>NC_088404.1:53834815-54209815 GCF_034236695.1 Oncorhynchus nerka | reverse complement strand
AGTGACCAAAAAATTGTTTAAACAAATCAAAATATATTTTAGATTCTTCAAAGTAGCTACCATTTGCCTTGATGGCAGCTTTGCACGCTCTTGGAATTCTCTCAACCAGCTTCATGAGAAATGCTCTTCCAAAAGTCTTGAAGGAGTTCACACACATGCTGAGCACTTGTTGGCTACTTTTCCTTCACTCTGCGGTCCAACTCATCCCAAACCATCTCAGTTGGGTTGAGGTCGGGTGATTGTGGAGGCCAGGTCACCTGATGCAGCACTCCATCACTCTCATTGGTCAAATAGCCCTTACACAGCCTGGAGGTGTGTTTTGAGTCATTGTACTGTTGAAAAACAAATGATAGTCCCACTAAGCGCAAACCAAAACCAGATGGGATGGCGTATCGCTGCGGAATGCTGTGGTAGCCATGCTGGTTAAGTGTGCCTTGTATTCTAAATAAATCACTGACAGTGTCACCAGCAAAGCACCATCACACCTCCTCCTCCATGCTTCATGGTGGGGACCACACACCACACATCCGTTCACCTACTTGGAATCTCACAAAGACACGGCGGCTGGAACAAAAAATCTCAAATTTGGACTCATCAGACCAAAGGACAGATTTCCACTGGTCCAATGTCCATTGCTCGTGTTTCTTGGCCCAAGCACGTCTCTTCTTCTTATTGGTGTCCTTTAGTAGTGGTTTCTTTGCAGCAATTCGACCATGAAGGCCTGATTCACGCAGTCTCCTCTGAACAGTTGATGTTGAGATGTGTCTGTTACTTGAACTCTGTGTTGCATTTGTTTGGGCTGTAGTTTCTGGGGCTGGTAACTCTCTTGAACTTATCCTCTGCAGCAGAGGTAACTCTGGGTCTTTCTTTCCTGTGGCGGTACTCCTGAGAGCCAGTTTCATCATAGTGCTTGATGGTTTTTGCGACTGTGCTTTCAAAGTTCTTGAAATTTTCCAAATTGACTGACCTTCATGTCTTAACGTAATGGACTGTTGTTTCTCTTTGCTTATTTGAACTGTTCTTGCCATAATATGGACTTGGTCTTTAACCAAATAGGGCTTTCTTCTGTATACCACTCCCAGATTGTCACAACACAACTGATTTGGCTCAAACACATTAAGAAGGAAAGAAATTCCACCAATTAACTTTTAACAAGGCACACCTGTTAATTGAAATGCATTCCAGGTGAATACCTCATGAAGCTGGTTGGGAGAATTCCACGAGTGTGCAAAGCTGTCATCAAGGCAAATGGTAGTTATTTTGAAGAATCTCATATATATATTGTGTGTGTATACACACACACACACACACACACACACACACAGTATGAAAAACAGTATAAAAGAAACGGTAAGGGACCAGTGTTTTAATGTTTCTATATACTGTACATGGGACAGCCTGGACAATAAAGGCCTGTAGGTCAGGAGCTAATCTCTTTTTTCTGTAGCGTGACGCAGCTTGATATATATTGAGTACCATTCTTCAAGTCTTTGGTATGACTTGACCTGGGATCAAATCCCCAACCTTCCAATCTCACTCTAACCGCTCAGGCCACTGAGTTGATATTCCAAGTAACTTTCAGTTGTTCTCTGACACTCAATTACCCATAAGCCATCTTAATTTCCTCAAACTCCACACAGGATATCTGATGTACATCCGAAATAGACAAGAATAGCTGTCAGAATAACGGCCTCTCTCATTGCTTGCTCATAATGTGTCTTATATTTTTCCCTCAAGTTGAATCATTATCATTATTGTGGTTATGTAATATCATAAACGTAGGCTATTAACTACATAACCAGTATTGTTGAACTTTTTTTTTTTACATTTATGTTCATAAACATGTTGTTGACAGGTTGTGCAACCAGAATACTCAGACACATACACGTACATACACACCACCTCATCGCTAAATCACAAAATCCCTAATAGGTTTAAAATCGTGGTTGTTTTATCCCCCAAGCCCTGAATTTGGCCCCGCTGGCCACCAAGGTTTCCATTTCACCGTGATGGCTGCACAGGCGGCCATATTGATGCGGCTCAAACTCAAACCAGACCTCCCAGCCTTCTCCTTTAGACCCCCCCCCCCCCGAGAGAGAGCGCGAGCGAAAGAGAGAGAGAGAGAGAGAGAGCGCGAGAGAGAGAGAGAGAGAGCGAGAGCGAGAGAGAGAGAGAGAGAGAGAGCGCGAGCGAGAGAGAGAGAGAGAGAGATCACTGTTAACCACAGTGTCCACTCCAATAAGTTATGTTTTAGACCAAGTCTTGAACCTACCGAAGTACAAATGTACAGTTCTTTATCTTGGACGCACATAGACACACACACTTGAAAGCTCCCAGTCTTTGTCACGCCTAATCATGGTTTAATACTTTGGCGACGTACTGTTTGTTTTCACTGGAAATGCAACCTCTCGCTGTCTATAATGTGTTGCGCGGATTGAGTCTCTACAGGGTTTGCCTATTGCTTTCACGGTCGTAAGAGACCACACTTTTGCTTCGGGAGATATCAGATATCAGATGGGCTCCATCCGCAGAGTACGACCCTGCCTCACACAGGAAGCAGCGCAGGTCCTAATCCAGGCACTTGTCATCTCCCGTCTGGATTACTGCAACTCGCTGTTGGCTGGGCTCCCTGCCTGTGCCATTAAACCCCTACAACTCATCCAGAACGCCGCAGCCCGTCTGGTGTTCAACCTTCCCAAGTTCTCTCACGTCACCCCGCTCCTCCGCTCTCTCCACTGGCTTCCAGTTGAAGCTCGCATCCGCTACAAGACCATGGTGCTTGCCTACGGAGCTGTGAGGGGAACGGCACCTCAGTACCTCCAGGCTCTGATCAGGCCCTACACCCAAACAAGGGCACTGCGTTCATCCACCTCTGGCCTGCTCGCCTCCCTACCACTGAGGAAGTACAGTTCCCGCTCAGCCCAGTCAAAACTGTTCGCTGCTCTGGCCCCCCAATGGTGGAACAAACTCCCTCACGACGCCAGGACAGCGGAGTCAATCACCACCTTCCGGAGACACCTGAAACCCCACCTCTTTCAGGAATACCTAGGATAGGATAAAGTAATCCTTCTCACCCCCCCTTAAAAGATTTAGATGCACTATTGTAAAGTGGCTGTTCCACTGGATGTCTTAAGGTGAACGCACCAATTTGTAAGTCGCTCTGGATAAGAGCGTCTGCTAAATGACTTAAATGTAAATGTAAATGTGCGTGTTGCACATTTTAAATTCCAATTTTCGGCTCTAGTCATGCGTTGCTGTCAACAGGACAGCTCTGTACTTAAGCTAAGTGTGTGTACAACACTGTATTGTGTTGACAGCAATGTGCTAAATCCACATGTGACAAGTCAATGTGGTCAAGACTCAGTTCAATCATCCGTCTGGTTCTTCTTTCTAACCCATTGGCCCACTCAGTAAAACTCTCCTATTCTATACTGTGTCAGAAAGTCTCATGTTAAATATGTCAATCTGGCAAATCTGTTTTTACCTCAATCTGGGTTGTGTTCATTGGGCATCAAACATAAGAAAACAGACTGAAACAGGGGAAGGGACGACATGGACCAGTCCGATAAGAAACGCTTTTCTCTTTCCGTTGCAAATTGTTTTAAAACGTGTTCGGTTGTGTGCCATATTGAACACGACCTTGGCAACCCTGTGTCTCCCTCCTCTCTCCAGGAACTACCATGTGTTCTACTACCTGTTGGCTGGAGCCAGTGAGGAGGAGAGGAAGGCCTTCCACCTGCTCAAACCTGAGGAGTACCACTACCTCAACCAGGTGGGCTCTCCCCACACACACACACACACACACACACACGGAATCAGGATGTAGTATGGGTGTATTCGTGTGTGTGTATCCTGTGGACACATGTAATAGCGAGAGCGCTGTTTAGACTGCAGGTGATGCTAATGGTTGCACTTCAGTTGGATGTTTGTCTCGCGCTTCAGTTCCTAAATGGAGCCCGTCTCAACACCTCTGGCTGCTGATTGCTTTGACCCACATTCCGAGTGTGCGTCTGTTCACAGCACCACTACTGTGTGTGTGTGTGTGTGAGCTTGCGTGTGTGTGTGCGCTCGCGTGCGTGTGTGTGTGTGCTCGTGCGTGTGTGTACACACATCTGCCTACTTTGGCAACAGATGCATATTCAGATTCACAGGACACTGGTGAAAATCTGCATCCTTTGTTCCTTGGTTATTTTTTGGCATCCCAAAAAAGTATGTTTTTTTTTCTTTCTTCCTCCTCCTCTTCCCCCAAAACACCCCTAATCCCCACGACAACAAACCCAGCTCCACACCGTCTGTTACTCTGCACCGCTGTTTCCATGGCGACAGCACGAGTGGAGAGTTAATCTCGATTCCTGGCGTGTGCAGCAGAGCTGGCAGTGTGGTGTGTGTGTGTGCGCGCGTGTGACGATGGCATGTGTGTTTATGGTGTGTAAAGCGGTCTGTGTTTTATCTCTGTCGCTCTTTCTGTCTTTCTCTCGCTCTGTATGACCCGGACCGTATACGTGTCTGCGAAACACGTGCACAATACAAAGGACATTCTCCTAAACAGATTGCGGTTGTCTTTTCTCCTATAAGCTGTCATGTGCAATGCATGGCAGCATTTGCATGTGTCTGTCTATGTAGCCCATCTCCGGTGAACACTCCTAACCCTATCTGGGAGCAGGGTGTGAATTCCTCCCATAGCTGAGCAGTTCTGTTACTCTTGCGTCCTTCCTGTGTCCATGTGTCCACAGAGAGAGAGAGAGTCTGGAGTGTGTCACCCTCTGTTCTCTCCCTCTCTTTCGCTCAAAATGTTCTTGGAAAGACTGAGATCTTTCTCCCAATTCAAACTAGTTGAGTCATTCATTTTTTTGGATTTAATTATCGCAGCTTTGGGGATTTGTGGTGTGTGTGTGTGTGTGTGTGTGTTTAGACCAGTTTAGTGAATCTTCCCCCGTGTATTAACAGTATGCGTCATCTCCGAGTCAGTTGAGTGAGTGTGTTTTGAGTGTGTGTATACATACCTCTCTCTAACCCCCTCTACCTTACTTCCAGATGACAAAGAAATCTCACAGACTCCACTGGGAAAATTACTATGAGAGCGAGCTGGTCAGTATTGTGTGTGTGTGTGTGTTTAGTTGTGCATACCTCTTTTGCGTGCGCGTGTGTCTGTGTACATGTGGGGTCGATTTGGTGCTGGGTTGGGCCTCGGCTCTTTTCACGTCTTCACACACAAGAGAGCACAATCCTGTTTGTTTTTGGAGTGTGTGTGTTGAAATCTTTCAGTGTGTTGTCTCCCTGCCGTTGTCTGCACAGCCTTCACTTATAGTGGTCTATGTAGTGGTCATTGTGATGTCCTGTATCTGAGTGTCTGTTTACATGGCATGTCTCAGGGGTGAGTCTATGACCTCCCTGCCCTTTCGTCTGCAATCCCTGACCCCTGAGTCAGAGGAGATGATGTCAGAGTCTGTCTGTCGCGCTGTGCCTCCCAACGCTTCCTGACAGCTTGGCTGTACTCTTTCCCTCTTTTCTACTCACTCACTCACACACTCTGAAACATAAACAAACACAAGGGAGCGTCTGACAAGATCACAATGACCAAACATGCAGTTTAAAAACATTTGGGATGTGGTATGTTTCTGGCTTGGTGGCTGTGGGTGTATTTCCGTGTCTTTTTTGGGTTCACTTTGGTCGAATTGCTTTGGTGTGAGAAGCATGCTGTCGCGGGACACATTTTGAATGATGAGCACTTTCTCACACAACACCGGTGGCCTGTCAAAAGGCATTTACCGCTAAAGTCTGTGTTTAGGACAAGGGGCCAATCCTAACTTGGAATATTTCTCGCACTGATATCAATGTGTGATTTTTAAATGAATCTTTTGAGATACGCGCACAGACAGTATCTCAAGTTAGAATTCGGCCCCAAGTGGGAACATTGCTACAAGCTATATGCCATATGTATCGAATGTTATCCCAAACATTTTCACCATGTACATTTTAGCGTTAACTTAATGACAAGGCATGGTAAGTAAACCGTAGCATATGTGCTGAATAAAATACCTTTTCTCTGTTTGAGAAGGTAAAAAGAACAGGAGGGAGCTTTCTTCAGTCATTCCCTCAGTGTCTAAAACGATTTGTTTTGATTAGAGGAGTACCAGAGTTAAGGTTTTGGTGTAGGCCCAGAGATTCCAAGTTGGAACTGTCCGACAATGATCTCTCTTTGTTTTCTCAACTTCCTTTGACATATCGCATTGCGCTGTTTGGCATTTGGAGAAAAAAAACGGAACAACGGGCCCAGCAATTCAGACATTCTCTTTTTTTACCCAAGTGCTTGTGAAGCCTCAAATCTCATGTTGGAGAAAGTGCACATTTTCACCTCAGAAATTGCCCGTCAGCCACTGTACCCTGGAAACGGTAAAGAAATCCGAACAGCAGGGAAGAATGTTCAATGGTTTTAGAAGCTGATCCTGTTTCGTGTGTGTGTTTGCTCTCTGCCCCATCATTAGAACTGAGAGGAAGGCCGCTCTCTATTAGCCCTGCCAGTGGCCACCAGGCTCCGAGCACGGAAGGACAATCTTGTGTGTGTGTTTTGGCTTGACCACCTCCCTTAGAACAACAACCAAACACTCCTATGCCACAAGGCTGTTGTATAAAGCAGGCTTATTCAGTTCCTGGCCTGGAGGGCCAAAGTAGTTCAGTTAAAAATATATTTTTTTTAAATGATTGATTCATGAAAACCAGAGCTCCAGGACCGAAATGGACTATCCCCGACTTTTTTTTTGGGGGGGGGGGGATAGATTCAGTAAATCAGATAAGATGTGAACTAGAAAAAAAGATGTGGTAGGTTGGATGAGTCAAAAGTAGTGTCAGAGTTTGAAAGACATGCCTAATAGTTAGTGTGTGGTATTCTACGGTACAGGTGTACATTGTATTGTCTGTTGATAGCGGTACTCGTTACTTCAGCAGGACTGCTTCACTGTGGAAGGGGAGGACCTGAAGCACGACTTTGAGCGGCTGCAGTTGGCTATGGAGATGGTGGGGTTCCTGCCTGCCACACGCAAACAGTAAGTACATTAAACACATGCACGCACACTCACACACATACATACATACATACATACATACATACATACATACATACATACATGCATACACACACACACACACACATGCCCCGCATGTCTGTCTCTTTCTCCCTTTCTCTCTCCATCTTTTCCACACCATCATTTCTAATGCAGTTGTCTAGGTTTATCCTCATCTTAACTCGTATTTGACTCCCTCCCTCCCTCTCTCCGTCTCTGTCTGGTAGGATCTTCTCCCTGCTGTCTGCTATCCTCCACCTGGGCAACATCCGCTACAGGAAGAAGTCCTACAGGGACGACTCCATAGACATCTGTAACCCAGAGGTGCTGCCCACCGTCTCGGAGCTGCTCGAGGTGTGTACCTCCATGTCAATTAGTCCTTCGTTCACTCGTTTGCTTGACCCGCCCATTCTGATATCTCTGGTGCTTTATGATGTCACTCGTTTGCTTGACCCGCCCATTCTGACATCTCTGGTGCTTTATGATGTCACTTGTTTCCTTGACCCGCCCATTCTGATATCTCTGGTGCTTTATGATGTCACTCGTTTGCTTGACCCGCCCATTCTGACATCTCTGGTGCTTTATGATGTCACTTGTTTGCTTGACCCGCCCATTCTGATATCTCTGGTGCTTTATGATGTCACTCGTTTGCTTGACCCGCCCATTCTGATATCTCTGGTGCTTTATGATGTCACTCGTTTGCTTGACCCGCCCATTCTGATATCTCTGGTGCTTTATGATGTCACTCGTTTGCTTGACCCGCCCATTCTGATATCTCTGGTGCTTTATGATGTCACTTGTTTTTTTGTTTTTTCTCTCTCTCTCCTTCACATTTCACCCATCGAGGTAACGGAGTGCCTTCTGTTGTGTCGACAGGCAAGGTTGACAGCTACTTCAGATCCCTAAAAGCCACTGAGCAATGCTACGCTACAGCAGTTATTAGCATAAGGACTGTTCTCAGGTCTGCGACGGTATGGTTGAGCTGCAATATTATGACCTACGGTTGAAGTCGGAAGTTAACATGCACTTAGGTTGGAGTCATTGAAACTCTCTTTTTTCAACTACTCCACAAATGTCTTGTTAACAAACTATAGTTTTGGCAAGTCGGTCTACTTTGTGCATGACACAAGTCATTTTTCCAACAATTGTTTACAGACAGATTATTTCACTTATAATTGACTGCATCACAATTCCAGTGGGTCAGAAGTTTACATACACTAAGTTGACTGTGACTTTAAACAGCTTGGAAAATTCCAGAAAATGTCATTGCTTTAGAAGCTTCTGATTGACGTGATTTGAGTCAATTGGAGGTGTACCTGTGGATGTATTTCAAGGCCTACCTTCAAACTCAGTACCTCTTTGCTTGACATCATTGGAAAATCAAAAGAAATCACCCAAGACCTCAGAAAACAATGGTAGACCTCCACAAGTCTGGTTCATCCTTGGGAGCAATTTCCAAACGCCTGAAGGTACCACATTCATCTGTACAAACAATAGTACACAAGTATAAACACCATGGGACCACGCAGCCGTCACACCGCTCAGGAAGGAGACTCGTTCTATCTCCTAGAGATGAATGTACTTTGGTGCGAGAAGTGCGAAACGATCCCAGAACCACAGCAAAGGCCCTTGTGAAGATGCTGGAGGAAACAGTTACAAAAGTATCTAGATCCACAGTAAAAACGAGTCCTATATCGACATAACCTGAAAGGCCGCTCAGCAAGGAAGAAGCCACTGCTCCAAAACCGCCATAAAAAAGCCAAACTACGGTTTGCAACTGCACATGGGGACAAAGATCGTACTTTTTGGAGAAATGTCCTCTGGTCTGATGAAACCAAAATAGAACTGTTTTGCCATATTTGACCATCCATCGTTATGTTTGGAGGATAAAGGGGGAAGCTTGCAAGCCGAAGAACACCATCCTAACCGTGAAGCACGAGGGTGGCAGCATCGTGTTGTGGGGGTGCTTTGCTGCAGGAGGTACTGGTGCACGTCACAAAATGGATGGCATCATGAGGATGGAAAATGACGTGCAAATATTGAAGCAACATCTCAAGACATCAGCCAGGAAGTTAAAGCTTGGTCGCAAAAGGGTCTTCCAAATGGACAATGACCCAAACCATATTTCCAAAGTTGTGGCAAAATGGCTTGACGAAAACTAAGTCAAGGTATTCGAGTGGCCATCACAAAGCCTTAACCTCAACCCTCAACCTCAACCCAATACACAATTTGTGGGCAGAACTGAAAAGCGTGTGCGAGCAAGGAGGCCTACAAACCTGACTCAGTTACACCAGCTCTGTCTGGAGGAATGGGCCAAAATTCACCCAACATATTGTGGAAAGCTACCCAAAACGTTTGACCCAAGTTAAACAATTTAAAGGCAATGCTACCAAATAGTAATTGAGTAAACTTCTGACCCACTGGGGATGTGATGAAATAAATCATTCTCTCTACTATTATTCTGACATTTCACATTCTTAAAATATAGTGATGATCCTAACTAACCTAAGGCAGGGAATTATAACTAGGATTAAATGGCAGGAATTGTGAAAAACTGAGTTTAAATGTATTTGGCTAAGGTGTATGTAAACTACTTCCGACTTCAACTGTACCAATAGAGGCTTAGAAGCCTCATTTGATTGACACATGACTGAGGCGAGAGGATGTTCATTCTTTTTTTTTCTCCAAAATATATGTGTTCAATTTCTTCAGCTCAGGTTGACAGACAGACACCGAGAGATTTGAATACTGTTCATATGGACATTCTTTCTTGACATGTTAAACTGTTTGACCTATACACAAGCAATGCAAAGGGGGGGAGGTTGTATATGCTGCTTTGCAGGCAGCGTATCTTTTGATAGTTTTTATCATTTTGTTATATCATCCTCGCTGGACACGGACGTCAGTTTAATGTCTTGTTTTGATTGACATTTGTTCGAGTTGTCGACGAGCGTAAAGTCGGCGTGAAGTCAACAGCAAATGTCACCACGTCATTGGATTTAGGTTAAAAGTTTGGTGAAGAAAATACTAATCACTTTCTTTGACTTTTTGCGAATCCAATCAGTTTTCCACGTTGATTTCAACATCATCATATTTTGTTGAAAAGACGTGGAAACGACGTTGATTTCAACCCATTTTTGCCCAGTGGGACAAGACTTGTTTTCATTTTCGACATTGCGATATCTTATGAAAACTGGGTGACTAGAGCTCATGACAGCCAGAATATTGTGCAACACACACACACACACACACACAATCAATTGTGGCATGGCATCCATAATTTGTCACTGAATTGTTTTCAAATGTTTGCGTAGACTGCAAATCGTTTTTATGGTTTTGATCGCCACAGGCCAGCGACGAGACCAATGCAAGGGTACTAGTCCATAGAAATCCCTCGTAAATCAAATACTTCCAATGAGATACACACCACTCTTAACGAATCACATCCTACTCCTGACAGTTTGTTGGAGTGTTGTCACCCCCAAAAGCTGTCACTGTTGAAATGGTTGTTTGAGCAGAGCTGGCTGAACTTGCACTGTAAATACATGGTTAGGACCAGCGCGCGCGGACACACACACACACACACACACACACACACACACACACACACACACACACACACACACACAACAAGCTAAGCTAGACATTATACTGTAGGACTAACATGATTAGACAATGGGCGTGTTCCATTTGAGGAACTCAAGTGGGAGACATAACGGGAAGAAAAAGCATGGCAGATGCGTGAACTAGAATATCTATTTCTATTCAGAAGTTGTTCATGTGCTGAGAAGAGTGTCCTTATTTTTGGGGTCCGGATCACGTTCTCCTTACAAAGGAGACTTCTTGACCCTTTTCACACGGAACTACGGAACTGAACCAAATTGGCCCATGGGAAACTGTACCGCAACCAGCCTGTATACACCACAGATGCTGGAACGGAAAATATCTGGGCCAGCACCGTACGGTTCTGATCAGCTCGATTAGTGTGAAAAGGGCATCGGATTTGGATGTATTGTAGCCCCAGTTCTCTGACTCATGCTTCCACTGCAGTGCTAACGAACCAACACAAGTGCCTTGTGGGAATGAGCTTGCATTAGACACGCCCGTCTCCTTTATCACAGCTCTTCCACTCTGTGCCCTGCTGCATCTCCCTCCTACAGTAGAACCGCAATACATCATCACTCTCCGCTGTTGTTCCACAGCTACGGCGTCTGACTGCTAATGCTGGCAGCCAACTGAGCAATTCTCCTGTACCTCAGAATGTAGCCTGTCGTTGTCACAGTTGACATATCTAATTGTGCTGTGCTTTAACGACCAAAATATGTTATAGGAGGGCATCAAGGTATCTTTCTACACTACTTAAGCAAACTGACTGACATAAAGCCTACATTACGCTGTCATAACCATGACGTAACCGCTAGCTGAGGTCAACTTACTGTAGAAAGTCTGACCGGAGCCTACTCGACGGTGGGCACATGCTGTTCTCATTTACCTCAGAACATTTACATTACATTTAAGTCATTTAGCAGACGCTCTTATCCAGAGCGACTTACAAATTGGTGCATTCACCTTATGACCTCCAGTGGAACAGTAGTGCATCTAAATCTTTTCAGGGGGAGGGGGGGTGAGAGGGATTACTTTATCCTATCCTAGGTATTCCTTAAAGAGGTGGGGTTTCAGGTGTCTCCGGAAGGTGGTGATTGACTCCGCTGTCCTGGCGTCGTGAGGGGAGTTTGTTCCACCATTGGGGGGCCAGAGCAGCGAACAGTTTTGACTGGGCTGAGCGGGAACTGTACTTCCTCAGTGGTAGGGAGGCGAGCAGGCCAGAGGTGGATGAACGCAGTGCCCTTGTTTGGGTGTAGGGCCTGATCAGAGCCTGGAGGTACTGAGGTGCCGTTCCCCTCACAGCTCCGTAGGCAAGCACCATGGTCTTGTAGCGGATGCGAGCTTCAACTGGAAGCCAGTGGAGGGAGCGGAGGAGCGGGGTGACGTGAGAGAACTTGGGAAGGTTGAACACCAGATGGGCTGCGGCGTTCTGGATGAGTTGTAGGGGTTTAATGGCACAGGCAGGGAGCCCAGCCAACAGCGAGTTGCAGTAATCCAGACGGGAGATGACAAGTGCCTGGATTAGGACCTGCGCCGCTTCCTGTGTGAGGCAGGGTCGTACTCTGCGGATGTTGTAGAGCATGAACCTACAGGAACGGGCCACCGCCTTGATGTTAGTTGAGAACGACAGGGTGTTGTCCAGGATCACGCCAAGGTTCTTAGCGCTCTGGGAGGAGGACACAATGGAGTTGTCAACCGTGATGGCGAGATCATGGAACGGGCAGTCCTTCCCGGGAGGAAGAGCAGTTCCGTCTTGCCGAGGTTCAGCTTGAGGTGGTGATCCGTCATCCACACGGATATGTCTGCCAGACATGCAGAGATGCGATTCGCCACCTGGTCATCAGAAGGGGAAAGGAGAAGATTAATTGTGTGTCGTCTGCATAGCAATGATAGGAGAGACCATGTGAGGTTATGACAGAGCCAAGTGACTTGGTGTATAGCGAGAATAGGAGAGGGCCTAGAACAGAGCCCTGGGGGACACCAGTGGTGAGAGCACGTGGTGTGGAGACGGATTCTCGCCACGCCACCTGGTAGGAGCGACCTGTCAGGTAGGACGCAATCCCAAGCGTGGGCCGCGCCGGAGATGCCCAACTCGGAGAGGGTGGAGAGGAGGATCTGATGGTTCACAGTATCGAAGGCAGCCGATAGGTCTAGAAGGATGAGAGCAGAGGAGAGAGAGTTAGCTTTAGCAGTGCGGAGCGCCTCCGTGATACAGAGAAGAGCAGTCTCAGTTGAATGACTAGTCTTGAAACCTGACTGATTTGGATCAAGAAGGTCATTCTGAGAGAGATAGCGGAGAGCTGGCCAAGGACGGCACGTTCAAGAGTTTTGGAGAGAAAAGAAAGAAGGGATACTGGTCTGTAGTTGTTGACATCGGAGGGATCGAGTGTAGGTTTTTTCAGAAGGGGTGCAACTCTCGCTCTCTTGAAGACGGAAGGGACGTAGCCAGCGGTCAGGGATGAGTTGATGAGCGAGGTGAGGTAAGGGAGGAGGTCTCCGGAAATGGTCTGGAGAAGAGAGGAGGGGATAGGGTCAAGCGGGCAGGTTGTAGGGCGGCCGGCCGTCACAAGACGCGAGATTTCATCTGGAGAGAGAGGGGAGAAAGAGGTCAGAGCACAGGGTAGGGCAGTGTGAGCAGAACCAGCGGTGTCGTTTGACTTAGCAAACGAGGATCGGATGTCGTCGACCTTCTTTTCAAAATGGTTGACGAAGTCATCTGCAGAGAGGGAGGAGGGGGAGGAGGATTCAGGAGGGAGGAGAAGGTTGCAAAGAGCTTCCTAGGGTTAGAGGCAGATGCTTGGAATTTAGAGTGGTAGAAAGTGGCTTTAGCAGCAGAGAGAGAAGAGGAAAATGTAGAGAGGAGGGAGTGAAAGGATGTCAGGTCCGCAGGGAGGCGAGTTTTCCTCCATTTCCGCTCGGCTGCCCGGAGCCCTGTTCTGTGAGCTCGCAATGAGTCGTCGAGCCACGGAGCGGGAGGGGAGGACCGAGCCGGCCTGGAGGATAGGGGACATAGAGAGTCAAAGGATGCAGAAAGGGAGGAGAGGAGGGTTGAGGAGGCAGAATCAGGAGATAGGTTGGAGAAGGTTTGAGCAGAGGGAAGAGATGATAGGATGGAAGATGAGAGAGTAGCGGGGGAGAGAGAGCGAAGGTTGGGACGGCGCGATACCATCCGAGTAGGGGCAGTGTGGGAAGTGTTGGATGAGAGCGAGAGGGAAAAGGATACAAGGTAGTGGTCGGAGACTTGGAGGGGAGTTGCAACGAGGTTAGTGGAAGAACAGCATCTAGTAAAGATGAGGTCGAGCGTATTTCCTGCCTTGTGAGTAGGGGGGAAGGTGAGAGGGTGAGGTCAAAAGAGGAGAGGAGTGGAAAGAAGGAGGCAGAGAGGAATGAGTCAAAGGTAGGCGTGGGGAGGTTAAAGTCGCCCAGAACTGTGAGAGGTGAGCCGTCCTCAGGAAAGGAGCTTATCAAGGCATCAAGCTCATTGATGAACTCTCCGAGGGAACCTGGAGGGCGATAAATGATAAGGATGTTAAGCTTGAAAGGGCTGGTAACTGTGACAGCATGGAATTCAAAGGAGGCGATAGACAGATGGGTAAGGGGAGAAAGAGAATGACCACTTGGGAGAGATGAGGATCCCGGTGCCACCACCCCGCTGACCAGAAGCTCTCGGGGTGTGCGAGAACACGTGGGCAGACGAAGAGAGAGCAGTAGGAGTAGCAGTGTTGTCTGTGGTGATCCATGTTTCCGTCAGTGCCAAGAAGTCGAGGGACTGGAGGGAGACATAGGCGGAGATGAACTCTGCCTTGTTGGCCGCAGATCGGCAGTTCCAGAGGCTACCGGAGACCTGGAACTCCACGTGGGTCGTGCGCGCTGGGACCACCAGATTAGGTGGCGCGGCCACGCGGTGTGGAGCGTTTGTATGGTCTGTGCAGAGAGGAGAGAACAGGGATAGACAGACACATAGTTGACAGGCTACACAAGAGGCTACGCTAATGCAAAGGAGATTGGAATGACAAGTGGACTACACGTCACGAGTGTTCAGAGAGTTAAGCTTACGTAGCAAGAATCTTATTGACTAAAATGATTAAAATGATACAGTACTGCTGAAGTAGGCTAGCTGGCAGAGGCTGCGTTGTTGACTAAGTAGGCTAGTTGGCATTGGCTGCGTTGTTGACACTACACTAATCAAGTCGTTCCGTTGAGTGTAATAGTTTCTACTGTGCTGCTATTCGGGGCTAGCTGGCTAGCTAGCAGTGTTGATTACGTTACGTTGCGTTAAAAGAACGACAATAGCTGGCTAACTAACCTAGGAAGTCGCTCTAGACTACACAATTATCTTTGATACAAAGACGGCTGTGTAGCTAGCCGAGGGAGCTACACAGTGAGGGATTGCGTTCGCTCTACCCACGGACACAAACCACAAGGATTACGCAGTCTACCCTGTTGAGTCACTGATAAAACAATGATCAAAGTGTGTTGGAAAATCTGACAACTGTGCCACAGGGTATTATGCAGAAAGGGGAACCAGTTGGGTGTTTTTAAAGGAAGAGAGTCGTTTTGTGCCGCGGGTACCATGTGATTTATGTGGACGTGAGATGAGGCACATGCTCACCACATGTTCAGGGTCGGAGAGAGTAGAAGCACCATCGAAAAGGAAATACTGGGGTTTCCCAATGCTCTGGTACAGTAGTCCCGTTGTCACATTATTCAAACAAGGCAGGGTTTTGCTGAATTAATGGGATAGTTCGCCTAAATGATTAGACACTATGCCATTAATTTATACAGCGGAGTGACAGCCCGCAACTAAAGATTTGGGTTTGCTTACTTGGCTCGGGATAAGCTTTTAGCACTTGTCTGCTGCAAAACAATGGGTGTGATAGCTGTTAACCCCTGTCTAAGAGCATGCCTAAATCACCTCAAAACCACTAACATAAGCAGCAAATATCTAGAACATAAACATGTATCATATCATACCACGGGTGAACTATCGGTCACCAATTCACCATCTTTGCGTTTACTACACTGTGGTGTCACGTGAGCAGCACTTTCCACAGGGAAAGCTAATTGGCCATGGTGTAGACTGATGCATGAATGGGAATATGACTGGCTCGGACTTCCTGTTTCTTGTGGGGGGGGGGGGGCAGAACAGGAAGAGGAAGTGGAGCAGGGTCAGATGGTAGAGTTGACAGACTGGTTCCTCTGGCTGGACCACAGGGTCCCAATAGGGCTAGGTGGAGCTCGGACAGTGTTAAGTGATGGGACTGTGACAGTAAAAGAGTTCCAGGGTCAGTTTGGGCCTTGCTTCAGGGCACATCTCCCATTAGCTTGATTGAGAAATGTATTAATATACAGTAACAGCACAGATGTATTTTTTTATGTATTAAAAACCGTGCAAGAGAATGGAATCTAAGCGTGGTTACCAGGCGACAGTCGTAAAGCACAGACCAATCGGTGAGCAGTAGAATTAGCTCCGCACCCAGTGGGGGATTACCAAGAAGTACGAATCTAAATCTAATTAGTGTCACTCACAAATGCTGCTGTTTACATCAAAGACCATTTATAAAGGAAACAACTGAAAAAAACATACAGCCATGATGGTGTTTAAGATCAACACCCTGCAGCTTCACACTCTCTCGCGCACACACACACACACACACACACACACACACACACACACACACACAGGGTACCCTCTGCCGCGTCCTCAGCAGCAGCTGTCAGCATAATCCCAGTGGATGCATGAGTGGTCAGATGTGTGTGCAGTGACATCTGTCTCTCTCAATGGGCTGTCTGCTGAGGCCAAGGCTAGCATGCGCGTGCGTGTCTGTGTCCTGCTCTACACAAGGAAGCTAATCTCAGCTAACCATGTCAGTTTCACATAGAAAGAGGGGATTGAGTAGAGCATTGGCTAACCGCTATCTGTTGTTATCTAAAGTATGTATGCAACTAATAGCTATGCGCTCTATTCAGAGTGACTTCCTGTCTCTACTTTCTGACTGACCTTGTGCTTGTCTATGTCCGCAGGTGAAGGAGGAGATGCTGTTCGAGGCTCTGACCACCAGGAAGACTGTCACGGTGGGAGAGCGGCTGATCGTGCCATACAAACTGGCAGAGGTGACCGCGAGATTTCCTGTTCTTTTTATAATAACAAACATCATAACACAACTGCACCAGACCACACAGGCAGCTTTGAACCCTAGCTGACCCCCACAGTGACAACAACAGCCTCAGAGCTTCAGAACTCTCCAAGATATTTCATCTTGTATAAAGTCTAGGGACTTCGTTGATAGAGTCGTGTTTATGAATTGTTGACAGCTGAAATTCTTAAGGACACTACTTGTTTGCTTGGATTTGCTTTCCTTCCGCCGAAACTCAAAAGGCTTTTGTAGTCCACAGGGGGAGGGCGTACAGTACATTCCTAAAGGCCTCGAGAAAGCAAAGCGGAGTCGCTTTGTTTGGCCGCAGAGTGCGTCAGTGGTCAGGGATTATAAGGGGCCGTCTCAGGAGGGTTTGTTGTGGTGGCGCTGACCCCCCCTTAGCGCAAAAAGCATCATTGTCGCGCATGTATGCCGAATCTCACAGAGAGCCTATTTGAAATTACCTTAATACAAAACCTGGGTTGAGGTTCATTGATGGAAAAAGTTGTAAAACATTTTGCTACAGCAAACAGAACTGTTGTTTTCTTTTTATGTCTAACGAACACGGCCCAGCATTCGCTCTCAACCGTTTCATACGAGTTCCTGCCTGTCACCCACCCCGGTCCCCTGGGGGGCGTTTGTGTTTCAGAGGAAATTCTACACAAGGCTAGTCTATAACTGAGCTGTCCTCCACCATCCCACCCCCTTCTGGTTACACATTAGCGACTAGCTACACAATAGCTGCATCCATCTCCCCAGACAGTCATGTGGTCTCCGCCTAGGAATGTGCATCCTCCACTGGAATATACAGCCGGACCAGAAACCAAATCCAGTCTCCGTCTTCCTCAGCCTCTCCATATACAGTCGTACTAGAGGCTCAGACAATGGCCTTTAAAAAAAACGTAATCCTATAGGAAGACTGTGGCTACGATACATACTCAACACTTACTGTTACTGTAGCTCTGTTGTTCTGCTAAGGCTATGGAAGTCCCCCATCCGCCATAACTTAATGTGGAGAGAGAGAGAGGTCTTTGAGGAGGTGGAGCGTTAAGAGAAGGGACGAGGGGCCCTCCACTGCGTGGAAATCCCCATCTGTCACAGCCTAATATGAGCCTTTTAGAGAAAGGAGCGCGGGAGGGAGGGAGAGATTCCATTCACCGTGTCAGAAGGAAATCTGCACAGAACAGCACCAAGCATGTTCCCTACACTACTGCACATCAGTAGGATACGGCTGTGGTTGTTGTTGGCACGGCAACTGTGGAGAAAGGGATAAGTGACTGCAGAGGCCGTAGCAGTTCCCCTGGTCACTGAGACATCTCCTCTCTGCTCCCAGGGGTGAAAATAGGCCTATACCATCTTTCTCTCTCTTTCCCACTTTCTCTCTCTCTCTATATATCTCTCTCTCTATCTCTCTCTATATATATATATATCTCTATTGACTCGGGCTGCATTCCAATAGGTTCTGTGCAACCTTTCCCTCCTAACATCAGATGGGTGAGAGAGAGAGTGTTTATTGATTGTTTTGGTCCAGTGGTAAGGCTTCTCTCTGTTCCCAACTAAGGGGTTAACACACACGAGGAACGGCCTGACTGGTTGGATACCTGTCAGTTTCCTTATCTCATGACTTAATTGCCAGTTTATTCTACTGTCAATGATATATTACCAAGCATTAACCTAGTTATTTCATGAAAGAGGTCCTATAAAAAGAAGCTAAGGCTTGCTGCATGCTGGCTAATGAGAGAGGTAGAGTGTGTTTTAATTAACCACGGCTCTGCTGTGCATTCATGTGCTTTAGATTAAACAGTGCCACTCTATATCAAAGCTTTTTAAATGTCTTTGCAGCGAACATACACAAAATCAAACATATATATATATATATATACACACACACACAGTCTTATTTTATTAACCTTGTGGTGACACAGAATTGATTCTCATTCAAAATCCTATTTTCCCTAACCTTAATCCTGAACCTTTAACGCCTAACCTTTAACCCCTAAACCTAATTCTAAACCCTAAACCCCTACAAATAAGTAGCCTTTGTCCTTGCGGGGGGCAGGCAAAATGTATCCAGCTGGTTGAATCTTTGTTTGTTTACTATTTTTGTAGGGACTTCTGGTCCCAACAAGTATCGTTAAACATGTTACACACACACACTTCTATAAACTGGCATCACAAACGGGCAACCAATTGGACACAAACGCTTCAAAAACTCACACGCACCCCGTCGGAGAAGAGGCTAGCAAGTTATTTGCGTTGCGGTCTCATGCCGGGTGTTGTTTTACACCTCCTGTGGCTCACTGAGTGTGTTTGTAAGCCATTAGCGAGAAATAGCAAGGCCCCCTCTGTTAGGCTCCTCTGCAAAGGCTTCTAATTACCAAACACCAGCCAAGACCTTGTTACAGACTCGCCCCCAGAACAGTTTACTAAACTCTCTCTGATAACTTCCCTCTAATTATTTTGTCAGCCTCTTGGGTGGCCATCTCATAAACTTTGTTTTCGGGGAGTTTTTTTTCCTTCTCTCCATCAAATTCCATTCCCTGACATTTTTAGCACTGTGGTAAATAATTGAATCTGGTTGTGACGTTTTCTGACAATGGAGGTTCCTTGACGCGACACATTGTCGTGTTTGAAAATCCCTGGTGGATGTTTTGAGCCGTTTTGATTGGGAGTGGGGTTTGAAACTGTTGCAGAATGCATGTGGACTTACATAACCTTTGGGAGCAGGAAACCGCGATGCTCATACCTCTAAAAATAACGCCTATATCAATAATGCATTAGGGAAGAAGAGGAGGCTTTTTAAAACACATATTTTTGCTTGGTCACTATTCTCTACTCCCCCGGACCTAGTTGAAACTAGACACGTGCTGCAAATGCACTGTACATTAAGGGTGCGTTCAGGGACACAACACATTAGTCCGTTTAATAGAAATGTG
Source organism: Oncorhynchus nerka (assembly GCF_034236695.1). Taxonomy (NCBI): domain Eukaryota; kingdom Metazoa; phylum Chordata; class Actinopteri; order Salmoniformes; family Salmonidae; genus Oncorhynchus; species Oncorhynchus nerka. The sequence goes on along the minus strand of NC_088404.1, from coordinate 54,190,075 downwards.
TTGTGTATCACATATTTTTACTTCCTCATAAATTTGTGCTCCCCTTGACCTAGTCGAATCGGTTTAAACACACGTACCTGCCTGCTGACACTCTACTGTACATTAAGGTTGCGTTCAGGGGCACGCAAGGTTACCGAAGGTTCATAAAGTACAAATGTGTAGTATGTAAGCCTAACAGACATAATTCTCTGTCATGTGGAGTATGTTGGACATGCCTCCAGTAACAGCACAGACCTGTGTCTGACCAGCCACAGCTAACCAGACTTAAACGCCATTCCCCTATTATAATAGTTTAGCATAGGGCTGTTACGGTGACCGTATTACCTCCACAACGGCAGTCGCGAGTCTTGACCGCAGTCAAATTGCACGTGACCGTTGAGTCCCGGTAACTGGACTTCTCCAAGACCGTGCTCTGACGGTCCATTAATAGCCTACCGAACATGCTAACTGCCAGTCGCTAATCGCCTGGTACTCGCCGCTCTATTGTCCCTTTAATCACTCTGGCATTAATGCAAATGCATTCGAATATCAAACACTTCATGAGAGCTCTGTCATTCAGAGTTTGATCAGAATAGGATCACCTCATTGCGAGAGCCAATTTCTCATAGCTGGGTGATGCATGGAAAGAAATAAGTGTTTTGCAACATTTCTGTAGACTATGCTATGCAATTGCATGAGAAAACAGAATGATGGCCTCTATTAAAAAGAGGAGGATTTCAGTTTTCTCTAGGCTAACTATGTTTATTTTCTTATCTTTGTTAATATTAAGCACATTGCTTCACTTTACAACCGGAGTATAGCCTATCTGGCTGGCATGAAAATGAACCGCGGGAAAAGCATCCTCCGTTCGCTATTCAAGTGCATGAGGATGACGTCTTTTTTCCCCCTGCCCGACTTCCGACAGGTGCATGATAATGGCCCATTCGTAATCAAAACTAATTTCACACATATATTATTTAGTATATGTAAAGACGAGATTAAATTGAGAATAGTCTGATGGGGGAGAATATTGTCACTTGTGAATAATGCGCAGCGTGTGCAGTCTAACGCAAGAAACAGAGAGCATGCACTTTTGTTGTTTTGTTCAAATCATAGCCGCATGCATCATGTAGCCTAGCCCATAGGCCTATATGTTTTGATAAGGTTTGAATCACAACTAAAGTGGCCAAATAACTGTAAGCGTAGCCTATAGGTGAACGACCACCTTGATTCAGTCTTGCGTGGTGCCAGGACAACAACCTCTCCCTCAATGTGAGCAAGACAAACGAGCTGATTGTGGTCTACAGGAAAAGGTGGGCCGAACAGGCCCCCATTAACATTGACAGGGCTGTAGTGGAGAGTTTCAAGTTCCTTGGTGTCCACATCACCAACAAACTATCATGGTCCAAACATACCAAGACAGTCGTGAAGAGGGCACGACAAAACCTTTTCCCCCTCAGGAGATTGAAAAGATTTGGCATGGGTCCCCAGATCCTCAAAAGGTTCTACAGCTGCACCATCGAGAGCATGCTGACCGGTTGCAACTACTCGGCATCTGACCGTAAAGCGCTACAGGGGGTAGTGCGAACGGCCCAGTATATTACTGGGACCAAGCTTCCTGCCTTCCAGGACCTATATAATTGGCGGTGTCAGAAGAAAGCCCCAAAAAATTGTCAGACTCTCCAGTAAGTTGTAGACTGTTTTCTCTGCTACTGCACGGTCAGCGGTACCGGAGTGCAAGTCTAGGACCAAAAGGCTTTTCAAAAGCTTCTACCCCCAAGCCATAAGACTGCTGAACAATTAATAAAATTGCCACCGGACAATTTACATTGACCCCTCCCTTTTGTACACTGCTGCTACTCGCTGTTTATTATCTATGCATAGTCACTTCACCCTCACCTACATGTACAAATGACCTCAACTAACCTATAGCCCCGCACACTGACTCGGTACCGGTGCCCCCTGTACGTAGCCTTGTTATTCTTATTGTTGTTACTTTTTATTTTAGTCTACTTGGTAAATCTTTTTTTAACTCTTCTTGAACTGCACTGTTGGTTAAGGGCTTGTAAGTAAGCATTTCACGGTAAGGTCTACTACATCTGTTGTATTTGGCACATGTGGCAAATAAGGTTTGATTTGATGTAGCATAATTTGAAATGGTGTTTTTTACATTGGATAAAAGCAGAGACACAGAGATGCAACAAAGTATGTCATACACTGAATGTGAGGAATGATGGGAAAGGATTCTGCTTTGAAAGTTTAAAATTGTAATCTCGCTTTTGAGATAATGGCCTTTGAATGCTTTGGTACTACTACTGGAGAGTTTATAGGATACTCTCGATGTTGCAGCTGTTGAACCTTTTGAGGATCTGAAGACCCATGCCAAATCTTTTCAGTCTCCTGAGGGGGAATAGGCTTTATCGTGCCCTCTTCACAACTGTCTTAGTGTGTTTTGATCATGATTGTTTGTTGGTGACGTGGACACCGAGGAACTTGAAGCTCTCAACCTGCTCCATTGCAACCCCATCGATGAGAATGGGGGCGGGCTTTTCCTGTAGTCCACAATCATATCCTTTGTCTTGATCACGTTGAGGGAGAGGTTGTTGTCCTGGTACCACACGGCCATGTCTCTGACCTTCTCCCTGTAGGCTGTCTCATCGTTGTTGGTGATCTGGCCTACCACTGTTGTGTCTTCAACAAACTTGATGATGGTTTGGAGTCGTGAACAGGGAGTACAAGAGGGGACTGAGCACACACCCCTGAGGGGCCCCCGTGTTGAGGATCAGTGTGGCGGATGTGTTGTTACCTACCCGTACCACCTGAGTGCGGCGCAGGATCCAGTTGCAGAGGGAGGTGTTCAGTCCCAGGGTCCTTAGCTTAGTGATGAGCTTTGTGGGCACTACTGTGTTGAACGCTGAGCTGTAGTCAATGAATAGCACTCTCACATAGGTGTACCTTTTGTCCAGGTGTGAAAGGGCAGTGTGGAGTACAATAGAGATTGCATCTGTGGATCTGTTGGGGCAGTATGCAAATTTGTGTGTCTAGGGTTTCTGAGATAATGGTGTTGATGTTAGCCAAGACCAGCCTTTTAAAGCATTTTATGGCTACAGACGTGAGTGCTACGTGTCGGTAGTCATTTAGGCAGGTTACCTTAGTGTTGTTGGGCACAGAAGACACTTACCAGTTGGTCAGCGCACGCTCAGCGTACACGTCCTGGTATTCCGTCTGGCCCTACGGCCTTGTGAATGTTGACTTTTTTTAAGGTCTTACTCACATCTGCTTCGGAGAGCATGATCACACATTTGTCCGGAACAGCTGGTGCTCTCATACATATTTAATCGATGCACTTATTGATGAAGCCATTGACTGATGTGGTGTACCATCAGAAGAATGCCATCAGAAGAATCCCTGAACATATTCCAGTCTGTGCTAGCAAAACAGTCCTGTATCTTCCTCATCTGAACACTTTCTTTGGGTCAGTCATTGTGCAATTGTGTATAAAAAGAGTTTTGACTGGCCATTACTGTATTTCTTGTGCTGCTATATTTATTGCTCAATTCTTAAAATGAAGTACATTATTCCGCTTTACAACCGGTGTAGCCTACCTGGCGAATTATAATCGTAACCGCGTTCGCTATTCGAGTGCAGGCTACGGATGACATGTTTTTTATGTGGGCCATTCTAAGTTTAAAAAAAAAAAGCAAAAAAAAACACTTATTTTCCAACATAATTTGCAAATAAATTAATTAAAAATCCTACAATGTGATTTTCTGGATTTTTTTCTTCTCATTTTGTATGTCATAGTTGAAGTGTACCTATGATGAAAATTACAGGCCTCTCTCATCTTTTTAAGAGGGAGAACTTGCACAATTGGTGGCTGACTAAATACTTTTTTGCCCCACTGTATATATCACACACAGTACCAGTCAAAAGTTTGGACACGCCTACTCATTCAAGGGTTTTTCTTTATGAAGACATCAAAACTATGAAATAATACATATGGAATCATGTATTAACCAAAAAAAACAAATGAAAATATATTTTATATTTGAGATTCTTCAAAGTAGCCACCCTTTGCCTTGATGACAGCTTTGCGCACTCTGTCATTCTCTCAACCAGCTTCACTTGGAATGCTTTTCTGGCAGTATTGAAGGAGTTCCAACATATGCTCAGCACTGCTTTTTCTTCACTCTGTGGTCCAACTCATCCCAAACCAATTGGGTTGAGGTCAGGTGATTGTGCAAGCCAGGTCAACTGATGCAGCACTCCATCACTCTCCTACTTGGTCAAATAGCCCTTACACAGCCTGGAGGTGTGTTGGGTCATTGTTCTGTTGAAAAACACATGATAGTCCCACTAAGCTCAAACCAGATGGGATGGCACATCGCTGTGGTAGCCATGCTGGTTAAGTGTGCCTTGAATTCTAAGCACTGACACACAGACTGACACCTCCACACACACACACACACACACACAAACACAGACTGATGAACACAAACACAGACTGACAAACACACGCACAGACTGACACGCACAGACTGACACGCACAGACTGACACGCACAGACTGACACGCACAGACTGACACGCACAGACTGACACGCACAGACTGACACGCACACAAACCCTGACACACACAAACACACAGACTGACACACACACACACACAGACTGACACACACACAGACTGACACATACACAGACTGACGCGCACGCACGCAGACAGACTGACGCGCACGCACGCAGACAGACTGACGCGCACGCACGCAGACAGACTGACGCGCACGCACGCAGACAGACTGACGCGCACGCACGCAGACAGACTGACGCGCACGCACGCAGACAGACTGACGCGCACGCACGCAGACAGACTGACGCGCACGCGCAGACGCGCCGCGCAGACAGACTGACGCGCACGCACGCAGACAGACTGACGCGCACGCACGCAGACAGACTGACGCGCACGCACGCAGACAGACTGACGCGCACGCACGCAGACAGACTGACGCGCACGCACGCAGACAGACTGACGCGCACGCACGCAGACAGACTGACGCGCACGCACGCAGACAGACAGACAGACTGACGCGCACGCACGCAGACAGACAGACTGACGCGCACGCACGCAGACAGACTGACGCGCACGCACGCAGACAGACAGACTGACGCGCACGCACGCAGACAGACAGACAGACTGACGCGCACGCACGCACACAGACAGACAGACTGACGCGCACGCAGACAGACAGACAGACAGACAGACTGACGCGCACGCACGCACACAGACAGACAGACTGACGCGCACGCAGACAGACAGATAGACAGACAGACTGACGCGCACGCACGCAGACAGACAGACTGACGCGCACGCACGCAGACAGACAGACTGACGCGCACGCACGCAGACAGACAGACTGACGCGCACGCACGCAGACAGACAGACTGACGCGCACGCACGCAGACAGACAGACTGACGCGCACGCACGCAGACAGACAGACTGACGCGCACGCACGCAGACAGACAGACTGACGCCACGCACGCAGACAGACAGACTGACGCGCACGCACGCAGACAGACAGACTGACGCGCACGCACGCAGACAGACAGACTGACGCGCACGCACGCAGACAGACAGACTGACGCGCACGCACGCAGACAGACAGACTGACGCGCACGCACGCAGACAGACAGACTGACGCGCACGCACGCACACAGACTGACTGACTGACGTGCACGCACGCACACAGACAGACTGACGCGCACGCACGCAGACAGACAGACTGACGCGCACGCACGCAGACAGACAGACTGACGCGCACGCACGCACACAGACAGACTGACGCGCACGCACGCACACAGACTGACTGACTGACGTGCACGCACGCACACAGACTGACACACACGCACACAGACTGACGCACGCACACAGACTGACGCACGCACACAGACTGACGCACGCACACAGACTGACGCACGCACACGCAGACTGACTGACTGACGCACGCACACGCTGACTGACTGACTGACGCACACGCACACAGACTGACGCACGCGCACGCAGACTGACTGACTGACGCACACTGACTGACTGACTGACGCACACTGACTGACTGACGCACACGCACACAGACTGACTGACGCACACGCACACAGACTGACTGACGCACACGCACACAGACTGACTGACGCACACGCACACAGACTGACTGACGCACACAGACTGACTGACGCACACGCACACAGACTGACTCACACAGACTGACTGACGCACACGCACACAGACTGACGCACGCACACGCAGACTGACTGACGCACGCACACGCAGACTGACTGACGCACGCACACGCAGACTGACTGACGCACGCACACGCAGACTGACTGACTGACGCACACAGACTGACTGACGCACACGCACACAGACTGACGCACACGCACACGCAGACTGACTGACGCACACGCACACAGACTGACTGACGCACACAGACTGACTGACGCACACAGACTGACTGACGCACACAGACTGACTGACGCACACAGACTGACGCACACAGACTGACTGACGCACACGCACACAGACTGACGCACACAGACTGACTGACGCACACGCACACAGACTGACGCACACGCACACAGACAGACTGACTGACGCACACGCACAGACTGACGCACACGCACACAGACAGACTGACTGACGCACACGCACACAGACTGACGCACACGCACACAGACAGACTGACTGACGCACACGCACACAGACAGACTGACTGACGCACACGCACACAGACAGACTGACTGACGCACACGCACACAGACAGACAGACTGACTGACTGACGCACACGCACACAGACAGACAGACAGACTGACACAGACGCACGCACAGACGCACGCACGCACAGACGCACGCACAGACGCACGCACGCACAGACGCACGCACAGACGCACAGACGCACGCACGCACGCACAGACGCACGCACAGACGCACGCACGCACGCACAGACGCACGCACGCACGCACAGACGCACGCACGCACGCACAGACGCACGCACGCACAGACGCACGCACAGACTGACGCACGCACGCACAGACGCACGCACAGACTGACGCACGCACGCACAGACTGACGCAAGCGACGCACAGACGCACGCACAGACTGACGCACGCACGCACAGACGCACGCACAGACTGACGCACGCACGCACAGACTGACGCACGCACGCACAGACTGACGCACGCACGCACAGACTGACGCACGCACGCACAGACTGACGCACGCACGCACAGACTGACGCACGCACGCACAGACTGACGCACGCACGCACGCACAGACTGACGCACGCACGCACGCACAGACTGACGCACGCACGCACGCACAGACTGACGCACGCACGCACGCACAGACTGACGCACGCACGCACGCACAGACTGACGCACGCACGCACAGACGCACGCACGCACGCACAGACGCACGCACGCACGCACGCACGCACAGACGCACGCACAGACGCACGCACGCACAGACGCACGCACGCACAGACGCACGCACAGACGCACGCACGCACAGACGCACGCACGCACACACAGACGCACGCACGCACGCACACACAGACGCACGCACAGACGCACGCACGCACACACAGACGCACACACGCACGCACACACAGACGCACGCACGCACAGACTGACGCACGCACGCACAGACTGACGCACGCACGCACAGACTGACGCACGCACACACAGACTGACGCACGCACACACAGACTGACGCACGCGCACGCACGCACACACAGACTGACGCACGCGCACGCACGCACACACAGACTGACGCACGCACACACACACACACAGACTGACGCACGCACACACACAGACTGACGCACACACACACACAGACTGACGCACACACACACAGACTGACGCACGCACACACACAGACTGACGCACGCACACACACACACACAGACTGGCACACACACAGACTGAGGCAGGCACACACACACAGACTGACTGACGCATGCACGCACACACGCGCACGCACACACAGACTGGCAGACACACAGACTGACACACAGACTTGATGGAAATACAAATATATTAGACGAGAGATAGATAGCCTAGATAAACAGATAAGGAGAAAGAAGGATACGGTACAGTAGTTTTGTTTCGTCGTGCTGCAGTTCTAGCCTTTGAGGGTTTGCCCTTGCATGTCTGATTAACCTTGTGCAGTATTAAATCTCTGTAAAACCACATGCTGTGCAGGAAGATTAGCAAGCACTTTAAGAAGGGAGAAACATCTGGGACAATAACATACGTAAATAATATGTTACAGATGCTCACACACACACACACACACACACACCTCTATTTCTGTCTAGTGGATTGATTTGGTGTGTTGTGAAGAGTACGGCAGATTATTTTATGGAGATGTCTTCCATTGTTGCTTGTACCTAATCTACATTGTGTAAGGATTTGAACGACATTGTGTTTTTATATTGTCCTATAGTCTGTACAGCTCAAGATCAAGAGGGGAGAGTATTGTGTGTGTTTGTGAAGGGGAGGGGCAGGGGGTTGACAGGAGGATAAGCCCATGGTCCAGATGGAAGCATATACTTTATACATTTGATTGATTGATATAGCGCTGTGATTGTAGCAGATGGTAAAATGTGTTCTTGTGTCATGATTGTCTCTGTGTGAATGTAGGCTGGCACCGTGCGGGACTCCATGGCCAAATCCCTGTATAGCGCCCTGTTTGACTGGATCGTCTTCAGGACCAACCATGCCCTGCTCAACAACAAAGACCTGGAGGACAGTGCCAAGGTAGGATTCAGACCTACACTATCGGTCAAAAGTTTGGACACATCCACTCATTCAAGTGTTTTTCTTTATTTTTTTACTATTTTCTACATTGTAGAATAATAGTGAAGACATCAACACTATGAAATAACACATGGAATCATGTAGTAACCAAAATTGTGTTAAACAAATCAAAATATATTTTATATTTGAGATTCTTCAAATAGTCACCCTTTGCCTTGATGACAGCTTTGCACACTCTTGGCATTCTCTCAAATAGCTTCACCTGGAATTATTTTCCAACAGTCTTGAAGGAGTTCCCACATATGTTGAGCAGTTGTTGGCTGCTTTTCCTTCACACTGCGGTCCAACTCATCCCAAACCATCTCAATTTGCTTGAGGTTGGGGGATTGTGGAGGCCAGGTCATTTGATGCAGCACTCCATCACTCTCCTTCTTGGTAAAATAGCCCTTACACAGTCTGGAGGTGTGTTGGGTCATTGTCCTGTTGAAAAACAAATGATAGTCCCACTAAACCCAAACCATATGGGATGGTGTATTGCTGCAGAATGCTGCGGTAGCCATGCTGGTTAAGTGTGCCTTGAATTCTAAATAAATCACAGACAGTGTCACCAGAAAAGCAGCACCACACCAGAACACCTCCTCCTCCATGCTTTACGGTGGAAACTACACATGCAGAGAACATCCGTTCATCCGTTCACAAAGACACGGTGACTGGAACCAAAAATCTCCAATTTGGACTCCAGACAAAAGGAATAATTTCCACCAGTCTAGTGTCCATTGCTCGTGTTTCTTAGCCCAAGCAAGTCTCTTCTTCTTATTGGTGTCCTTTTATGGTGGTTTCTTTGCAGCAATTCAACCATGAAGGCATGATTCACACAGTCTCCTCTGAACAGTTGATGTTGAGATGTGTCAGTCACTTGAACTCTGAAGAAATTATTTTGGCTGCAACTTCTGAGGCCGGTAACTCTAATGAACGTATCCTTTGCAGCAGAGGTAACTCTGGGTCTTCCATTCCTGTGGTGGTCCTCATGAGAGCCAATTTCATCATAGTGCTTGATGGTTTTTGCGACTGCGCTTTCAGAGTTCTTGAAATTTTCCAGATTGACTGACCTTCATGTCTGAAAGTAATGATGGACTGTCGTTTCTCTTTGCTTATTTGAGCTGTTCTTACCATAATATGGCTTTTACCAAATAGGGCTATCTTCTGTATACCACCCCTACCTTGTCACAACACAACTGATTGGCTCAAACGCATTAAGAAGGAAATAAATAACACAAATTAACTTTAACAAGGCACACCTGTTAGTTGAAATGCATTCCAGGTTACTACCTCGTGAAGCTGGTTGAGAGAATTCCACGAGTGTGCAAAGCTGTCAAAGGCAAAGGGTAACTATTTGAATAATCTCAAATAAAAACAATATTTTTGATTTATATTTGTTTAACACTTTTTTGGTTTTTACATGATTCCATAAGTGTTATTTCATATTTTGGATGTCTTCACTATTATTCTACAATGTATAAAATAGCAAAAATAAAGAAAAACCCTTAAATGAGTAGGTGTGTCCAAATTTTTGACTGGTAGTGTACACACACACGCATTAAGTCGTTCATGACACTGACACACGCACACGTTCCCTCACACACATTCTTCACACTCATGCAAGCTCTGACACACACACACACATACATAATATACAGTTGAAGTCGGAAGTTTATGTACACCTTAAACAAATATATTTAAACTCAGTTTTTCACAATTTCTGCAATTTAATCCTAGTAAAAATTCCCGGTCTTAGGTCAGTTAGGGTCACCTCTTTATTTTAACTTCTTGATTACTACCCATCCCACATGCGGGAGCGTAACGTAGCCTCAAACTAATTAGCATAATGCAGTGGACAGAAATCTTCCTAGAAAATTTTCCTATTCATGAAAATCCCAAATGAAATATATTGAGACACAGCTTAGCCTATTGTTAATCACACTGTCATCTCAGATTTTTAAAATATGCTTTACAGCCAACGCTAGACAAGCATTTGTGTAAGTTTATCATGGCATAATGCTATGGCTAGGCTCTGCTAGCGTCAGGCAACATTTTCACGAAAATAAGAACAGCAATCTTTGAAGAACTTCAGATGTTTTCACTCAGGAGACTCCCAGTTAGATAGCAAATGTACCTTTTTTCCAAAAATATTATTTTTGTAGGCGAAATAGCTCCGTTTGTTCTTCACATTTGGCTGAGAAATCGACCGGAAAATGCAGTCACTGCAACGCCAAACTTTTTTTCCAAATTAGCTCCATAATATCGACAGAAACATGGCAAACGTTGTTTAGAATCAATCCTCAAGGTGTTTTTCACATATATATTCGATAATATATCCGTTGGGATAATTGGTTTCTCATAAGAAGCGATTGGAAAAATGGCTACTTGTGTACTTTATGCAAAATTTTCTGCCGGAGCCATCATGTGACCACTTGCTAAATGTGGTCCTTTACGGCTATTCTTAAACATAAATGCGTAAAAAGACGTCACAATGCTGTAGACACCTTGGGGAATACGTAGAAAACGTAAGCTCATTTGTAGCTCATTCACAGCCATATAAGGAGTCATTGGCATGAGGCGGTTTTAAAAAATTTGGCACTACCTGATTGGATTTTTATCTGGGTTTCGCCTGTAACATCAGTTCTGTTGCACTCACAGACAATATCTTTGCAGTTTTGGAAACGTCAGAGTGTTTTCTATCCAAATATGTCAATTATATGCATAGTCGAGCATGTTGTCGTGACAAAATATCCCGTTTAAAACGGAACGTTTTTTATCCAAAAATGAAAATACTGCCCCCTAGTTATAAAAGGTTTATTTTAAGAATGTGAAATGTCAGAATAATAGTAGACAGAATTATTAATTTCAGCTTTTATTTATTACATCACATTCCCAGTGGGTCAGAAGTTTAAAAACACTCAATTAGTATTTGGTAGCATTGCCTTTAAATGTTTTAAACTTTGGTCAAACATTTTGGATAATCTTCCACAAGCTTCCCACAATAAGTTGGGTGAATTTTGGCCCATTCCTCCTGACAGAGCTCGTGTAACTGAGTTAGGTTTGTAGGCCTCCTTGCTCGCACATGCTTTTTCAGTTCTGCCCACAAATCTTCTATAGGATTGAGGTCAGGGCTTTGTGATGGCCACTCCAATACCTTGACTTTCTTGCCCTTAAACCAATTTGCCACAACTTTGTAAGTATGCTTGGGGTCATTGTCCATTTGGAAGACCAATTTGCGACCAAGCTTTAACTTCCTGACTGATGTCTTGAGATGTTGCTTTAATATATGCACATAATTTTCCATCCTCATGAAGCCATCTATTTTGTGAAGTGCACCAGTCCCTCCTGCAGCAAAGCACCCGCACAACATGATGCTGCTACCCCCGTGCTTCACGGTTGGGATGTTGTTCTTCGGCTTGCAAGCCGCCCCCTTTTTCCTCCAAACAGTTCTATCAGAACAGAGGACATTTCAGAGGACCTACGATCTTTGTCCCCATGTGCAGTTGCAAACAGTAGTCTTGCTTTTTTATGGCGGTTTTGGAGCAGTGGCTTCTTCCTTGCTGAGCAGCCTTTCAGGTTATGTCGATATAGGACTCATTTTTACTGTGGATATAGATACTTTTGTACCCGTTTCCTCCATCTTCACAAGATCCTTTATTGTTGTTCTGGGATTTGCACTTTTCGCACCAAAGTACGTTCATCTCTAGGAGACAGAACACGTCTCCTTCATGAGCAGTATAACAGCTGCGTGGTCCCATGGTGTTTATACTTGCGTACTATTGTTTGTACAGATGAATGTTGTACCTTCAAGAATTTGGAAATTGATCCCAAGGATGAACCAGACTTGTGGAGAACTACACTTTTTTTCTGATGTCTTGGGTGATTTCTTCTGATTTTCCAATGATGTCAAGCAAAGAGGCTTTGAGTCTGACGGTAGGCCTTGCAATACATCCACAGGCACACCTCCAATTGGCTCAAATGATGTCAATTAGCCTATCAGAAGCTTCTAAAGCCATGACATAATCTTCTGGAATTTTCCAACCTATTTAAAGTTAATTATAAGTGAAATAATCTCTAAACAATTGTTGAAAAAATTACTACACAAACAGTTCGAACTACTAATTTTAAAAATGACTCTCTCCAGAAATAAGTCTCTCACTGTTGCCGCCTGCTTACCGACCCCCCTCAGCTCCCAGTTGTGCCCTGGACACCATTTGTGAATTGATTGCCCCCCCATCTTGCTTCAGAGTTTGTTCTGTTAGGTGACCTAAACTGGGATATTCTTAACACCCCGGCAGTCCTACAATCTAAGCTAGATGCCCTCCATCTCACACAAATCATCAAGGAACCTACCAGGTACAACCCTAAATCTGTAAACAAGGGCACCCTCATAGATGTCATCCTGACCAACTGGCCCTCCAAATACACCTCCGCTGTCTTCAACCAGGATCTCAGCGATCACTGCTTCATTGCCTGTATCCGCTACGGATCCGCAGTCAAACGACCAACCCTCATCACTGTCAAACGCTCCCTAAAACACTTCTGTGAGCAGGCCTTTCTAATCGACCTGGCCCGGGTATCCTGGAAGGACATAGACCTCATCCCGTCAGTTGAGGATGCCTGGTCATTCTTTAAAAGTAACTTCCTCACCATTTTTGATAAGCATGCTCCGTTCAAAAAATGCAGAACTAAGAACAGATATAGCCCTTGGTTCACTCCAGACCTGACTGCCCTCAAACAGCACAAAAACATCCTGTGGCGGACTGCAATAGCATTGAATAGTCCCCACGATATGCAACTGTTCAGGGAAGTCAGGAACCAATACACGCAGTCAGTCAGGAAAGCTAAGGCCAGCTTCTTCAGGCAGAAGTTTGCATCCTGTAGCTCCAACTCCAAAACGTTCTGGGACACTGTGATGTCCCTGGAGAACAAGAGCACCTCCTCCCAGCTGCCCACTGCACTGAGGCTAGGTAACACGGTCACCACCGATAAATCCATGATTATCGAAAACTTCAACAAGCATTTCTCAACGGCTGGCCATGCCTTCCTCCTGGCTACTCCAACCTCGGCCAACAGCTCTGCCCCCCCGCAGCTACTCGCCCAAGCCTCTCCAGGTTTTCAAATCCAGATAGCAGATGTCCTGAAAGAGCTGCAAAACCTGGACCCGTACAAATCAGCTGGGCTTGACAATCTGGACCCTCTATTTCTGAAACTATCCGCCGCCATTGTCGCAACCCCTGTTACCAGCCTGTTCAACCTCTCTTTCATATCGTCTGAGATCCCCAAGGATTGGAAAGCTGCCGCAGTCATCCCCCTCTTCAAAGGGGGAGACACCCTGGACCCAAACTGTTAGACCTATATCCATCCTGCACTGCCTATCTAAGGTCTTCGAAAGCCAAGTCAACAAACAGGTCACTGACCATCTCGAATCCCACCGTACCTTCTCCGCTGTGATATCTGGTTTCCGAGCCGGTCACTGGTGCACCTCAGCCACGCTCAAGGTACTAAACGATACTGTGCAGCCGTCTTCATCGACCTTGCCAAGGCTTTCGACTCTGTCAATCACCATTCTTATCGGCAAACTCAGTAGCCTCGGTTTTTCTGATGACTGCCTTGCCTGGTTCACCAACTATTTTGCAGACAGAGTTCAGTGTGTCAAATCGGAGGGCATGCTGTCCGGTCCTCTGGCAGTCTCTATGGGGGTGCCACAGGGTTCATTTCTCGGGCCGACTCTTTTCTCTGTATATATTAATGATGTTGCTCTTGCTGCGGGCGATTCCCTGATCCACCTCTACGCAGACGACACCATTCTGTATACTTCCGGCCCGTCCTTGGACACTGTGCTATCTAACCTCCAAACGAGCTTCAATGCCATACAACACTCCTTCCGTGGCCTCCAACTGCTCTTAAATGCTAGTAAAACCAAATGCATGCATTTCAACCGTTCGCTGCCTGCACCCGCACGCGCGACTAGCTTCACCACCCTGGATGGTTCCGACCTAGAATATGTGGACATCTATAAGTACCTAGGTGTCTGGCTAGACTGTAAACTCTCCTTCCAGACTCCTATCAAACATCTCCAATCTAAAATCAAATCTAGAGTCAGCTTTCTATTCTAACAAAGCCTCCTTCACTCACGCCGCCAAACTTACCCTAGTAAAACTGACTATCCTACCGATCCTTGACTTCGGCAATGTCATCTACAAAATAGCTTCCAACACTCTACTCAGCAAACTGGATGCAGTTTATCACAGTGCCATCCGTTTTGTTACTAAAGCACCTTATACCACCCACCACTGCGACCTGTATGCTCTAGTCGGCTGGCCCTCGCTACATATTCGTCGCCAGACCCACTGGCTCCAGGTCATCTACAAGTCCATGCTAGGTAAATGTTGAAGGAATTTAATTCCTTTGTTTTAATTCCCAATTAAAATTAAACACTGTCAATTCATAAGAATTTGTAAGACCCTTATTTTATAGGAATGGACAGAGCCCGGTCTTAAAAGTCAAGTAACAGCCTTTATTCAAGAGAGTACTGCCACAATACAGATTACCACAGGTTATAAACTGAAAATGACGTCCTTAGTTCCAGCCCCAATCCGTGCCATATCCAGTACAAAGGCTGTGTATCAAGCCTTCCCACATCCGTCTCCCTACTAATTTAATATAATTTACGAGTCAAGGTTTTCTTGTGTAGATAAGCACTCTAGCCAGTCTGATTCATTTGTACCAAGGAACAGACAGTCATTGTTCTAACTTTTGTCCACGTTCACACACACATTATTTTCAGTAATGGGATCAAGAAAGAAAACTCATACATATACAGTAACATTTAGTATTCTGATTAGTACATATACAGTAACATAATAGTATTCGGATTAGTCAGTCCTGATTGAAATGTATACATAATTAGTCATCATTGATAAAAATTCCCTTAACAGTAAAGCTCCGCCTTATCTCAGTTCACTGGTCACGATGGCAACACCCACCCGTAGCACGCGCTCCAGCAGGTGTATCTCACTGATCATCCCTAAAGCCAACACCTCATTTGGTCGCCTTTCGTTCCAGTTCTCTGCTGCCTGTGACTGGAACGAATTGCAAAAATCGCTGAAGTTGGAGACTTTTATCTCCCTCACCAACTTCAAACATCTGCTATCTGAGCAGCTAACCGATCGCTGCAGCTGTACATAGTCTATCGGTAAATAGCCCACCCAATTTGACCTACCTCATTCCCATACTGTTTATATTTATTTACTTTTCTGCTCTTTTGCACACCAATATCTCTACCTGTACAGGACCATCTGATCATTTATCACTCCAGTGTTAATCTGCAAAATTGTAATTATTCGCCTACCTCCTCGTGCTTTTTGCACACAATGTATATAGACTCTTTTTTTTCTACTGTGTTATTGACTTGTTAATTGTTTACTCCATGTGTAACTCTGTGTTGTTTGTTCACACTGCTATGCTTTATCTTGGCCAGGTCGCAGTTGCAATGAGAACTTGTTCTCAACTAGCCTACCTGGTTAAATAAAGGTGAAATAAAACAAACTTTGTGCACAAAGTAACCGACTTGCCAAAACTGTAGTTTGTTCACAAGAAATTTGTGGAGTGGTTGAAAAACAAGTTTTAATGACTCCAATCTAAGTGTATGTTAACTTTCGACTTCAACTGTACATACATACAAACACACACACACACACACATACACACACACACACACACACACACACACACACACACACACACACACACAAACATTACACATGGTCTGACGCTAGGTAAAGCCCCGCCTTATCTCAGCTCACTGGTCACCATAGCAGCACCCACTCGTAGCACACGTCCCCAGCAGGTATATCTCACTGGTCACCCTCAATGCCAATTCCTCCTTTGTTCGTCTATCCTGTTTTCTGCTGCAAATGACTGGAACGAACTGCAAAATACTCTGAAGCTGGAGACTCATATCTCCCTCACTAGCGTTAAGCACCAGCTGTCAGAGCAGCTCACAGATCACTGCAGCTGTTCATAGCCCATCTGTAAACAGCACATCTATCTACCTACCTCATCCCCATACAGTATTTATTTATTTATCTTGCTCCTTTGCACCCCCAGTATCTCGACTTGCACATTCATCTTCTGCACATCTACCATTCCAGTGTTTATTTGCTATATTGTAATTACTCCGCCACCATGGCCTATTTATTGCCTTAACTCCCTTATCTTACCTCATTTGCACTCACTGTATATAGACTTTTTGTTTTATTTTGTTCTACTGTATTATTGACTATGTTTTGTTTGTTTATTCCATGTGTAACTCTGTGTTGTTGTATGTGTCGAATTGCTATGCTTTATCTTGGCCAGGATGCAGTTGCAAATGAGAACTTACCTGGGTAAATAAAGGTGAAATAAAATAATAAATTCGCTCTCTCGCTCCTTCGCTCCCTCTCTCTCTCTCTCTGTCTCTCTCTCTCTGTCTGTGTGTCACTGGCTCACTCACACACACATAATTTCATCACAGGCCAGTAGAATTCGTCACGTTTTTGCACTGTGGTGAAGTTTGCGTAGGCTGTGTGTTCCAGCAGGGCTCGGAGTGTAGAAAAACCAGAGGAGATTGTTAGCTGTTAGCTGGCATGCTAACAGACGTTACGCTAACAGACCTTTTATTTTCTAAACCTAACCTCATGTCTAGCTCTGACCTCTTTCTTTTGGTCTGTAGCTCTATTTAAAGGTCTCTCTCTCTCTCTCTCTCTCTCTCTCTCTCTCTCTGTTTCTTTGTTTCCTTTATCTGTACTGAATATGTTTCTCTCTGTCTCAGTTTGGTGTGTACTGGAGTTGCATCATTTTTGCTGCGTGTGGGTGGGGGAGGGGTCACCGTGGCAGCTGACTGGCTTTGCCCAGTGGGCATGGAAAGGATTAGATCACATTTGCATCTCTCCTCCCAAATGCTTGCGAGTGCTTGTGTACACATGTGTGCCCAGAAAATTGAGGCAGATGGCACGATGGCCTCTTCTGCTTGTTTTGGTGGTGCTCAACAGACGTGTGTGTGTGTGTGTGTGTGTGTGGGAGAGCAGATGAGGGTAGATTTAGACAGCTGTGGTTTGGGGCAATGTTAGAGGCCCTGTTGTGTCCCTTAGCCCTCCTCTGTCCCACAGTGCTGTCTGATGTGTTCAGCCAGACCGCTAGACTCTTGAGACGTAAGATATTGGAGCAGAGTTGAACATCCATCTGTCACTCACAATTTGTCATTCCCCTGTCTTTATTGGGCCTTACAAATTGTACGCTTTTCATGAGGCCTGCATAGAGAGATCAGGATGGCATAGACAGTGACATATGATGCCCCGTTATTCCATTATGTCAGGGCTATGTAGGTTTTGATGGAAGGTTCATCAAGAGCTCATTGTCTTTTTTCTAGATGGAGTATTATGTATTAAAATGTTTAATATCTCTCTTTCACTGCAGATTCTTTCAATTGGAGTGCTGGACATCTTTGGCTTTGAAGACTACGAGAACAACAGCTTTGAGCAGTTCTGCATCAACTTTGCCAACGAGAGGCTCCAACACTACTTTAACCAGCACATCTTTAAGCTAGAACAAGTAAGGTCTCTCTGTCTGTCTGTGTGTGTTTGTGTGTGTGTGTGTGTGTGTGTCAGTGCTTATGGACCACACTTCAGGTCAACAACAGAATAAAGCGCATTCAGTCATACAAGTTTTAACTGTTGTTTGGACTACAGTGTTTTGTGGACAATAAAGTCTCTTATTCAATCCAATGCTGTGACTGTAGAAATAGAAGCTGCGAATGTTGACTTGAATGCGAGTGTCCATTATAGTAATTATGTATTTCTATAGTTGTGACTTATGGCTCTTTAGCTGAGATGTGTGAACACTTAACCTGAAAGCAGTGACAGTTCTGCCTGTTTACAAGTTCCACAATGGCTATTGTGAGGTGTGTTGTCATTTCCTTTCTATAGTGCCCTCACCTTGGTCTTATTCGCTGGGCACACAATCGCTCACACCCGGCCGTTGTGTGTGTTAGCGTCATACTGTGTGTGTGTGCATATATGTATGTCTGAGCTTCAGAGTGGGTGTGTGTTCGTCTCACTGCATTGAATCTACTCCACATTCCACAACATTATGTTTATAGATGACTTCTCCAAAAATGATAGGGCTTTTTATCGCTTCAGATTGAAACCGTAGATGAAAACCACGTAGAATGAATAGTGTTGTGAAAAAGGAATATTTCTTCATCGTCGGAAGGAATGCAGTGAAAGCATGGTTTACGAGGTCTGGAATTTACGCACTCGAGGTTTCCAGGCGGGGTGTTTTGATTTGGTTTTGATGAGGATGTTTTGGCCCTCTTGGCTACTGACTCGAGTAACGCTGCCTGTCTCCCCTCTGTCTGTGTTTACCACTTATAATGACCTGGAGATAGGCTTGTTCTATTCATGTTTTGTCTGCATGGTGTTTATTGTTTTGGTTTATGTCCCATTTAGCCTATTTTAGGCTAGCGCCCCAGTGCCTGGCTTATGAGGACTTTTGAGTTTGTTAATTTGCTTATGGCATACTAGGAGAACTTTTGAGTGCGGTACGTTTCTTACTCAAGTTCTGTGTTTTACATTTCTTATGCAGACTTTTCAGTGGGGTAAGTTTCTTTCGCGGACTTTTGATTATTTTCAGTTGCTTATGTAGGGCCTTACCATATCCGCGTTGCGGACTGAATCACAGAATCCAGACGGAATTCAACAATATTCAAAAATATACTTGGTAGGAAATCGACTAAATTGATTGAACTTATTAGAACACGTATTCATTTGAGCATAAGACAGTTTATCATGAGACATTAAACAAAATGTGTCAGCGATTCATATTTCCCTGCGACCTTCTGAACAGGCAATGGCCGTGTCTGTGACGCGCGTGTATGTCTACCCTTTGTGCAGCCGTTAGCGATGATGCTAACGATAACCTTCTTGTTGAGATGATCCCAAAAACCTTCTAAATGAAATGTTATTTTACGAGGTAAACTATGCCTACCTGGCAGGATTATATCATGATTATTTGCATCAATCCAGTGGCCTTTTGTTTTGCAAACTCTGTGATCACATGTGCGCTACAGAAACCTGACCAAAGAATGGTCTCTTGCTGGTGCGCACTTGAATTAAAAGGTAACTACACTCAACATTTTTTCCTGATGTGGTTTAAGCATTATTATGGACTTAGAACATCCAATTCATTTTTTGTATTATTTTTTATCTGTACCAGGAAGTATAGTTCATCCAGCCTAGCATTAATTCTATGGTGCATGTTTTTATTTATTTATTCTTTATTTAACCAGTGCCAGTATCCACAATACATCTGAGTTGTGCTGATCTAGGATCTTTCCATATAATATTATTTATTATGATCTAAAAATCAAAACTGATCATAGATCAGCACTCCTACTCTGAGACGCTTTGTGGATACAGGCCCTGGTCCCATTGAGATAGAAATCTCTCTTTCAAGGTAGCCCTGAGTCCTTTACCTGCTGCTTGTCATTGCTGTGACCGGTCATTTGCGTCAGAACCTGTGTCAGTACTGTTACCACTCCATGACTCACCACTTGCACTAGTGCACGTATCTACTAAGACACTGCCATTACAGTGAAATAGCAGGGCAGAAAGGACACACACACACACACACAGCTGCTAAGTGGTTGCGCTAAAGCAGGACCTTTTAGATCCACTCTTCTGTCAATTGATCAATTGATTTTGTCTGTAATTGTCTTTGAGTGTTGTTTTCATATCTAATCAGGTAATCATTATTTTACCTTAGGTCTTTCCCTCTTTGTCTAAGTGTAGAATAATGTATGTGTGGTTGAATCTCTCTGTTCTGTTTCAACCATCGCTACACTGCATGTAGGGATGTTGCGGTGACCGCATTACCCCCACATTGGCGTCATGAAGGCAGTCAAATTCCACTTGACTGTTTAGTCACGGTAATTAGGCATCTCCAAGCTCTAATGCTGCTGATGGTCATTAGTAGGCTACCAAACTTGTTAATGGCCTGGTGCTCAAGCACTCTATTGTCCCTCTAATCACTCTGACATCAAAGCAAATGTAATAAAAAATATAATCAAACACTTCATGTTGCCCAACATTTCTATAAAATCAGAGTGATGGCCTCTATTAAAAAGAGGAGGATCCCATCAGCTTTCTATAGGCTAGGCCTACCATATTTATGTCTCAACTCTCCTAATATTAAGCACATTGCTTATCACTTGTGAATGATATATTCTCACTTGTGAAGGATGCCCAGCGTAAGGCAAGAAACGATGCCTTTTTTTGTTGACTTTTTCGAATCATAGTCGCACACCTCATGTGGCCTAGCCCATAGGCCTATATATGTTTTGATACGGTTTGTATCACAACTAAAGTGGCCAGATAACTTAACCTCTTAAGTCGACCCTCTACTTTTTTGAACATTCTGTTAAAAATCGCGCAACATTTCAGCGCCCTGCTACTCATGCCAGGAATATAGTATATGCATTTGCTTAGTCTGTGTGGATAGAAAACACTCAGACGTTTATAAAACTGGTTAAATCACTGCTGTGGCTTTACCAGAACGGCATTTACATCGAAAAGCACAGGAAAAACTGATCACTGAAAATGGGAAAATATATCCATGCGCTACTTGAACCCATTGATAAAGGTGAACCACAATTAATTGACTGAGGTTGCAGTACCTACAGCTTCCACACGGTGTCTAGAGTCTTGTCATTTGCCTACGAGTTTTTTCTTGGTCAAACACATGCAGGGCACCGTATCTCCTATGGTCTAGGACCGGATATTTTCGTTGAGTTTCTAGCCGGACATTTTTCCAGACGGACAGCTAATGATCTTTACATCGCCTCCTGATGAATTTTATCGCTTATTAACGTTTACTAATACCTAAAGTTGCATTACAAACTTATTTCGAAGTGTTTTGTGAAAGTTTATCGTCGACTTTTTGAATTTAAAAAAATGACGTTACGTTTTGAAACGATGTTTTTCCGTTTATCACACAGTCTACATATAACGATATCTAGGCTTTATATGGACCGATTTAATCGAAATAAAGACCCAAATAGTGTTTATGGGACATCTAGGAGTGCCAACAAAGAAGATGGTGAAAGGTAATGAATGTTTTCTATTTTATTGTGCGGTTTGTGTAACGCCGAAATGCTAATTATTTTGTTTACGTCCCCTGTGGGTCTTTTGGGGTGTTACATGCTATCAGATAATAGCTTCTCATGCTTTCGCCGAAAAGCATTTTAAAAATCTGACTTGTTGCCTGGATTCACAACGAGTGTAGCTTTAATTCGATACCCTGCATGTGTATTTTAATGAACTTTTGAGTTTTAACTAATACTATTAGCATTTAGCGTAGCGCATTTGCATTTCCAGAGCTCTAGTTGGGACGCAAGCGTCCCGAGTAGAAGCAAGAGGTTAAAATGTAGCATATTAATCCACTTTACAGGGGGTGTAAAGCCAAACTGGCATACATGAGCAGTGTGTGAGTTTCAAGTTTGGGGAAGATCATTTTCACCATAAAAATGCACCTTTTATAATAAAAGCATTACCTGCATAATTGCATTTACAGACCCTTTTTAATAATGGTGTTTTCCCGGTAATGGAACATTCGCGCTTATAGCCAACTGCCGTGTGCGCATTGCTGCGCTTATAATGTGAAGAAATACTCTAATAGGACATCACATTTTAAGCTAAACTTTGTCAGCCTCATTGCGTAAAAATGATTTTATTTATGCTAGTGGTTGTATTAATTTGGGTTTTATCGCATCCCACAACTGTCCCAGACTATGTTTGGAATATTTATTTCTCGCACAGAATGGAATAGGTCGACTTTTGTACTGTGGGGGATAGTAGATTGACATAGGCCAGTGCTTTTGCTGTTCGTTAGCCCTACTCATCTTGTTGGCTGACAAAAAGTAAATGTGGACAGTTTTTCCAATATCTTCAATATGCACCTCGGAATTGGATAAGGATACGTGCAGTTGCATCCCCAAAGTGTCTTTCTTCACTTGTAGCCTGTGAGAAAGACCCGATCATGTGATGGAGAGCAATGTGAGTGAGAGGTGCTTCCGAGCACGCAGTAATCATGGAGAAGGGCACAACGGCCACTGGCCGCAAAAGGCATGGATATTTTTAGGGTGCATTACGGCCACAGAAAGGGGATGCCGCCGGGAAATCTGAGGCATTATCAAGTGCTTGTCAAATTGTGAATGAGAGACTGAGTGTGTATAGCCTGCACAAAAACAAAACAGAGCTCATGCTTTTCAAGCGACTTTTTTCAAATCATAATTTATTTGTATTCTTCATACTATAAAATAATGTGACGGGATTCTAACCAAACTTGCCTGCCAAATGAACTAGTGTAGCCCACAGTCATATGGCATAGCCAGATCAGGGCGTAACATCAGGACAACTCTGAGTATACTATTCTGTTCTTCTGAAATAGACTACATTTTCTTTAGACCTGCCTAAAATAAATACTGGATTTATTGTGAAGGTGTAGGCTGTATTACATGGATTTATTAGACTTTTTAAAATGAAGATGTTCCAAAGGTCTGCATCAGTGACTTGTAGGCTGTGTGTGGAAGCCAGAAGATGCTAAATGTGTTTATGTTCATTCAAGGTCAATTACCTCGAGACCGACCGTTATTTGCTTGACAATCACCCGGCTGACGAAATTCCGTGACTGCCGCAGCCCCAACTGCACGTCCTCAGTGTACTTTGATTAGCATTTAGCATGTCACCCGTGAGTAAATTAGGTCTGGAGGACCTAGGCTGTGTGATGAGCTGTCATGATGAGGCTGAGACACTTGAGTTTTCATTAACACAGTAATTCTCTGTCTGTCTCTCTCTCTGTCTATCATGATGAGAAACTGATGAGCAACACTTCAGTTGTCCTTAACACAATGAAGTCATATTAATCGTTCTGCAGTCAACACATCTCTGATACACATGCAATACCACTGCAGTGGATGTGGTGTGCACTGCGTGTTACTACACTGCGTGTTAGGTCGTCTACTCTGTCGACCACCGTAGTTCTCTCATTCTCATGGTAACCTCCTAAAACTGCTGCTGGATAGATGTACGCTGTGATCAGACAGACGGACCGACACGGTGTCACGATGGCTGTCACCGCTCGTCTCCCTCTCTCCGGTCCCCGATTGGCTGTGGCAGGTCGGCGGGCGGGCCCATCGCTGCCAGCTGGAGGAGAGGGAGGGGAAAAAAGAGCAGTGTGTTTTTTTTTTTAAACGTGTGGGCTAGTGTCCCTTCACTCCCAATGATGCTCACAATGCCAGCTGGTGGTTATATGTCATCTGTTTCTGTCACCTCCACTCTGTGGGCTGGGAACACACGTGCGCACACACACACACACACACACACACACACACACACACAGAGTGTTTTTAGCCCAGTTTAGGGCCTTCACAGCAACTTTTGAAATGCACTAATTGCTCTTTTATCATAAAATGGAACATTTGATATAAAGTGAAATAATACAAAATGATTTTCTGAACAAATGCAGCTTGTACAGTGTTGATTAATATGAGTTCGGGTGTGAAACAAAATGTGTCATTTGTCATGGAAAACATTGTTGTGTAAGGCCCTGTCAAACATAACAGTAGCTAAAACCAACCAAGCCTTTAGTAATTCTTATGAAGTCAGTGTTTTTCTGTTAGGCCTATACTGTAGATCTTATCATCATACCTCACTTTTGGTTCTCAAACCTCTTTGATGTTAAGGGGACTTTGAGCAGTTCTGGGCCGGTTCCGACTGGTGTACAAAACGCTCTGTGAACGTCGCAGGGTCCAGTCCCAGAAAGCCCCATCTGCCTGCTTCCCGCTACCACCCTGTCAGCAAAGCAAAGACATCGCATTTTCTGGCCTACCTGGACAAAGAATCGACAGAGCCCAGCCCGGGAGACGGCATATCAAATCAAAGATTATTTGTTGGCGTGCACAGATTTGCAGAGGTTATCACAGCTGCACCGAAGTGCACCTGTGATAACAGAAACAACACATACACATAATCCACATGAAAGGGGACAGTTCAGCAATGTGATCGATCGTGGTTTTGTCTCGCTGTGATTATTTTCAGCCAGATTCTCATTGTGAATAATTAGAAAATCAATTTAGTAGAAATTGAAACACGGCCACTTTCTCAGAGGGACGGAGTCACTTTTGTGTGTAAAGCGGAAGTTGTAAGGACTCTGCAAACATTCTAATGGTGTGTCTGCATCGCTCAGAGGAGGCTTGGCAGAAAATGCTCTGTTGTAAGTTCTATGAAATGCGGCCAAATGTGTACTGTCACTTTAATGTGATCATGTTTGTTTTACAGTTTATAAGAAAGGTGAAATCTTATAAGTTATTTGTAATTTGATTGTTGCTATATTTAGAAAGCATCTCAGGTACTTCAAGCCCTATTACCCCCACTTGTGTTTAATAGAAAAAAAGTTGTTTATAGTTTCATAATATTTGTATTATTTCCTTGCGCTTTTGTCCTCAAAAGTGAGTACACCTCAGCAATGTATAACTATCTTTATCAGAAAAGGTGAGTTCCAGACCTTTCTAGAACAATGCCGCGCTGCTCGTTATTGTTTATGGCTATCTCATGAAAATAATAACTTTTGGGTATGTCTATTTAGGTGGAAATCTACATTTTGCCATAACATTCTGACACATGATCGGGACCTGGTCCTTGTGATGGCCAACTAGTAAGTAGGAAACTGCCACTTAAGCATTTACCCCAAAAACATCACCCCTAATGTTGCTTGGGGGTTCAAGTTTATTATAAGTTCACCCACAAGTTTGGCCCTGCGTAGTTATTGTTTTTTTCATATGTGAGTTTATTTTACGATAGAAACTGTGGAGGTTGAATTGAGTACCAGGCCTTGTGTAAAGGGTTGCCAGATTCAGAATGATTTGTGTTTGTGAATAGTGGTGTGGTCATGTCCCCTCCCTCCCTCTGATGTTTGAATTACAAAAAATACTACACACTTCTAATCCCCCTCCCTTGCTCTGGGTCCCTTGCTCCAAATCCTAATCTGATAAGATCCTGATGAAATGCAAAAAATGACCTCAGATTAGTGTGTAGGGTCAATTTATTCTACTCTCCCTTGCTTGCGCTCAATCTAGGATCAGCTATCCAGTTTATCCTACCCAAATCCTAACTGGAATTGTTAGGGTGATGACATGCAAAAATGAGTCATAGTCCTCTTCCCCCACACTGGGCCCTCTCTCACCTCTCCAACCAATCAGTTACTCTTATCAGCAGCGAGTATTTGAGGGTTTACATTTGAACAGAGGCCAAAGCAAATAGGACCCCACCAAATAGTATTACCCACAAGGGCCCGACTCCAATGTTTACACCGCCATGCCAATTGCTCCTTAATTTACGCTCCGTATGAAAATGATTTACAGACGTATCCGAGCTCAAAAGCACTTGACCACAGCCTCTATGCAAACAGTGTATCACATGTACGCACTCTCCTGAGATATATAGACTTCTCGCCAACTTCAAGAAAACATCTGTGCTCTGGTATCTGTGTTTGAAATCAGAGGGCGATTCGATCCTGCCTTTTCGATGAATAATTGTGTAAATGGAATGTCAGTGCATTCATAATGCATCACCCGCCCACTTAAGTCTGTAAACGTAATGAAATGTAAAATGGCCATCATTTTGATAGGATTTGATTAGCTTTACCGGTACAGCCTTATTCCAATCCTGTGGCTACTATTTCCGGTCAGCGAGTTCAGCTCACGCCTTGAGTACGTCATCACCATGAGTCATGTGGACCCGTCTTAAGTCCCAATCCTCTGACTCCTTCAGACCTCTCTGCTCTACATCATGAGTACAGAGAAAGTAAACTACCCTCACTAACAGCGATAGCCTGATCCCAGATCTATTCATCCTACGTTGCCTCTTTCCAACTCCCATTGGCAAGACTGCGCTAACAAATCTGGGATCAGGCTATACAGAGATGCTCCATGACTCACAATGCTGTATCTATACTGTAGCTGCTTCTAAAGGTTTAAGAATCACCATAACTTGCTCCCCAACTCACTCTACAGACCCAGTATTCCTCCCTACACTTCAATAAACCACCCTTTCATTTTATAGTAACGAGAGAGCGCCTGCTTCTGTCCCCTACGGCCCTGGGCTGTTAACACTGGGGCAGCCTGCCAAGTACAATACAGCATAGGATGCAGAGAGAGAGAGGGAGCAGTGAAAAAGAGGAGAGAGTGAGAGAAAGAGAGAGCAAGTGACCGAGAGGGGGAGAGAGACTGAGCACAGGAAGAGAGCACAAACTGCAGTAATAGATGATACGGCCATAACCCCTGAAAAGCTCTGTTGCACATAGAACTTATGTTCCCCTCTGTAATACAGGAAGGTTTAGGCCTTGATTGCTTTGCCCTGTGTTTAGTTCAGATTTGTCATGTCCCAGGTTGGAATTACTTTGAAAATTCTAAAAAATCAAATGTATTTTGAACTTTTCGTCTTTTGCGATAGATTAACCTCTAGCGTCGAGCAATCCCGTATCCGGGAGCGTAATCATAGCCTCAAGCTCATTACCATAACGCAACGTTAACTATTCATGAAAATCGCAAATGAAATTAATATATTGGCTCACAAGCTTAGCCTTTTGTTAACAACACTGTCATCTCAGATTTTCAAAATATGCTTTTCCACCATAGCTACACAAGCATTTGTGTAAGAGTATTGATAGCTAGCATAGCATTAAGCCTAGCATTCAGCAGGCAACATTTTCACAAAAACAAGAAAAGCATTCAAATAAAATCATTTACCTTTGAAGAACTTCGGATGTTTTCAATGAGGAGACTCAGTTAGATAGCAAATGTTCAGTTTTTCCAAAAAGATTACTTGTGTAGGAGAAATTGCTCCGTTTTGTTCATCACGTTTGGCTAAGAAACAAATCCGAAAATGCAGTCTCTACAACGCCGAACTTTTTACCAAATTAACTCCATAATATCGACAGAAACATGGCAAACGTTGTTTAGAATCAATCCTCAAGGTGTTTTTCACATATCTATTCGATGATAAATCATTCGTGGCAGCTGTGTTTCTCCTCGAAGCAAACGAAAAATACACGCAGCTGGAGATTACGCAATAATTGCAACGGAGGACACCAAGCGGCCACCTGGTAGATGTAGTCTCTTAAGGTCAATCTTCCAATGATTTGCCTACAAATATGTCACAATGCTGTCGACACCTTGGGGAAACAACAGAAAGTCTAAGCTCATGCGTGACCCATACACAGCCATATAAGGAGACATTGGAACACAGCGCATTCAAAATCTGGGGCACTTCCTGTATGAAATTTCATCTTGGTTTCGCCTGTAGCGTTAGTTCTGTGGCACTCACAGACAATATCTTTGCAGTTTTGGAAACGTCAGAGTGTTTTCTTTCCAAAGCTGTCAATTATATGCATAGTCGAGCATCTTTTCGTGACAAAATATCTTGTTTAAAACGGGAACTTTTTTTTTATCCATAAATTAAAAGAGCGCCCCCTATATCCAAGAAGTTAACACCGGAGCACTGTCATAATAAGATGATATCGTAATGCTTCATGATGTGAGTAAGTTGTATGTACAATTTCATGGGTATAGTTTGCCTCTAGCTGCCACTTGGGCTGAGGAATTTCCTCTAAAACGCACACTAATGACTAATTTGTCATTTTTGGTTCCTTTTTCCTTTTCCACAACCTCTTTTCTCTAACTACTGCATGTTAAGAAGACTTTTCTTTGTGTGCTTGCCACATAGGGTTTAGACCGCAGAAAGAGAAAGGAAGGGTAGGCATGTCAAGTCGCACACATGAAAACATGAAAGTCCCTGCTTCAGCTGGCCACACTAGCCAGCTAGCCCTGCTAGCCGCGGAGATGTGCGTCCCGGCTAGTTCCACTTCCTGGTCCTCTGTTGTTGTGATGGTGTCTGACCCAAAGACGCACACGATGACTCCCAGGGCTTCTGGGTTATACTACAGTAGTCGGAGAGCCTGAGGGGCTTAGAACACCCAGCTAACATACGTGACCTGCACCCCTAAACCTGTTTATATCCCCCCCCCCAACTCCACTGGGTTCCAGGTGTCATAAACTAGTTTTCCAGACTTTCTTCGTGACGTTACACTGTAAAAAGTCTCGCCCTCATTTTTTTTTGGGGGGGGGGGGGGCTGTTCACACGTGGACACACTGGAGACCTGGAGATCCATGCGTCAATCTAAGTAATATAATACAAAAATCGCCTATCAAAATCCATCAGTTTAAGCTAAAGATATCAGGTTTGGGCAATCCAACGCATCAGTCTATGCCAGCCTGCCGCATCTGCGGTGGAAGGTGGCCAGGCTGCAACGGTGTTTGTCTGACCATGAGATGAAACTAGGTCTTCTCCTGAAAATGTCTGTATCATCCAATCGGCACTCATCTGAAGGTAACCCATACAAACGAAGGGTTGGAGGTAGTTTTGTGCCAACAAAATATGTGTCCAAAAGAACAAAAATTTCCTGAGACAGACACTTCAAAACCTTAGTCAAAAAATGAATCATAAGGAATATATATTTTTTGCCATTTATTCATGTCTTGTTCAATGCGTTTTTATGGGCTAGTAGTAAAGACCAAACTCAATATTTTATCGAATAATCTTTTTATTTAAAAAATGTATACCTAAAGTGGTCCTAAAATAAAGAATCGAATGGCTAAATGATCCATGGTATGACCATCTTAAAACAATTCCATATGTTAGCCTAGCACACACCATAGCCTTCCAGTCGTTGTGCTAACGCTTGTTAGCAATTGCGCTAGCGATGGTTAGCAACCTCCTTCAAACTGCACGCAGAGACTTAAAAATTGTATTCACGAGTTTATTTGACTCTGGGGAAGTAGATAAAGGGCCTCATTGTCAAAATCCCGAAGTATCCCTTTAAAGTTATCAGAATGTACCATAACAAGTGTTGTTTCTCTGCTGCATTCCCCAGACTTTTGACTTGGCACTCACATTAATTGAATAAAATGTATTGAGTCCCAAAGGTGAAATGTTACGTATTGGATGATTTGTGAACAACTTTTACCATGAGCACTATTTCTGACACCACATCACTGTTGCCCCCTCAGGAGGAGTACAGGGCAGAGGGCATCAGCTGGCACAACATCGACTACATCGACAACACCGGCTGCATCAACCTCATCAGCAAGAAGCCCACTGCGTTGCTCCACCTGCTGGATGAAGAGTGCAAGTATGTGAGCTGTCACGTCAAAGCCGGTCTCTTTTCGCCATCCTTTAAAAAAAAATGTATACACCTCTGTCCTAGTTAAAGCAATACCTCAGGGCAGTTTCCTGCAATGTCACATTAAGATGTGTACTTTCTTTCCAAAACCTGTAAAAAGGGTTTGTTCTTGAGTGTCCTCAAGCTCCTAAGAACATAGTAGTTGGGAAGGATTAGGCAGGGCCCAGAAGATGGTGCTGGTTTTATATATTTTGTTTGCTCTTATGGACTTCCCTTTTCAATTCAAACTACAGGTTTCCAATGGGGTTCCGTGTCCAGAGACTGAGATGGCCTCTGCAGAATGATGATTTTGTGGTCAATTAACCATTTCTTTGTGGATTTTTGATGTGTGCTTGGTGTTTTTGTCTTGCTGGAAGATCCACTCGTGGCCCAGTGTCAGCCTCCTGGCATAGGCAACCAGGTTGTTGGCTAAAATGTCCTGGCACTTGGTAAAGTTCATAATGCTGTTGACCTTAGCAAGGGCCCCCAGGACCAGTGAAAGCAAAATATCTGTTCGAATTGAAGAGGGCACTCCATAGGCGCAGACAAATGATATCAAGGATCTGGAAAAAATCTGTATGGAGGGATGGCTTAAGATCCCTCCCAAAGTGTTCTACAATCTCATAAAATGTTTGAGGAAAATAGGCTGTGTCATTATCCCCGCAAGGGGAGGGTGCTGGAGTATTGAAATCAAATCCAATTTTATTTGTCACATGTACCGAATACAGCGGGTTGTAGACTTTACTGTGCTTGCTTATGAGCCCTTCCCAATTATGCAGAGTTAAGAAAAAAATAAGACAAGTAAAAATAGTGCAAAAATGAATCATTTTTACCCCTATTTTTTTTGTATTACTTATCTATTTTCCTGAGCAAATGTATTACGGTAGTATAAAATAATATAATTTTCAAAAAGAAATTGCATACAGTATAGCTCAGTGTTTGTATTATTTATTTTATACAGTCTTTTATTGCCAATAAATTTTGACCTGACTGTATGTCAAACGTCTTTAGAACAAAGCCAATATAAAACCAAGTTGTTTACATTGATGGACCTACACATTTATAGTGACCTTAGTCTCCCTACTTAGTCGTCCCGCAGATTGCAGACGAGATGAGGAATAAAACAGGCTCTCTTCATTACTAGCGAAATTCTTGATTGATTACAGCTTTAGCCAGGCTAACATAAGCACATAAAAATGATACGCATTCATACGTTTGCCTTTTTGGGACACATGTACGCTTTCATTCGCCCTTTTTAAAAGCCTCTCTCTCACACAGGCCACTTCACAATACCATCTCAATCCCACATAAATTAAAGTCAGCCATGCACACAAAAACACACAGGACCACCATGACTGTATTAGCCATGCTAAGCTAGCTAACCTAGCTATTAGCGCTGCTAACCACTTAGCTCTGAACACTCATCTGGATGTAATAACAAGTGGATGAATGAGTGTGGGGACTGCTTTCCCAGAGCCACAAGGTCAAAGAGGGATCTTTTTCCCCCTCTTAAAGGCCTCCCTCCCGGGCCCCTCACGTGATTTATTTCATCATACGGAGGAACGCGATGGTAATCATTATGAAGCAGCCCAGAACCCACTTAAGATTTCATAATTTATAGTTAAGAGACCGCAAGCTAGCTGAAGCAATCAGACTCTCTCAAGGATAGCATTTGCTTCCAGGGGCCCTACTACAGGTTAGTCCATTTATAACGGTCCAGTGACGCGTTCTCTGACCCCAAGGGGAGCCAGGATGTGTCATAGCCTCCAAGGCATGTTTTAGTGTATGGTGTGTAGTTTACTTTAATAAGGAAGCATGCTACTTTGTACAGAGCAGAGGAGTCCCATAGCATGCTTTAGCTAAAGGGCGAAAGTTTGCGACAATGTGTATGATAGAAAAAGCTGACACCAATTTACCCCGGTATACCATAGGCTTATAATGTTTGGTATACAGTTCCCAACATATTTATTTGGATAGTAAAGCTAAAACCGTTAATTTGCTTTCGAGTTCAAATGTTTCATATGAAGCGACAGAACAGAATGTCACCTTTTTTATTTGAGGGTATTTTCATACATATTTGTTTTACTGTTTAGAAATGAAAGCACTTTATGTACTGTATCTAGTCCCCCCATTTTTAAGGTGTCATAAGTATTTGGAAAGATCACACACAAAGGTCATACCCCCAAGACATGCTAACTTCTCACCATTACCAATGATAGGGGAGGTTAGCATTTTTTGGGGGGGGTGTATGATATTTATGCCTCCAACGTTCTCACTCATCATTATTCACGATTCATTAATGATTATCCATTATCAGGGTGGTATCCACATTAATCTAGAAGTAGTCAGAAACATTTTGTTCTTATTTAATAAAAGTGACTCGAAAATGACACTACTTTTTTTTTACCATTCATTTTTTGGGGGGCACAACATAATCTGAAACACAAAACAAACTGCAAATGTATTCAACAAGTTGGTAGAGTCACAAGCTTGATGTAGTCATTGCATGCTAGGAATATGGCAGCAAATACTACACTTTTGACTACTTTAATACACATACAGTGCATTTCAAAAGTATTCAGACCCTTCACCTTTTCCACATGTTACCTTACAGCCTTATTCTAAAATTTATTAAATAAAATATTTCCCTCATCAATCTACACACAATATCCCATAAGGGCAAAGTGAAAACAGGTTTTTAGATTTTTTTTTTGCTAATTTATTTAAAAATTAAAAAACAGAAATACCGTATTTAGATAAGTATTCAGACCCATCGCTATGAGACTCGAAATTGAGCTCAGGTGCATCCTGTTTCCATTGATGATCCTTGAAATGTTTCTACAACTTGATTGGAGTCAATCTGTGGTAAATTTGATTGATTGGACATTATTTGGAGGCACACACCTGTCTATATAAGGTCCCACTGTTGACAGTGCATGTCAGAAGGAGGTCAAAGGAATTGTCCTTAGAGCTCCGAGACATGATTGTGTCGAGGCACAGATCTGGGAAAGGGTGCCAAAACATTCCTGCAGCATTGGCCTCCATCATTCTTAAATGGAAGAAGTTTGGAACCACCAAGACTCTTCTTAGAGCTGGCCGCCCGGGCAAACTGAGCAATCGAGAGAGAGAAGGGCCTTGGTCTGGGAGTTGACCAAGAACCCAATGGTCACTCTGACAGAGCTCCAGAGTTCCTCTGTGAAAATGTGAGAACCTTCCAGAAGGACAACCATCTCTACAACACTCTACCAATCAGGCCTTTATGGTAGAGTGGCCAGACAAAGCCACTCCTCAGTAAAAGGCACACGACCGCCCTAAAAGACTCTTGAGAAACAAGATTCACTGGTCTGAGGAAACCAAAATTGAACTCTTTGGCTTGAGCGCCAAACAGCACGTCTGGAGGAAACCTGGCACTATCCCTACGGTGAAGCATTGTGGTGGCAGCATCATGCTGTGGAGATATTTTTCAGCGGCAGTTACTGGTAGACTAGTCAGGATCGAGGGAAAGATGAACAGAGAAAAAGATAGAGTTCCTTGATGAAAATCTGCTCCAGAGTGTTTAGGACCTCAGGCGGGAGTGGCTTCGGGACAAGTCTCTGAATGTCCTTGAGTGGCCCAGCTAGAGGCTGGACTTGAACTTGATCGAACATCTCTGGGAAGACTTGAAAATAGCTGTGCAGCGACGCTCCCCATCCAACCTGACAGAGCTTGAGAGGATCTGCAGAGAAGAACGGGAGAATCTCCCCCAAATACAGGTCTGCCAAGCTTGTAGTGTCATACCCAAGATGACTCAAGGCTGTAATCGCTGCCAAAGGTGCTTCAACAAAGTACTGAGTAAAAGGGAAGGAATACTTATGAAAATTTGAATACATTTTAGAATAAGGCTGTAACATAACAAAATGTGCAAAAAGGTCAATGGGTCTGAATACTTTCCGAATGCACTGTATAAGTGTATTTGTACAAATACTTACAACACCTTCAAATGGGTGGATTTCATTTGAGCTGGAACAGGTCTGGCACCTCTCCGTTTTTTGGACTGTTGCTCCGGAGCCTTTATGGCCGGATCCGATATCTCTTGTGGCATCTAAAACCATTTTCACTTTTTGCAACGTGTAAACATTTGAATAAAAGCGATCAACGTTCATTTGAGTGGCCTTCTCTG
This sequence comes from Oncorhynchus nerka, assembly GCF_034236695.1. Classification (NCBI taxonomy): domain Eukaryota; kingdom Metazoa; phylum Chordata; class Actinopteri; order Salmoniformes; family Salmonidae; genus Oncorhynchus; species Oncorhynchus nerka. The sequence goes on along the minus strand of NC_088404.1, from coordinate 54,155,768 downwards.
TTAATTCTCCTGCACACCCCAAAAAAACAATGTGAAAAAGTTGGTTTTCAGCCTGGGCCTGTTATTCTAAGAGTTGATTTTGGTTGGGCCGGTCCGGGCTTATGGTTTGCGCAACATTGTAACCTATGTTTTAGATCAACGCGTGGTCGTGGCTGTGCGACAAGCACGCCTGTATCTCTAACAGAACTTGACCGGCGTGATAGACATGAGCCTGCAACTCTCATCTCTCCAGCGTTGCACTCTCCAACGTTGTAAAATTATGTAGAATTGCATGAAATTCGTTTATAGTAGGCCATATTTGTATTAGATCCTAGGCTACCGACACATTTCCCCATGTGGGTAACTCCTGCAAGCGCCTCTACTCTCCTGCTCTATGCCACTATGCAAATGCATTGCTTTCATTTGTAAATGTTTAAACATATGTATGGAAATACCCTCGAATAAAAGGTCACATTCTGTTACTGTCACCTCATTTGAAACGTTTGATTTCAAATCCAAAATGCTGGAGCATAGAGCCAAATTAAATGTTTTAGCTTCACTGTCCAAAGGAGGGTCGTCCAAATAAATATGTAGGGGAGTAGTGTAGCTTGAGATTTGTGTCAGGTTTCATAGGACTTTGTCATGCATTTGTTTCTTGTGAATTCTGAGAGGAAGACCGAGACGTCTAAAGATAATATGTTGCCTGTCAGTAAATACCCTGGTCCCAACTCTGTGTTGTCATGCATGACCACAGGAGTTAGCAAGGCAGCACAAACTGATCTGGAACCAGGCTAGTCAGATCTCAAACCCTTGGTATCCCATCCTACAGTCCTTATATTAATGAATTAACCCTTTTAAATTACCCCCCCTCGTTTGTTCCTTTAGTTTTCCCCAGGCCTCTAACCAGACCCTGCTGGACAAGTTCAAGCGGCAGCACGAGGGGAACAGCTACATCGAGTTCCCCGCAGTCATGGAGCCGGCCTTCATCATCCACCACTACGCCGGCAAGGTCAAATACGGGGTCAAGGTAAGGACTACTGACGTGATTTCATGATGGCAACATGTGTCCTTAGATCAGTGTACTCACCTGTCGACAACACAACATTCTCAACAACAGATCATGCCACATGTCAGCCTGGCTTTGTTAACTGTTGATTGCCCTTGACACAAGCCTAAATGTGCTCCTGGACCTCTAATAAAACCAATGAAATATTCTGTGCCAGAAAAAGTGTAACTAGGTGTGTACTTCCCTTGAGAGAAAATCAAGCCCAAATTCTCAGCAAAAGAGAAATGCATTCAGCAAATTCCCTGCAAAAAAAATGCATTCAGTTATGAATGACACTGGTATTTGCCCTGGCCTTGCACCATTCTTCCATTCTTTGAGTCATTTGTCAGACTTCTCAAACATGCACTTAGTGTACAAAACATTAGGAACACCTGCTCTTTAAATCCCGGTGAAAGCAATGATCCGTTAATGATGTCACTTGTTAAATCCACCTCACTCAGTTTAGATGAAGGGCAGAAGACAGGTTAAGAAGGATTTCTAATCCTTTAGACAATTGAGTGAATGGGCAAGACAAACGATTTCAGTGCCTTTTGAACGGGGTATGGTAGTAGGTGCCAGGCGCACCAGTTTGAGTGTATCAAGAATTGCAACGCTGCTGGGTTTTTCCTGCTCGACAGTTTTCCTGCGCGACAGTGTGTGTATCAAGAATGGTCCACCACCCAAAGGACATCTAGCGAACCTGACACAACTGTTGGACGCATTGGAATCAACATGGGCCAGCATCTCCGTGGAACGCCATCTACAACTTGTGGAGTCCATGCCCTGACGAATTGAGGCCGTTTCGAGGGAACTCTATATTAGGAGGGTGTTCTTAATGTTTTGTACGCTCAGTGTAGACCGTAGGTATAGTTACAGAAAGGAAACCAGTCCTCTTGTTGTGACCTGTTTTGCAATTTGAATCAGATTCACTGCCCAGTTCCCTGCTGTGTTTCGATAAAAAGCTTTATATATGCTGGAGGGGTGATATTTGTTATCATATTGTATATAGGCCCACCCATAACTCTCACATATCAGTTGACAGCTACCCAGCATGTATGCATTAAACGTGTTAGTAATATGGTTGATAATGAACACAGCTGGTACATGAGAAGCCATGAGTGTAAAAAAAACACCAGTGGAGGGAGAGAGTACATGGAATTGTGCATGTGTGGAGGGAGAGAGTACATGGAATTGTGCATGTGTGGAGGGAGAGAGTACATGGAATTGTGCATGTGTGGAGGGAGAGAGTACATGGAATTGTACATGTGTGGAGGGAGAGAGTACATGGAATTGTGCATGTGTGGAGGGAGAGAGTACATGGAATTGTGCATGTGTGGAGGGAGAGAGTACATGGAATTGTGCATGTGTGGAGGGAGAGAGTACATGGAATTGTGCATGTGTGGAGGGAGAGAGTACATGGAATTGTGCATCTGTGGAGGGAGAGAGTACATGGAATTGTGCATGTGTGGAGGGAGAGAGTACATGGAATTGTGCATGTGTGGAGGGAGAGAGTACATGGAATTGTACATGTGTGGAGGGAGAGAGTACATGGAATTGTGCATGTGTGGAGGGAGAGAGTACATGGAATTGTACATGTGTGGAGGGAGAGAGTACATGGAATTGTGCATCTGTGGAGGGAGAGAGTACATGGAATTGTGCATGTGTGGAGGGAGAGAGTACATGGAATTGTGCATGTGTGGAGGGAGAGAGTACATGGAATTGTGCATGTGTGGAGGGAGAGAGTACATGGAATTGTACATGTGTGGAGGGAGAGAGTACATGGAATTGTACATGTGTGGAGGGAGAGAGTACATGGAATTGTGCATGTGTGGAGGGAGAGAGTACATGGAATTGTGCATGTGTGGAGGGAGAGAGTACATGGAATTGTGCATGTGTGGAGGGAGAGAGTACATGGAATTGTGCATGTGTGGAGGGAGAGAGTACATGGAATTGTGCATGTGTGGAGGGAGAGAGTACATGGAATTGTACATCTGTGGAGGGAGAGAGTACATGGAATTGTGCATGTGTGGAGGGAGAGAGTACATGGAATTGTGCATGTGTGGAGGGAGAGAGTACATGGAATTGTGCATGTGTGGAGGGAGAGAGTACATGGAATTGTGCATGTGTGGAGGGAGAGAGTACATGGAATTGTGCATGTGTGTGCGACGTCAGTGCTATTAAACAAATGTCTTTCCTTTCCCACCGCAGTGTTGTTTTGCATTCTTAAGTAAAGGGCATAGTATTCTCTTGCACAATGATCTGAAATATGAAACAAATCGTATTTACGTTATCGATGTTCTCTCCTTAAAGGCCCAGTGCAGGCAAACACTTGATTTTCTTATGTTTTATATATTTCTACACAATGAGGTTTGGAATAATACTGTGAAAATGATGATAATGCCCTTTTCGTGTTCAGAGCCGTTTGAACAAGGACACATTTGCACTCGGTTTTGGTTTCGAGCTCATAAGTGAGCCATGATATAGTCATTACCACATTCGTGTCATAGGTCTTACACAAAGTGTAGCTGATTATGTTGCCAAATCCTTGCCAGTTCAATCCACCTTAGAGCCATCCCCTCCATTTGGTTTTAGTCGGTTCATAGATTTACTGTAGTAGCTCATAGATTTACAATTAGTAGAATGAACACCCAAGTGTTCAATTAATAGACGCTTACCATTAACAGTTTTTCTTGAAATTCTTTGTTTGTACTGGCAATTCTGCTGCTAAAGTATGGTGTAGCTTATGTCTATTATCTGTATATCTATAGTTGATCTAGTTGATAGATCTGTATACCTCCCCCCCCCAATGCAGGACTTCAGGGAGAAGAACACGGACCACATGCGTCCGGACATCGTGGCCCTGTTGAAGAGCAGTAAGAACGCCTTCATTTGTGGCCTGATGGGCATTGACCCCGTGGCCACCTTCCGCTGGGCCGTGCTCAGAGCCTACTTCAGAGCCATGGTGGCCTTCAGGGAGGCCGGGAAGAGACACACCGACAAAAAGACTGGTGAGACTAGGGCTGTTACAGTGACCGTATTACTGCCACACCTGGGGGGGGTCACAAGTCGTGACGGCAGTCAAATTCCACGTGACCGTTTAGTCACAGTAATTAGGCTTCTCCAAGCTCTGACGCTGCTGATGGTCATTAGTAGGCTACCAAACTTGCTAACGGCCTGGTGCTCAGCACTCTATTGTTCCTCTAATCACACTGGCATCACTGCAAATGTGATCAAAAATCTAATCGAAACACTTCATGAGTGCCCATGAGCTCATGTTGCGCAATATTTTTTATAGGCTATGCAACTGCGTGAGAAAAGAGTTTTGATGGCCTCTTAAAAAGAGGAGGATCCCATCAGCTTTCTATAGGCTAGGCCTACTATATTTATTTATCAACTTTCCTAATATTACGCACCAGTGTTGATTTTAGCATGTAAATATTGGTGGGGCAAACAACAAAACATTGGGATGCATGGCAGCAAAGCCACTACACAACACTAAACAGTACATTAATTGCACTATAACTGTGACAAATGGTGCCCACAAACTTTTTGGGCCTAAATAAAGCTGTCCCAACTGCAGAGCTTTCTTTTCAGCACCGTGGAGTGAATCCTTACCTCTGCTACACCTGGTTATCAGCAGAACCTTGTCTGGCAGTGAAACAGTTGATTCAGCCTCGTTTTACTGCCTTTTAAAAAGATGGCTGATATGGCCCACTTGCTTAAACAAATGTGGTTTCTACTGACAGTTGAGATGTACATACTATGGAATAAGGGGAGCGGATAAGAGGCTAACCGTAATTTTGATTAATGAGCGAGCTAGCGACAGAATTCAGAACATGGGCCGTTCTTACAGTATTCTCCCTGTACACCAAGTCAGAATCGTAGGATAAATAAAGGGGAGCATATAAGTAGGAAATGAAAGCTCTTACAATATTCAATGATTACGTTTCTCTAAAACAGGCTATAGGCTACATGTGCATCACCAAGTCAGAACAGTAGGCTAAATTATGAGGGGGAAAGGGAAATTATTAGGGTGAGCTACTATGGGCTACTAACAACTTACTACACAACATACACTTAGTATTGCTTTCTTAGCTACAGTATACATGTCTCCCTGGCATATTACATAATTTATGCAGAAGCATACAATACTTTTTTGGACTCACCTCACAGGAAGGTGGTGCGGCGGTCCTTCTTGTGGTCAAATTTTGTCATCAAAGTCTGGCATTCTCGGGATTTATGGTGCTTTCAAGATAACTGGAAACTCAGAAGAATAAAAGGTTGAATCATGACATCAGTGATCTTCAGTCCGGAGCGCAGCGATACGCCATCCCATCTGGTTTGGGCTTAGTGGGACTATCATTTGTTTTTCAACAGGACAATGACCCAACACACCTCCAGGCTGTGTAATGGCTATTTGACCAAGGAGGAGAGCGATTGAGTGCGGCATCAGATGACCTGGCCTCCACAATCCCCCGACCTCAACCCAAATTGAGATGGTTTGGGATGAGTTGGACCACAGAGTGAAGGAAAAGCAGCCAAGTGCTCAGCATATGTGGGTACTCCTTCAAGATTGTTGGTAAAGCATTCCAGGTGAAGCTGGTTGAGAGAATTCCAAGCGTGTGCAAAACTGTCATCAAGGCAAAGGGTGGCTATTTGAAGAATCTTAAATGTAAAATATATTTTGATATGTTTAACACTTTTTTGGTTACTACATGATTCCATATGTGTTATTTCATAGTTTTGATGTCTTCACTATTATTCTACAATGTAGATTATAGTAAAAATAAAGAAAAACCCTTAGTGTTCTGAAACTTTTGACTGGTGGTGTATTTTATCAAATGTCTTTAGTGGAACCTGAATCTCTGGAAGACCAGTTAAAGGGTCAGGCATATATAATCGCATGTCATCCACATAGAGTGAAACTTTATGCTGTAAGCCCCCTCTTCAAGTATCTTTGGTGTTATTACATATTGCTATGGCTAAAGGCTCAACTGCGATTGCAAACAGCTGAGGGCATAGAGCACAACCCTGTCTTGTCCCACGTTAAAGTTGGAAATAGAATGAAAGGATATTATTTGTGCGCACTGTAGCTATAGTGGAGGAGTAAAGGACTTTTATCCAGGCCATAAAACTGGGACCGTATCCAAATTGTTTGAGAGTATAAAATATATAATCAAACCACCCAATCAAATGCCTTATCATCATCAAGTGATAACAATATCTCTGGAGTGTCAGATGAAAAGGAATTATTAAGTATATTATAAAGAAATCAAATGTTGACAAAATGTTACTTTTTTATGAAACCAGTTTGATCTGTAGATATAAGGGAGGGAAGGACTGACTCAAAACGTCATGAAATCATCTTAGAAAGTATCTTTACATCGCAATTCAGTAAGAAATTGGCGTATATGAACCAAACTCAATGTCTCATTGCTGAGGGTAAAGAGTTTGAGGGGAATGATTCCTCAAATATGGAAAGCAAGAGAGGAGAGAGTAGATCTGAGAATTTTATTTGTAAATTCCCCTAGGCGTTGAATATTGGACTTCCTTAATCTTGCGCTATTCAAAATAATTTGGTCCCTTGGGCGACAGTACACAATTCATTACATCACCACCTAGTATTAGGTGTTGTGTGTCCATATTTGAGGCTCAATTCAGTCTTATGTAGCAACATTTGAAATTGTGTTTTTTTACATTGGATAAAAGTAAAGACGCAGAGCTCGAAAATAGTATATCATACACTACAGTTGAGGAACAATGGGAAAGTAATTCTGCATTGAAAGTTGATCAACTTGTAACTCCACTTTTGAGAAAATGGCCTTTGAATGTTTTGGTACACCCACTGGAGAGCTCTTTTTTTGTCTACACTCATTCGGCATCGTTCACACCCTCTTAAGCTATAGACCCGCCCATAAACTCAGAGCGTTGTCAGATTGTCCGTTCGTAAATTCAGAGAGTTTCGCTCTAGGGGAGTTCAGAGCACACACTGGACGCTCTGGCCGAGAAATAGAGTTCACCAGAGCGTTCTGTCCTAACAACAGCAGATAAGCACCCAAGCTAAATGGCTAACTTTGAATAGCTTGCTAGCTATTTCCAGACACAAATGAGAGAACAGCTCACTGACCATTTTAATTCACCCTAGCAGAGCTGGTTAGGTTGTTTTTATGTTATCCATGGAGATGTAATCCAGAGACGGGTGTTTTCTCCATTTCATTAGCAATCATACTCTAATTCCAAGGATTTCAAAACTCGATCTCTCACATGTCCAGCCCACTCATTATCTCAGCCAATCATGGCTAGCAGGAATATTACTGCCTTTTTCTGTGACTAAACCAACTAGGCCCATATTTGAACCCTTTTATTAGTATTTACAGATGGCAGACAAGTTTGTTAATAAGGCACATGAATGTTCACATGTTTCCGAAGGCATTTCTGCCCCAAAACACGTGTCGATTTTTTTTTTTACGTTTACGTTCAGATGGCTATTCGTGATGCACGACATACGCCTAGTTTCCTGACACGAGTCACATTTGGAAATCAAGAAAATGTCATTTGTGAACAATGAACTGTTATCCCAATTTATTGCATGAATGTAAGCCAAGATAACAGGTGTATTATACAGGCTTCCTGCAACATTAATGAAGCGGCCTGCCGAGTCTGCCTCTACCCTTGACACTACGAACAGTATGTTTTTCCTAATTAAAATGGCTGCTCCTCTAGTTTTAAAATGAAAATTGGAATGATATGATTGACTTATCCACCCTCCTTTTAAACGAAAGTGGTCGAAATTGCGGAGATGTGTCTCCTAAAGAAAGGTGATATCTACTTTAAAGTGATTTAAATGAGAAAGAACCCTTTTACGTTTCACTGGGTGATTTAAAGATGTAACATTCCAGCTAGCAAAAGTGACCGAGTAACCAGCTCTCCCTCTCATGATATTAGGTCAAGCCATGTAAAGTCAGGTGGGAAAAGGATAGATCAAATCAAATGTATTTATATAGCCCTTCGTACATCAGCTGATATCTCAGTGCTGTACAGAAACCCAGGCTAAAACCCCAAACAGCAAGCAATGCAGGTGTAGAAGCAAATGTGCGCACTATTATTTTTTTCTTCATACTATCAAATACTATAAAATAATGCCACGGATTTCTAAGCAAATCTTGTCTGCTAAATGAACTAGTGTAGCCCACAGCCATTAAGGCATAACCAGATCAGCACCTAACATAAGGACGACTCACGAGTATGCTATTCTGTTCTTCTGAAATGGACTACATTTTCTTCATATCATGTTTCTTTAGACCTGTCTAAAATAAATCATGGATTTATTGTGAAGGTGTAGGCTCTATAAAATGGATTTATTAGACTGTAGAAAATGTAATGTTCCAAAGGTCTGCATCAGTGGCTCGTAGCTAATTAGCGGTCAATTACCGAGACCGGCAGTTATTTGCTTGATAATCACTAGCTGACAAAATGTCATGACCGCCACAGCCCTAGGTGAGACCATAGACTGCTCGAGTACATAAACATTAACACATACATGTATGTGTATACACTCAGTCAAACACACACACACACACACACACACACTCTTGGACGTACACTCTCCCAGACACACACACACACTCACCCCTCTTCCACAGTGATAGAGTGCACATACTGAGGCTTTTTGTGATACGAGTTATCTCCCTTCCGAGCCACCACAGTACAGTATGTTTCCCTCAGTGGGCTGTCAGAAATAGCAACTGATCAAATGTTACTTTTCTCCAGGGCATTTCTCTCAATGTGTTTCTCCTGATCGTTCTCCGCCATTAGACTAGCTTGATTTCACAACCCCTGAACGAAAGTCTATTCCATTATTCATCGCCATGGAGACCGCCCCCTGGTTTCGGGGATGTTCAAGTATGCATTTTTATACCCATGTATAAACACTGGCAAGGCAACATCCTGGAGGTTGATAGTTTTAGGGGGACAAACCTGACCAGTGATGATGCATGGGCTGCTACTTTCCCCCCTGATTATAACTGAACTTCCACATTAGGCTTCATCTCCAGCCATTTACGTGACAGTCAAACATTTTGCAAACTTAACACATACTATTTCTTCCTCTTATTTCTCCCTGTCTATTCCTCTCCTCCCTCTTTCGCTCCCTCTCCCTCTTTTTGTTTCTGTCTCTCACCTCTGTCTCCTCTCTCTCTTTTTCTTTCTTTCTTTCTTTTTCTTTCTTTCTTTCTTTTGCAGGGAATGACGCTGCTGTACCATGTGTCGTCAAGAGCGTGGACAGCTTCAGCTTCCTCCACCACCCTGTGCACCAGAGGAGCCTGGAGATCCTGCAGAGATGCAAAGATGAGAAATACAGTAAGAAACTCCAAGTCCCACAATCCTCTCTGCTGCCCAACTCACTTTTCCTGGGCTTACAAATAAAGAAGGGGTCAATTAGCTTGTTTTGAATTAACTTGTTCTCCCTCAATTAAAGGCCCACTCTGATATTTACAGTGTTTTTTATAATTTAACATGTAACTAATGTGTTTGTATTTGGGGAGGCAGCGTAGCCTAGTAACCGGAAGGTTGCAAGATCGAATCCCTGAGCTGACAAATCAAATCAAATTTTATTTGTCACATACACATGGTTAGCAGATGTTAATGCTAGTGTAGCGAAATGGTTGTGCTTCTAGTTCCGACAATGCAGTAATAACCAACGAGTAATCTAGCTAACAATTCCAAAACTACTACCTTATACACATAAGTTTAAAGGGATAAAGAATATGTACATAAAGATATATGAATGAGTGATGGTACACTCATTCATATATCTGTCGTTCTGCCCCTGAACAAGGATGTTAACAAGGCTGTTAACCCACAACTCAAATGTGAAATCCATTAATGGAATTCATTGCCCTTGACAATCAACTGTTCTCTGTCGTGGGTGATGTTGGCTTTCGCTGACTGGTCGAGCAACGGTACACACTACCAAGTGCGCTATTTTTCAGATGTTGCCCTACCGGAGTTACACAGTAAGAGCATTACTGCTATTAGCTTCTTGACATACATACTGTGGAACGCCGTTTGGGTCTTTGCGTGTCAAAAATGATACAGTAACACTGTCAAAGCTGTACAAAAAACAAGCAAACACCAGCCACAAACGATGTGTTTACAATACTCCGTTGGTAATAAAGCATAATTAGTTCAACTGCAACTTCTGGGGTAGCTAGCACCAATACAACCAGCCTGAAAACAATGACCAGTAGGAACTGCAGTCATTTTCATTATTCTTAGCAATGATTTAGGATTTATTGTGAGTAAGTATTAGCTAGGTTGCCAGTTGCTGTTCTCCTATTGAAATTGAACTTCAGTTCATGAAAATAAATCGCTAGCCAGCTACTTAACCCTGTTGCCCAAAGCTAACATTATAAGCAGCCAGCTAGCTTCATCTGGCTAGTGAGGCTAAACCGGCACTAGCCACAATAAGGATTAGGCACAATAGTGGAATTTGCGCGTTGCCTTCAAAATAAAAGCATGTCATTGACAGTGATGCAAATTAATACAAATAGTAGAATTATTCCATACTTTTATTTTGAAGGCTAACCGCAAAGTCTACTATTGTGGCTAATTCTTAGCTTCACATCAATGGGACCGACCACCATTAATCAAATAAAAACTGTTTTATAAATTAGGGTTATTTTAGATGACACCTAGCTATATAGTTAGCTAGCTAACTATAGCAACTGAAACAGATTGTCGTGTTATTTGAAGTGTATCTTTTTTGACACGCAAAGACCCAAATGGCGTTCCATAGAAATCCTGGTTAAGAATGAAACGACTGAACAAATTAACAACGAAACAGCACAGCAAGTAAGTGAAATAAATAGGTTTTGATTATGTTTTACTGGTAATGGGGACATATGTAAATGCCAACAAAATTACTTTTTGGTCAGTGTGTGTGGTGTAACCTTTATTTAACTAGGCAAGTCAGTTAAGAACAAATTCTTATATACAATTGGCCCGGGTGACGCTGGGCCAATTGTGTGCCACCCTATGGGACTCCCAATCACGGCCGGATGTGATACAGCCTGGATTCGAATCAGGGACTGTAGTGACGCCTCTTGCTCTGAGATGCAGTGCCTTAGACCGCTGTGTCCATGTATGTGTGTGTTAACTATTTAACTTCAAACTTATAAGGCTGCTAACATTTTAAATATTGGTTATCGATATCAGGTATTTTGGCAAGGAAAATATTGGATATCGGTATCGGCCAAAAATGTAATATCTGTGCATCACTAGTAATAATAAACAGGTCTGCAACAATTTTTGGCCTCGACGAGAAATTGCATTGCTATTACTAATAACTCATTGGAAATCAGACTTGGATCCTCTTACTTCAGAAGGCCCTGTTGTGCCATTTGCCCTGTAATAGTGATGGTAATGAGGCTGTTTGTCATGCATGACCACTCCCACACATATACACTGAAATAGACCTCATGGCAGTGTGTTTAATAAGCACTGTGAGTTACGGTTTCCTCCTTCCTCTGTTGTTCCATTTTCCTCCGTCCTCAGGGGCTTCGCTGCCGGTTCAGAGACAGACTGACAATAGCCTGGACCCTGTCGTGTGTGTGTGTGTGTCATAGCACTTTCATGATGGACACACAAATCAAACTGAATCCAATGCGCAACAGCCTCAGTCTCTTAAATGGATCAACCCTGAGGGAAATGTTTCCAGTGTACAGGACAATGGACAGTTAAAGAATTCAGTGAGCTTCCAAGCCTCCAAACCATGCAGCTTGTCTCAAATGTTCAATGTTAAATACAATTACGCCTCAGGCCCGTGGGAATATCTCTCTCATTCCCCATTATCTGGCCTTTTTAAAGCAAGGCAGGGAGATACCTGCTGGGAAATCAGTCCATTAAGAGAGATGAGAGTTGAGACGGGAGGGAGGGAGCGCTCATATCTGTCCTCATCAGCCTTTGGCCTTTGGGGGAAGGGGGGTTGTAGCGGTGGCTGATCACTGTTTAGAAAATGAGGGTCTGGCAGTGCGGTGCCTTTTAATCACAAACGCATGCATCTTGCCTGATAATGGCCCAATGTGAATTAAGCAATACGTTAACCAATGATACGGACTGACTAGACAGACGTTCATTGTATGCATGTTTTTTTTGGTGATGAGACGACATGTCCCTCCTTAAAGGTTTATACAATTGACACATCCTCTCACTCTCTCTCTCTTTCTCGCTCTCCCTCCTCCCTTACATCGCGGTCTCGTACAGGTATCGCTAGAAAGAATCCCCGGACCCCCTTGTCAGACATCCATGGCACCAACACACTGAACGAGAAATCCGGCAGGTATGGACCTGGCTGTCACACTGTTTTATGGACACTCAGAGCAATGAGCTGTTCTGCTTTCAGTGTGTGATTGTTGAGTATATGCTACAGCAATTAGCAATTTCTCTCTCTCTCTCTCTCTCTCTCTCTCTCTCTCTCTCTCTCTCTCTCTCTCTCTCTCTCTCTCTGTGTCTCTGTCTGTCTCTGTGTCTCTGTCTCTCTTTCCTCTAGGGATGGTTATGGTGTGGGCTGTAACGGGCGTAGCTCCATACAGGGTCGTCTGTCTTCCTCAGGCTCGGAGTTCGATGACGGCGTCTTCGTCAACTCCACTAGCAGCAAGCTCCTGGAGAGAGCACAGGGCATCCTCATGTGAGTATGACTACAAAGTCGGACCACGCACACACTCAAACGTTGATCAGCCGGTGTTCAATCCCACGCTCAATATGTGTTCATACAAAATGATTCTCCTGGGGAGAGCACAGGGGCATCCTCATGTGAACATGATCCGTCTGACCATCATCCATGCAGCTCGCACCACGGTCAGCAACCGTGGTCAGGCAGTGGTCAATCCATGGTCAATGTGTGTTTATGCTGTATGTTCATTCTGTAATATATCTGACAACCAATCTCTCTCCCACAGGCGGAACAAAAACTATAAGTCCAAGCCCTGCCTACCGAAGGTAAGGGCCTTACAAAGATGTGGTCATTTTCCACCGTGAATGTACAAGTGAGAATTTCTCTATGGCTTCAACATGATATACATATGAAAGGCCAATAGTGAATTAATGGATAACAGCTGGGGTATTCAACCTGGGGTCTGCAAAAATATATATATTTTTAATTACATGGGGGGTTGGACAAATATCACTAGCAACAACAGAATAAACAAATGTTTTATTTATAATGACAACGTTATTTCTCAATTCCTAATATTGAGCAAATTACACTCATTGGAGCTAATTACACTCACTGAGGTATCTAACATAGGCTTTGAAAAAGCACCCGCAAGTAGCAGACGCAGTATTATTCTGGCCAACACATGGCTATCCTTTGTTTAACAAGCTAAATAGTTCTTATTAGCGGAAGGTTTCTAGCTAATAGGCCATGTTTGAGTTTCTTCCTTCAATTATGTGGGAAGGTCATAAAAATGAAAGAAGAAAAAAATCTACCAAATCGATTCATTTTTTAAAATGTTGACAATCCTATTTCTCCTTTCCATTATCATTCACCTGATGATAAGACAAGAAATGATATGATGGGGGGGGGTTGTCGGTTTGCCTGAACGTGGGTACATGGGCAAGAAAAAGTTGAAGACCCCTTGATTACAGCACTGCAGTGAAATGACAGAGCTGAAAGCTGAAATCCGTTTGCCATATTACAACAACAAAGACGTTACCAAGCAACAAACGCAGATTTATTTTCTCCGACATCATTGCACCCTCAATAGAACAGGGCACTATGTACTGCAACTTTTATTTTTGATTTTTTTCACCGTGATGCTGGATACCCTTCTCCTCCATTTTATCGAAACAAAAACAGTAACAAATGTCATAAAATGTCATAAAATGTGATACTCATCTGACCGTGTTCTTATGGCGGTTCCTCTCTCTGTGCAGCACCTGCTGGATGTGAAGTCTCTGAGGTACCTGAGCAGTGTGACCCTCCACGACCGCATCACCAAGTCCCTCCTCCACCTGCACAAGAAGAAGAAACCGCCCAGCATCAGCGCCCAGTTCCAGGTAAGACTCCATTTCCTTCTCGCCCTCTCGTGACAGACTCTGTCGTTCAGAATTTCAGCCCTTAAAACCAATGCCCAATTCCAACACTCAGCTTCTACATATTCCCGAGGCACTTTGTGTAGTACTTAAAGAATTGGGCAGGTGTCACAAAAATGTCACAGAAATGACCTCAGATCTGCATCAAGTGTCGGGGCAAGAGGTTGATTTGGAATTGGACAGGAATTGACTGTAATAGATAACATGAGCTTTTATAATGCCAGGTTTATGCAATGTATTATGAGATGTTCATTACGAGATGTCAATATGATGGGATGCTAATGATTATTGTGCTAATGAATTGCTGTGCTAATAAGCTAATGCCAATTGTCTCTTGCTGTGTGAAGGCCTCCCTGAACAAGCTGATGGAGACCCTGGGTCATTCGGAGCCCTACTTTGTCAAGTGTATCCGCTCCAATGCAGAGAAGGTGTGTTCAAGCTACTGTAGTTACAGCTACTTCAGTTTGGTTAGATGCTAATGTAACTACTGTAACTACTGACAAGCTCCAGCGAACAATACAACCACTGAACAAACCAATGTCTGGTAATTGCATAGCCCGTTATAGCCAATTATACAATGTGTTACTGTTATTGTGCGATCTAAATCTCTCTTTCTCTATTGTACCTCTCTCCCCTTCTTCTTTCGTGGCTTTATTTCTGTCTCCTTCATTCTCTCTCTCTCTCTCTCTGCTATCTCGCTGCTCTCTCTCTCTCTCTCAGCTCCCACTGCGTTTCAACGATGCCCTGGTGCTCAGGCAGCTGAGGTACACAGGCATGCTGGAGACGGTCCGCATCCGCCAATCAGGATACTCCATCAAATACACCTTCCTGGTAAGCCCTCGCCAACCAATCAGGATACAGCACTGTCATGGGGCACAGAATTAGCAGAACAACTCAAATCCAAAATCAAATTTATTTACATAGCCCTTTTTACTTCAGCTGATACCTCAAAGTGCTGTACAGAAACCCAGCCTAAAACTCCAAACAGCAAGCAATGCAGGTGTAGAAGCATGGTGGCTAGGAAAAACTCCCTAGAAAAGGCCAAAACCTAGGAAGAAACCTAGAGAGGAACCAGGCTATGAGGGGTGGCCAGTCCTCTTCTGGCTATGCCGGGTGGAGATTATAACAGAACATGGCCAAGATGTTCAAATGTTCATAAATGACCAGCATGGTCAAAAAATAATAATCACAGTAGTTGTCGAGGGTGCAGCAAGTCAGCACCTCAGGAGTAAATGTCAGTTGGCTTTTCATAGCCGATCATTGAGAGTATCTCTACCAATCCTGCTGTACTTAGAGAGTTGAAAACAACAGGTCTGGGACAGGTAGCACGTCTCCTGAACAGGTCAGGATTCCATAGCCGCAGGCAGAACAGTTGAAACTGGAGCAGCAGCACGGCCAGGTGGACAGGGGACAGCAAGGAGTCATCATGCCAGGTAGTCCTGAGGCATGGTCCTAGGGCTCAGGTCCTCCGAGAGAAAGAGAGAATTAGAGCAAACTTAAATTCACACAGGACACCGGATAAGACAGGAGAAGTACTCCAGATATAACAAACTGACCCTAGCCCCTCGACACAAACTACTGCAGCATAAATACTGGAGGCTGAGACAGGAGGGGTCAGGAGACACTGTGGCCCCCGGACAGGGCCAAACAGGAAGGATATAACCCCACCCACTTTGCCAAAGCACAGCCCCCACACCACTAGAGGGATATCTTCAACCACCAACTTAGCATCCTGAGACAAGGCCGAGTATAGCCCAGAATTATCTCCGCCACGGCGCCAACCCAGACAGGAAGATCATAATGCGCACACCAGATACACAATACTGTGTATTACCTGCCTTAGTTGAATGCACTGGCTGCCTTTAGCTCTAGGTAAGAGTATCTGCGAAATGACTTAAATGTGAAAACTTCTGATCAATGGTCGTCAGTCTCATCATCCAGAGTCTCAATGAGCTGCACGTAGACGTAGTGATGTCACATCCGCGCACTTGTAATGTAGTCAGTCTTATTAACAGCATGTAACTTTTATCCCTCTGAGGTCACTATTGACATGCTGTCTTTAACGTTGTCTTTCGTCTCGTCTTTGCAGGACTTTGTGCGTCACTTCCGTGTGCTGTTACCAGACAGAACTAGACCAACCAAGTCTGGCATCCGGGAGTTCTTTCGTCAGGTCCACCTAGCTCCTGCTGGGTATCAAGTGGGCAACACAATGGTACGCACTCTGGGGATGTACCTTTTTTTCTTCTTTATTTGTCTCTCTTTTTCTTTCTCTCTCTCTTTCGCCATCTTTCTCTCACTTTGATACACGCTCGCGTTGCAGCCGTTCTGTTCCTATTGAATTTCCCTGGCTGTGGGTGGGTCTGGTCATTTGTGGGTGTATATAGTCACTGACACCCCCCCCCCCCCCCTCCCCCGGGTCTCTCTCTGTACTGCAGGTGTTCTTGCGGGAGGCAGAGCGGCAGCGGCTGCAGGCCCTGCTCCACACGGAGGTGCTGCGGTGCATCGTCACGCTGCAGCGCCGCTTTCGAGCCCGGCTGGAGAGGAAACACTTCATCAGGATGCGACAGGCCACTGATGTCATCCAGGTGAGATGACGAAGTCAGGGCACCGCACCAAGTCCAGGGTTGTGTTCATTAGGGCACGCCATAGTAACATTTTGTTCAGCAGAACACAAAATTAGCATTTCTTATTGGACAAGTTTAGGTAGTCCCTTCCTGAATGAACACGACCCCGTTACTGTAATGGCATAACAGACTAAATAAAGCATGTGTACACAACTTCCCCGCACAGCAAGTTTAACACAAACTTTTTTAGCCGATTTATAGTAGTTCCATTCTACATGACCCACAGACGTATAAAATTGGTCGTAACCAGTTTAGGTTATTGCGTAACTCTGGAGATGAAGTAGAACATCTTTTTGGAGTTGTGTAATGACTCAGTCCTGAGAATCTCTGTACTTCTCTTCATGCTCCGTCTATAAGAAGGAGGGGGAAATTGCATAAATAAATGAGAAACGCGGGGCTTTTCTGGAAGCCATCTTGTTTATGGAAGAGATACTTGGCAACAAGAAGAGACTCAGTCTGCTGCCCTAATCATTGTCAGATTGAACAAAAAACTAACTGAATCCGTATTTCTTACCTCGAAAGGATTCTCCGCACTGCTCCAAAAGCTCACATGCAATTCATTCTAACTTAATGCAACGATATCACCCCAGTCAATTAATTCATATTTCTTCATTCTCTCCTTTCCATAGAGGTGGTGGCGGGGCTGCCTGCTCAGACAGTCGGAGGCGGCAGTGGACCCAGCCGTCCAGGAGGAGGCAGCAGTGTGCCTGCAGGCAGCATGGAAGGGCTACAGGGAGCGCAGGCTGTTCCTGCAGTGGCAGGACTCTGCCCTGATAATACAGAGGAGCTGGAGAAACATCAGCCGGCGCAGGGTTCTGGCAGCCATTACGGTGCAGACAGCTTGGCGGGCCTACAGAGAGAGAGCCCACAATTGTAGGACACACAGTGCCGCGACACTGCTACAGGCAACAGTTAGGGGCTACCTGGCACGCCTAAGGTAATGAGGAGTGACAAACTTTTCTATTTTATGAAAGGTACAGGTAACTGCCAAAAATAATGGAAACACTTGAGTAAATGAGGGATACAAAGTACACTACATGACCAAAAGTATGTGGACACCTGCTCGTCGAACATCCCTTTCCAAATCATGGGCATTAATATGGAGTTGTTCCCTCCCTTTGCTGCTACAACCTCTTACGGCTGTTAACGGGATCGATATGACAAGAGCCTGTGAAAGTGCAGGGCGCCAAATTCAAACAACAGAAATCTCATAATTAGAATTCCTCAAACATTAGAAGTATTTTACACCATTTTAAAGATACACTTCTTGTTAATCCCACCACAGTGTCCGATTTCAAATAGACTTTACGACGAAAGCACCACATACGATTATGTTAGGTGCTATTCACAGAAAAACAGACATTTTTCCAGCCACAGAGAGCAGTCACAAAAAGCAGAAATAGAGATAAAATGAATCACTAACCTTTGATGATCTTCATCAGATGACACTCATAGGACTTCATGTTACACAATACATGTATGTTTTGTTCGATAAAGTTCATATTTATATAAAAAAATCTCAGTATTTTTTGGTGCGTTATGTTCAGTAGTTCCAAAAACATCTGGTGATTTTGCAGAGAGCCACGTCAATTTACAGAAATACTTATATACTTATTATAAATGTTGATGAAAATACAAGTGTTATACATGGAACTTTAGATAAACTTCTCCTTAATGCAACCACTGTGTCAGATTTCAAAAAAGCTTTACCAAAAAAGCACACCATGCAATAATCTGAGTACAGCGCTCAGAGACCAAAACAAGCCAAACAGATATCTGCCATGTTATGTAGTCAAAAGAAGCCAGAAATAGCATTATAAATATTCACTTACCTTTGATCTTCATCAGAATGCACTCCCAGGAATCCCAGTTCCACAATAAATGTTTGATTTGTTCGATAAAGTTCATCATTTATGTCCAAATACCTCCTTTTGTTGGCGCGTTTAGTACACAATCCAAATTCATGACACCTGAGCAGACAGTCAAAATGTTCCGTTACAGTCCGTAGAAACATGTCAAACGAAGTATAGAATCAATCTTTAAGATGTTTTTAACATAAATCTTCAATAATGTTCCAACCGGAGAATTCCTTTGTCTGTAGAAAAGCAATGGAACAGAGCTCACTCTCATGTGAGAGAGCGCGAGATTGAGCTTGTGGCACTCTGCCAGATCACTGACTCATTCCCCTCTCATTCCCCCCTCCTTCACAGTAGAAGCATCAAACAAGGTTCTCAAGACTGTTGACATCTAGTGGAAGCCTTAGGAAGTGCAATATGACAATTTCACACTGTATATTCAATAGGGAATGAGTTGAAAACCAACAAGCCTCAGATTTCCCACTTCCTGTTTGGATTTTTTTCTCAGGTTTTTGCCTGCCATATGAGTTCTGTTATACTCACAGACATCATTCAAACCGTTTTAGAAACGTGAGAGTGTTTTCTATCCAAATATACCAATAATATGCTAATCTTAGCTTCTGGGACTGAGTAGCAGGCAGTTTACCCTGGGCACCTCTGGGCACCTTATTCATCCAAGCTACTCAATACTGCCCTCAGCCATAAGAAGATAACAGCCTCCACTCTTCTGGGAAGGCTTTCCACTAGATGTTAGAACATTGCTGCGGGAACTTCCTTCCATTCAACCACAAGAGCATTAGCGAGGTCGGGCACTTATGTTTGGAGATTAGGTCTGGCATGCAGTCGGCGTTCCAATTAATCCCAAAGGTGTTCGATGGGGTTGAGGTCAGGGCTTTGTGCAGGCCAGTCAAGTTCTTCCACACCGATCTCCACAAAACATTTCTGTGTGGACCTCGCTTTGTTCACCGGAGCGCTGTCATGCTGAAACAGGAAAGGTCCTTCCCCAAACTGTTGCCACAGAGTTGGAAGCACAGAATCATATAGAATGTCATTGTACTCTGTAGCGTTAATATTTACCTTTACTGGAACTAAGGAGCCTAGCCCCAACCATGAAAAACAGCCCCAGACCACTATTCCTCCTCCACCAAATATTACAGTTGGCACTATGCAATGGGGCAGGTAGCATTCACCTGGCACCTGCCAAACTCAGATTCATCTGTAGGACTGCCAGATGGTGACTCTAGAAAGTTGAGTTAAGTTCAATGTTGTGCTTCTCTGCGCGAGGGTGATATTTCTTCTGCACGGTAGTCAAATCAAATTAAATTGTTTTTGTCACATGCCCCGAATACAGTGATGTTTACTTACAAGCCCTTAACCAACAATACAGTTTTAAGAAAAATGTGTTAGGTAAAAAAATGATAAGAAATAAAAATGACAAATAGTTCAAGAGCAGCAGTAAAATAACAATAGCGAGGCTATTTACAGGGGTATTAGTACAGACTCAATGTGCGTGGGCACATGTTAGTCGAGGTAGTTGAGGTAATATGTACATGTAGGTAGAGTTAAACTGACTATGCATAGATAATAACCAGAGACTAGCAGCAGCATAAAAGAGGGGGGGGGCTATGCAAATAGTCTGGGTGGCCATTTTTATTAGCTGTTCAGGAGACTTATGGCTTGGGGTAGAAGCTGTTAAGAAGCCTTTTGGATCTAGACTTGTTGCTCCGGTACTGCTTGCCGTGCGGTAGCAGAGAGAACAGTCTATGACTATGGTGGCTGGAGTCTTTGACAATTCTTAGGGCCTTCCTTTGACACTGCCTGGTATAGAGGTCCTGGATGGCAGGAAGCTTGGCCCCGGTGATGTACCTGGCCGTACCTGGCCTACCCTCTGTAGTGCCTTGCGATTGGAGGCCGAGCGGTTGCCATACCAGGCAGTGATGCAACCAGTCAGGATGCTCTCGATGGTGCAAGTCCCGGGGGAGCTTAGAGGAAACATTGCATAGGGTCATGTATAAAAATACCCAGTTGCCCATTATTTTGGCTACCATGGCTAGAGAGCTCAATGACTTTGAAAGAGGGATCTCAAAGGAGCATAGGGCATTTAAAGTGTGTGTGTGTGTGTCAGTCACCAGATCTCAACACAATTGAGCGGTGCCTGAGGCAGTATCTTCCACCACCTTCAACAAAACACTAAATTACAGAATTTCTCCTGGAAGAATGGTGTCACATCCCTCCAATAGAGTTCCAGACACTATAGAATATATATCAAGGCACTTCTGGTGGCTCGAGGTGGCCCAACCCCTATTAAGACACTTTATCTGGGTGTTTCCTGTATAGAAAGATGGACAATAAGGATTCATAGGCTGGATTTTGCTCAAACCTAGTTCTCAAACACCTGATTCATATAGTTTGTTCAAGAAAACACAAGTGTTTTAGTGCTGGGGCTGGAACAAAAGCTTGCACACTATTGCTCCCAGGTCCAAATGATCCTACATTGATGAATAACATCGGATACGAGAAGGAATGGAAGGAAGATTGCTTAAAACTGTGTTTGCTTACAATGACTGTTTCCTACAGGTTCACAGAACTAAAAGAGCAGAGTATGCATGAAAAGCAGTTGCTCAATGGAC
This sequence comes from Oncorhynchus nerka, assembly GCF_034236695.1. NCBI lineage: Eukaryota > Metazoa > Chordata > Actinopteri > Salmoniformes > Salmonidae > Oncorhynchus > Oncorhynchus nerka. The sequence goes on along the minus strand of NC_088404.1, from coordinate 54,134,542 downwards.
AAAGGAGCCCCACCACAGAAGAAAGAAAGCCAGAGAGGACCATTGGCCTGGATACTGACACCTCGGACGAACAGGTCCTCGAGATCAACCACAATCATGACATCCAAGATGTCTCCACAGTCTGGCCTACTGAAGACTCTAAGGAGTCTAAGTCAGCGTGTTTAGTGAAGGAGGAGGAAGAAGGAGAGAGCGAGAGAAGCCAGAGTATAGAGGAGCCCAACTGCCACAAGACACGGGCCAAGAGACAGAGCCGGCGCATGAGGGAGCTGGAGCAGGCCCAGTTCAGCCTGGAGCTACTCAAGGTGCGGACCCACAGCACAGGAGGGACTCTGCAAGAGGAGGAGACCCCTGTACCCCCATGTCCGGACAGCACCCCCTGTCCCCTGGACGACCACCAGCCCTCCTCGCCCCACCGGTGCTTCCCCGTTAGCCACGGGAGCTTTGAACTGCTCGACACCACCATGGATGTGGAGGCGGGAAGGCCTGGTTACCCCGGTTGCCATGCTACCCAGTCCACGCCGCTCCGGACCTCTTCCCAAGAGGATTTGAATGGACCAAGGTCTCCAGAGTCCCAGCCCCAGCCACAGAATGACCTGGAGGTGGTAAATGAGAATGATCCAAGCCCCAGGATGGAGGAACTACCTATCAAGGAGGTGGTGGCAGAGGATCCACAAGCTACCTTCTATATCCCCTCTGAGGACCAAAGCCACGAGCCCAAGCAAGAGAGCCCAGGCAAGCCCGTGAAGGAGAGGCGAGAGTCCGCCTTACGAAGGCCCGTGGTTGTGGTCATCAGCATGCAGAAGGAGACCCCTCTGGAGGGGGAGCTGTGGGCGGCGCCAGCCCAAGAGCGTGCACTCCAGACAGGTGTGACCACCACTGCCTCCCGCCTTACACCCATCGCCGGCCTGGAAGTATCAGAGAAGGCCCAGCCACCCAGGACTGTTTCCCAGCCTCGGAGAGACTTAGCTGGGGTAGACGGGTCTAGCTTGGTCCCCTCCTCCACCTCCACCCATGGCCTTTGTCCTTCTGAGGTAGACATCCAGATAGTCCCCGAGCCCAAGGCCCCATCCGGTGAAGTCCTACCCAGCCAGATGGAGAGGAAGGCAGGCTGGCCGGTGCAGGACAACTGGGTCTCCACCAACAGTATCTTGGAGAGCAGGGAAGTTTCCACCAAAGCAGCAGCCAAGGCACCACAGAAGAAGAGCCCGACCCAGACCATCATTGTCAGTATGACCGAGAAGCCCCCCACCAACACCACATTCTGCTCCCGACGCAAGCTCCCCTTCTCCAAGTGAGTAACTGACAATGATGTAACATTGCTGTAATGATTTTGCTCAGTCAAAGTGTCGCTTAGCAAAAGCTTTGTAATTAATTTCTTCTCTCTACACTAGCTTGACTCTGTTCACTAACAGGCAGTGTGTACAAATTAACACTTTCATTTCAACAAATCACCACAGGGCTCTTCTTTTCTCCAAATGTACAGAAATGTATTTCTTATTTCTGTTTTTTTTTTTTCATTGCCTTGATCAGCAAAAACACAGGAAAAATACGTTTGAATATGTAACTAAATGCGTACACTTGAAAGTCAACAAATAGTTGTAACGTTTCCTGAATGTGTTGTAGGTCTGATAAGGACCTGGTGAACCAGGAGCGGTCGTTGGCCATGCATAGACAGGAGGCCTCCGCCTCTAGAGCCACCGCTGGACAGAGAACCAAAGAGGTGGGTTGCGTACAAGTACACTACCCAAAGGGCATACACACACACACACACAGAGTACACAATACACAAAGAGTTTACACATGCGGATCTTGGGAGTTTTGTTTTTAAGAACTTACATACTGTAACTTACATAACTCGTTACTCATTCTGTTGTAATATACTAAAGCACTCTATGTTGATGTGTAGTTCCTACTGATATATTGTTTAAACTAATTAATAGAACCAGCAGCTGTGGCTTGTATGTGCATGTGAGAGTGTGTGCTTGTATAAGTTGCATGTCTTGTAAATTTGTGTCACTCAGACTGTCAGTGTGTCTCTATGTGATAACCACATAGAACACATATACACACACACGGTTCCTCTACACACAAACACACACACATCCCTATCTCCCATCACGTACCCAGGCCACTGACGTGTTGTGGTGTGTGTGGTTGAGCAGGTGGGCCGGCCCGGCCCCAAAAAGAAAGCCCGTATGTCTCGGACCCGCTCTGACTTCCTGACCCGCTGTAACTCCGAGGGGGCGGGCCAGTCGGACGATGACGACGTCGACACATTCTACACCCCCGCCCTGTCCTGCACGCTGCCCCTCCTCCCCCCGCCCCCCCTGACCCACCCCAAGGGGGGCACTGAGCCGGCCTGTTACAGTGACTCTGAAATGGTAAACGGACCCTGCAGGGGTCCAAGTGACCCCCCCCCTCCTGTCCCCTGCCTCCTACTGACCCCCACCCAATTTATTTTCTCTCTGGGGGCCATGCTTACTAGCCTGAGGGTACTCTTTTAACACGACTAACCCCATTGAACTAGAATCCTCCAACTTCGTTTAGTTTTTACCCACTGGACAGAGACATGTTTCTGTACTACCAGCTCGTTGCTTGACGCTCCTTTATTTCTCAGATAGGGGGAAAAACCCGACACGGGCTCAGGCTTCTTCTAGCGATAGTTTGTCGCAACTAAAAAACTTTACAGCATGGCTGCAACTGTAAGTGGTAATGTCATGGTTTCAGATTTGTGTTTTCTCCCGAACAGAATAATCATCCTTCATAAACACCCAGTACCCCTAACCAACCACAGATCTAAGATCAGATAACCTAACCCCTAACCTTAACCTTCATTTTGGAGGTTTAAAAGTTGATCTGGGGCCTCCCGGGTGGCGCAGTGGTTAAGGGCGCTGTACTTCAGCGCCAGCTGTGCCATCAGAGTCCCGAGGTCCGTGGGGCGACGCACAATTGGCCTAGCGTCGCTCGGGTTAGGGAGGGCTTGGTCGGTGGGGGTGTCCTTGTCTCATCGCGCACCAGCGACTCCTGTGGCGGGCTGGGCGCAGTGTGCGCTAGCCAAGGTGGCCAGGTGCACGGTGTTTCCTCCGGCACATTGGTGCGGCTGGCTTCCGGGTTGGATGCGCACTGTGTTAAGAAGCAGTGCGGCTTGGTTGGGTTGTGTATCGGAGGACGCATGACTTTCAACCTTCGTCTCTCCCGAGCCCGTACGGGAGTTGTAGCGATTAGACAAGATAGTAGCTACTACAACAATTGGATACCACGAAATTGGGGAGAAAAAAGGGTAAAATAAAAAATAAAATAAAAGTTGATCTGACCTGGAGCAGTAGTCAGGAGCTGACCTGGAGCTGATCTGACCCTTCGGCAGTAGTCTTGTGTCTACTCTGATCTTGTGACATCCGTCTAGTTGCTGGAAGAGGAGAAATGCAATGTCCCTCTCCTCTTAGCCTGGTCCCAGAACTGTTTGTGCTGTCTTGCTAACTCCTATGGTTATCCCAAACAGATCTGGGACCAGGTTAGTCCAACTAGTCTTAGCCAGAAGTGCAATCGGTGATGCATGCTGGAACCTTCTACCATTGACACCATTTCATTAATACCTTTTATTATTTCCCTAACAGGTCTTTCCGAGCATGAGCACCCTCCCTCCCTCACCCAGTCATATCTCCTTTAGTTTGAAATAGTAGTTTTCTGATCAAATATGTCTGTACTCTATATGTAAACATGTCTATGTCTCAGTATTCAAACATGTTAGATTGTTTGTGGACTGTTGGCTGTTGTTTTGTGCAGAATGAATGAGTGATGGATGGATGCTGTAGGAACATCCAACGTGGATGTATTTCTTTGTTCTGAGATTCAGGTTTGATTGCACTGCCCTCTATAGGACAATGCATTTTCATGTCTCAAATGTGTCTCCTTCTGCCTTTTCAGCATATGACTCAAAGACATGGCAAAATAGCCTGAGCGTTTTGATGCCCAATCAATCAATATTGAAAATATTTCACTTCCCTATGTTTGGTCTCAAGACTTACCTTGCTACACCCTAACTTTCTATTCTCCCAGGCTTCTCACAAGGAAGAGCATAAGAAGTTCCACAAGACTATGTCTTCAGGGGACCTGGGCAAGGTAGCAGCGCTTGGGAAGACATCCAGTCAGGATGGAAGGTAGCTACAGCACCTTCTCCTGCTCTCTAGCCCATATTACAGTAGCAAGACGCAATGTCTCAATTGATAGAGCATGGCTCTTGCAACGTAAGGATTGTGGGTTCGATTCCCGGGACCACCCATATACGAAAAATGGATTCACACAGGACGGTGGATAAGTGTCTTCTAAATGGCATTTATTATTATTATTATATTACAATCATTATGCAGAGGCACAAATGGAGCTCATATTGTATTAAACTGACTATTAGCCTTATACAAAGACAAATCCGAGCCAGCACACACACTGGCGAATCTGGTCGGCCCAATCGAAATAGAATAAAGGTTTGTTTTGTTCTAAACTGCCTGTGTTGACTCTGTTTGTGGCAGCAGAGTGCGAGGGAAGATGCGTTTCTGGGGCAAGGCCAAGCATGCAGAGAAGAAGCTGTCCAGAGAGAAGCAGCAGACCACCAGGAGTGAGTCCACACAGGGAGACTGCACCGACAAGACAGGTAATTACACTGTGTGTGCGCGCGCGCGCAATGGACAATAAAGTTGTTCATACCATGGCATTGTTGAATACTTGTTTCTGCTAGCTTGAAGGGCATTCTGGAGCGTGTGTTATTCCCCAATAACGCATGGTATATTTGCACGGTAGAATTCAAATGTTTATAGTTTATTCTGACATGTTCTATGTTTGAGCTGCCTTTGAAAGTAAAAATCGAATTGAAAACATCATTGTTTTCATTGTTGAATTTGATTTTAGGTCAGCTAGGACTGATCGGGTTTGCATCGAAACTAGAGTCTGTTTGTTTGGTTACCATGGCAGCTACTGACGCTATCTGGTAAACTTCCTAGCTAACGTTACTTCAGTGGATGTTGAACACATTTCTACCGGCAAATGAACACGTTCTCTGGAAAACACCTTCCATGTTGTTCATCATTTTCCAGAGAACGAATAGCCCCTCGTTGATAATCCCTTACATATTGTATAACACTGGACATGTGACATTCCAACAACAACAACATAAAAGTCACATGCTTTATAAACAACAGGTGTAGACTAACAGTGAAATGCTTCATTAAGAGCCCTTCCCAATAAGACAGAGAAAAAATAATAACACAAGGAATAAATACAATAAAAAAATAAAAATGTTATTATTTAACCCGGCAAGTCCGTTAAGAACAAATTCTTATTTACAATGATGGCCAAACCCTAACCCACGGGACTCCCAATCAACACCTGTAGTGACGCCTCTAGCACTGAGATGCAGTGCCTTAGACTGCTGTGCCACTCGGGAGCCCCATGATTAACAATAACTTGGCTATATACACTGGGTACCAGCACCGAGTCGATTTGCAGGGGTACAAGGTAATTGAGGTACAGTGGGGCAAAAAAGTATTTAGTCAGCCACCAATTGTGCAAGTTCTCCCACTTAAAAAGATGAGAGGCCTGTAATTGTCATCATAGGTACACTTCATCTATGACAGACAAAATAAGGGAAAAAAATCCAGAAAATCACATGGTAGGATTTGTTATGAATTTATTTGCAAATTATGGTGGAAAATAAGTATTTGGTCAATAACAAAAGTTTATCTCAATACTTTGTTATATACCCTTTGTTGGCAATGACAGAGGTCAAACGTTTTCTGTAAGTCTTCACACACTGTTGCTGGTATTTTGGCCCATTCCTCCATGCAGATCTCCTCTAGAGCAGTGATGTTTTGGGGCTGTTGCTGGGCAACACAGACTTTCAACTCCCTCCAAAGATTTTCTATGGGGTTGAGTTCTGGAGACTGGCTAGGCCACTCCAGGACCTTGAAATGCTTCTTACGAAGCCACTCCTTCGTTGCCCGGGCGGTGTGTTTGGGATCATTGTCATGCTGAAAGACCCAGCCACGTTTCATCTTCAATGCCCTTGCTGATGGAAGGAGGTTTTCACTCAAAATCTCACAATACATGGCCCCATTCATTCTTTCCTTTACACGGATCAGTCGTCCTCATCCCTTTGCAGAAAAACAGCCCCAAAGCATGGTGTTTCCACCCCCATGCTTCACAGTAGGTATTGTGTTCTTTGGATGTAACTCAGCATTCTTTGTCCTCCAAACACGACGAGTTGAGTTTTTACCAAAAAGTTCTATTTTTGTTTCATCTGACCATATGACATTCTCCCAATCTTCTTCTGGATCATCCAAATGCTCTCTAGCAAACTTCAGACATTCCACCATAATTTGCAAATAAATTCATTAAAAATCCTACAATGTGATTTTCTGGATTTGTCTTCTCATTTTGTCTGTCATAGTTGAAGTGTACCTATGATGAAAATTACAGGCCTCTCTCATCTTTTTAAGTGGGAGAACCTGCACAATTGGTGGCTGACTAAATACTTTTTTGCCCCACTGTATATACAGTTGAAGTCGAAGTTTACATACACCTTACACAAATACATTTAAACTCCATTTTTCACTATTCCTGACATTTAATTCAAAATCCCTGTCTTAGGTCAGTTAGGATCACCACTTTATTTTAAGAATGTGAAATGTCCGAATAATAGTTGAGTGATTTATTTCAGCTTTTATTTCTTTCATCACATTCCCAGTGGGTCAGATACACTAAATTAGTATTTGGTAGCATTGGCTATGAATTGTTTAACTTGGGTCAAACGTTTTGGGTAGCCTTCCACAAGCATCCCACAATAAGTTGGGTAAATTTTGGCCCATTCCTCCTGACAGAGCTGGTGAAACTGAGTCAGGTTTGTAGGGTTCCTTGCTCGCACAAGCTTTTTCAGTTCTGCATACAAATATTCTATAGGATTGAGGTCAGGGCTTTGTGATGGCCTCTCCAATACCTTGACTTGGTTGTCCTTAAGCCATTTTGCCACAACTTTGGAAGTATGCTTGGGGTCATTGTCCATTTGGAAGACCCATTTGCGAGCACGCTTTAACTTCCTGACGGATGTCTTGAGATGTTTCTTCAATATATCCACATAATTTTCCATCCTCATGATGCCATCTGTTTTGTGAAGTGCACTAGTCCTTCCTGCAGCAAAGCACCCCCACAACATGAGGCTTCCACCCCCGTGCTTCACGGTTGAGATGGTGTTCTTCGGCTTGCAAGCATTTTCCCTCCAAACATAACGATGGTCATTATGGCCAAACAGTTCTATTTTTGTTTCATCAGACCAGAGAACATTTCTCCAAAGAGTACGATCTTTGTCTGTTTTTTTTATGGGGGTTTTGGAGCAGTGGCTTCTTCCTTGCTGACCTGCCTTTCAGGTTATGTTAATATATGACTCGTTTTACTGTGGCTATAGATACTTTTGTACCTGTTTCCTCCAGCATCTTCACAAGGTCCTTTGCTGTTGTTCTGGGATTGTTTCGCACTTTTCGCACCAAAGTATGTTCATCTCTCGGAGACAGAACGCATCTCCTTCCTGAGCGGTATGATGGCTACGTGGTCCCATGGTGTTTATACTTGCGTACTATTGTTTGTACAGATGAACGTGGTACCTTCAGGCGTTTGGAAATTGCTCCCAAGTATGAAGCTGACTTGTGGAGGTCTACAATTTATTTTTCTGAAGTCTTGGCTGATTTCTTTTGATTTTCCCATGATGTCAAGCACTGAGCTTGAAGGTAGGCCTTGAAATATATCCACAGGTACACCTCCAATTGACTCAAATTATGTCAATTAGCCTATCAGAAGCTTCTAAAGCCATGACATCGTTTTCTGGAATTTTCCAAGCTGTTTAAAGCAACAGTCAACTCGGTGTATGTAAACCTCTGACCCACTAGAATTGTGATACAGTGAATTGTAAGTGAAATAATCTGTCTGTAAACAATTGTTGGAAAAATTACTTGTGTAATGCACAAAGTAGATGTCCTAACTGACTTGCCAAAACTATAGTTTGTTAACAAGAAATTTGTGGAGTGGTTGAAAAGCAAGTTTTAATGACTCCAACCTAAGTGTATGTAAAGTTCTGACTTCAACTGTATGTTCATATAGGTAGGGGTGAAGTGACTAGGCAACAGCATAGGTAATGAACATTAACAGCAGCTTATGTGATGAGTCAAAAGAGTTCAAAAAGGGTATCTGTTTGTTTAACTATTTAGTAGTCATGTCTTGAAGCTGTTCAGGGACCTGTTAGTTCCAGACTTGGTACATCGGTACCGCGCGCCGTGTGGTAGCAGAGAGAACAGTTCGTGGCTTGGGTAGCTGGAGTCTTTGACAATTTGTAGGGCCTCCCTCTGACACCGCCTGGTATAGAAGTCCTGGATGGCAAGGAGCTCAGCCCTTGTGATTTACTGGGGGGGAAGAGCCATTGTCGTGTCTTCACAACTGCTGGTGTGTATGGACCATGTTATTTTACAGCTTACAATTGGTTCATCCCCCCCCTCTCCCCTGTAACCTTTCCCCAGGTCGTTGCTGTAAATGAGAATGTCTCAGTCAACTTACCTGGTAAAATAAGGATAACAAAATGTATAATAAATCAATTATTCCTTAGTGATGTGGAAACCAAGGATTTTGAAGCTCTCGACCTGCTCCGCTGCAGCCCTGTTGATGTGCATGGGGGCGTGCTCGGCCCTCAAATTCCTGTAGTCCACAATCAGCTAGTTTGTCTTGCTGACGTTGAGGGGAGAGGTTGTTGTCCTGGCACCACACTGCCAGGTCACTGCCCTTCTCTTTATAGGCGGTCTCATCGTTGTCGGTGATCAGGCCTACCACTGTCGTGTCGTCAGCAAGCTTAATGATGGTGTTGGAGTCGTGCGCAGCCACGCAGTTGTGGGTGAACAGGGAATACAGGAGAAGACTAAGCACACACCCCAAGTGGGGCCCCCTGTGTTGAGTGTCAGCTTGGTGGATGTGTTGTTGCCCACCCTCACCACCTGGGATGGCCCGTCAGGGCCAATTGCGGAGGGAGGTGTTCAGTCCTAGGGTTCTGTGCTTAGTGATGAGCTTGGAGGGCACTATGGTGTTGGAACACTGAGCTGTAGTCAATGAACAGCGTTCTCACATAGGTGTGCCTCTTGTCCAGGTGGGAGAGGCTCGTATGGGGTGCGAAATGAATTGTGTCATCTGTGGATCTGTTGGGGCGGTATGCAAATTAGAGTGGGTCCAAGGTGTGTTGGATGATGGTGTTGATGTGAGCAATGACCAGCTACGGTGCTATAGTCGTTTAGACAAGATATCTTGGCATTCTTGGTCACAGGGACTATGGTGTTCTGCTTGAAACATGTAGTTATTTCATACTGGGTTAGGAAGATTTTGAAAATGACACCCGCCAGCCCCGAAGTACACTTCCTGTTAATCTGTCCGGCCCACGGCTTTGTGAATGTTAACCTGTTTAAATGTCCTATTCACATCGGCTAAGGAGAGCGAGATAACACAACTTCGTCCGGAACTGCTGGTTCCCTCATGTATGGTTCAGTGATGGTTCCCTCGAAGCGAGCATAGAAGGCATTTAGCTTGTCTGGTAGGCTCACGTCAATGGGCGGCTCACGGCTTGGTTTTGCATTGTAATCTGTGATAGTTTGCAAGCCCTGCCACATCCAACGAGCGTCAGAGCCTGCATGGTAGGATTTCGATCTTAGTCCCGTATTAACATTTGTGTGTTTGATGGCTCGTCGGAGGTTGTAGCGGGATTTCTTCTAAGCTTCTGGGTTAGTGTCCCACTCCTTGAAAGCGGCAGCTCTAGCCTTTAGCTTAGTGTGAATGTTGACGTCATCAATGCACTTATTAGTGAAGCCGGTGACTTGATGTGGTGAACTCTTCAATGTTATCAATGAACACATTCCAGTCTGTGCTAGCGAAGCAGTCCTGCAGTTTAGCATCCGCTTCATCGGGCCACTTCCACATTGAGTGCGTCAGTGGTACTTTTTGAGTTAAGAGTTTTTGCTTGTAATCAGGTATCGGGAGGATAAAGTTTTTGGTCATATTTGTCAAAGGGAGTGTGAGGAAGAGCCTTGTATGTGTTTCTGATTGTGGATTAAAGGTGATCTAGAGCTTTGTTGCCCCTAGTGGCACAGGTGACGTGCTGTTAAAAAATACAACTGAATAGAAAACCAAAACAATTGTCTTCACAACACCGTTACTGTGTCTTTGTCTCTCTGTGCTTTGCGGGTCAAGATGGCACGTCATCTCCCCCCCACAGTCCCGACCTGACTGCAACCAGGGGCCGGGATTCCAAGGAGAACAAGGACCCCTCTCCCAAAGTGAGGCGGAGACGCAGCGTCAAGATCAGCAGCGTGGCCCTAGAGCCTGCCCAGTGGCAGAACGATGCTCTGCACATCCTCACCAACGCCCATGACTACAGGAGCATGAATGACTTCCTCATGAAGAAGGTAGACAGACTATGTATACCTGTCTGTCTTACAAACACTCTCAAGTAAATGCACAGGGCACTACAGAAAACTGTTGGTTTCCTAATTTAAGATGATACACAATACACACACATAGAAATGCACGCTCACACATACAGAAGTGTACACAATCAGTGAGTTCAGAAAGTATTCAGACCCCCTCCCCTCCCTTTTTCCAAATTTTGTTTCGTTACAGCCTTATTCTAAAATGGATTAAATAAAATAAAACATCCTCATCAATCTACACACAATAACCAATAATGACAAAGTGAAAACAGGTTTTTAGACATTTCTGCAAATGTATTTCAAATGTAAAAAACAGATACCTTATTTACGTAAGTATTCAGACCTTTTGCTATGAGACTCGAAATTGAGCTCATGTGCATCTTGTTTCCATTGATCCTCCTTGAGATGTTTCTACAACCTGATTGGAGTCCAGCTGTGGTAAATTCAATTGATTGGACATGATTTGGAAAGGCACACACCTGTCTATATAAGGTCCCACAGTTGACAGTGCATGTCAGAGCAAAAACGACGCCATGAGGTCGAAGGAATTATCCGTAGAGCTCAGAGACAGGATTGTGTTGAGGCACCGATCTGGGGAAGGGTACCAAAAAAGTTCTGCAGCATTGAAGCTCCCCAAGAACACAGTGGCCTCCATCATTCTTAAATGGAAGAAGTGTGGAACCGCCAAGACTCTTCCTAGAGCTGGCGGCCTGGCCAAACTGAGCAATCAGGGGAGAAGGGCCTTGGTCAGGGAACTTCCAAAAGGACAACCATTTCTGCAGCACTCCACAAATCAGGCCTCTATGGTAGAGTGGCCAGACGGAAGCCACTCTACCTGGGGGGAAAAAACCCGCTTGGAATTTGCCAAAAGGCACCTAAAGACTGTCAGACCATGAGAAACGAGATTCTCTGTTCTGATGAAACCGAAATTGAACAGCCAGAGCCTGGACTTGAACCCGATCGAACATCTCTGGAGAGACCTGAAAATACCTGTGCAGCAACGCTGACAGAGCTTGAGAGGATCTGCCAGGAAGAACGGGGGAAACTCCCCAAATACAGTTATGCCAAGCTTCTAGCATCATACCCAAGAGGACTCAAGGCTGTAATCTCTGTCGAAGGTGCTTTACAAAGTACTGAGTAAAGGCTATGAATACTTATGTAAACGTTATATTTCAGGTTTTTTTTTAAATATAAATGAGCAAACATTTCTAAAAACATGTTTTTGTTTTGTCATTATGGGCTATTGTGTATAGGTTGATGATGGGGGGACAAAAAAGCAAATAATTCAATTATAGAATACGGCTGTAACGTAACAAAATGTGGAGAAAGTCACGGGGATCTGAATTTTTCCGAATGAATTGTACATTCACCAACATTCACTTATTCTCAAATGCAGTCGTGTAAATGACTTCATCATTAAAGGTGGACTCAGCGATCGGTCGCAGATGCAGACAATAAACAGCATAATGGGTCGTTGTAGCGTGAGGCTCAACTTCTCCGCTGTTTTGGTCCTGTGGCTATACCAGGCTGCAACAGCGTGATGCGAACCCGTGCACACACACAGACACTGTGTGCGACTGTGCGAGAGCAATGTCTCCACACACACACACACCAGAATGCTACAGCAGTGCTGTATTGTACTATACCGTATAATACGAGAGTCACATATTTACACAGCAGCAGCATACTTTAGGTTTTGTAGACTACAGCATTTGATGAGTTTGATGAAGGAAACCTGCATTTATTATGACCATTTATTGTACCACATAGATCAATGACCTGGACTCTGAGGACGGCAAGAAGGACACCTTGGTGGACGTGGTCTTCAAGAAGGCTCTGAAGGAGTTCCGCCTCAACATATTCAACTCCTACTCGACCGCTCTGGCTGTGAGTACCACTGTGGTTGTTTCGCTGTCATTTCAAGTTTGAAGGTATGTACAGGATACACATGGTATACACCGTCCAACAAAATGCTTACTTGCAGGTTCCTTCGCAACAGTAATAAGAAATAACAAAAGATAAGAATACGAACATAAAGTTAATGGCTCAGTAGAATAGAATAAACATTTTAGTATAAGTATAATATAGGAAGGCACAATTTATAGTACGGTAATTACACGTGTATCAGCAAAGGGAGATTAGCAATTAAATAAGAGTCTAGTAGCAGCAATTGTGATGGGTGGGTGTGTGTGTGTGTGTGTGTGTGTGTGTGTGTGTGTGTGTGTGTGTGTGTGTGTGTGTGTGTGTGTGTGTTAGTAGGGCTGCTACGGTGGCTGTATTTCTGCCACACTGGCAGTCACGTGTCATGACCGCTGTCACATTCCACATGACCGTTGAGTCACGGTAACTAGGCTTCTCCAAAAATGCACTCTGACTCCCGCTGTTGGTCATTAGAAGGCTACGAACCTTTCTAGCGGCCTGATACTCAGCGCTATATTGTCCCTTTAATCATTCTGTCATCAATGTAAATGCAATGGAAAATCAAATCGGACACTTCATTAGAGCCCTGGCATTTAGAGTTTGAGCAGAGTAGGATCACCTCTTGTGTATAAAGAGCCAACTCCTCATAGCTGGTTGATGCATGGAATAAAATGTGTGTTCCTGTAAGCCCATGTTGCGCAACATTTCTATAGGCGTTTGATGGCCTCTTTTAAAAAGAGGAGGATACCATCAGCTTTCTATAGGCTTGCTATATTTATTTCTCAACTTTCCTAATATTAAGAACATTGATTTCCTTTACAACCTGAGTAGCCTACCTGGCTGGCATGAAAATGAACTGCAGGAAAAGCATCCTCCTTTTGCTATTTAAGTGCATACCGATGACATGTCTATTGGTCCATTCTAAATCAAACTAATTTCACACACATATTATTTAGTATATGTAAAGTCTAGATTAAATTCAGAATACTCTGATGGGTGAGAATTGTATCACTGTTTGTGTGCAGTCTAAGGCAAGAAACAACGCATGCATTTATTCCCCAACGTTTTCAAATCATAGTTGCATCCATCGTGTCATGTAGCCTAGCCCATATTTTGATAAGATTTGTATCACAGTTGAAGTGGCCAAATAAAGTGAGTTTTTATTGGGACAGTGACACATTTTGTGTTTTGGCTCTGTACTCGAGCACTTTGGATTTGAAATGATACAATGACTATGAGGTTAAAGTGCAGACTGTCAGCTTTAATTTGAGGGTATTTTCCATCCATATCGGGTGAACCGTTTAGAAATAACAGACCTTTTTTTACATAGTCCCCCTATTTTAGGGGACCAAAAGTATTGGGACAAATTCACTTATGTGTAGTAAAAGGTTTAGTAGTGTTTCTATGGAGCAATTTCCATACCAGGCCGTGATGCCACCGGTTGAGACGCTCTCAATGGTGCAGCTGTAGTATTTGGAGAGGACCCAGGGGTGGCATGCCAATATTCTTCAGCCACCTTAGGAAATAGAGATGCTGTTGCACCCTCTTGACAGGAGTGGTGGTGTTGTTGGTCCATGGCAAGTCCTCGGTGGACGCAGAGGAACTAAAAACTGCTGACTCGCTCTACTGCAGTCCCGTTGATGTGGACCAGGGCGTGTTCCCTCTTCTGCTTCTTGAAGTCAACAATCAATTCCTTTGTTTTGCTGATGTTGAGGGATGGGTTCTTGTTCTAGCACCACAAACACTTACCTCCACCCTATTGGCTGACTCGTCGTTGTTGGTTATCAGGCCTACAACCGTGGTTTCGTCAGCAAACTTGTTGATGGAGTTGGTGCCGTGCAAAGCCACGCAGTCGTATCTGAACAGGGAGTACAGCAGAGGGCTGAGGACACAACCCTGTGTTAAGAGTCAGTGTGGAGGAGGTATTGCCAATCCTCACAGCCTGTGGTCTGTCCATCAGGAAGTTCAGGATCCAGTTGTAGAGGGTAGTGCCCAGACCCAGGGCTTTGTACTTGGTGACGAGCTTGGAAAGAACAATAGTGTTGAATGCTGAACTGTACTCAATGAACAGCATTCTCACAGAGGTGTTCCTCTTGTCCAAAGAGAAAATTGGAGTGGGTCCAGTGTGCCTGGCATGCTGGCCTTGATGTGGGCCATGACCAACGTCTCAAAGCATTTCATGATGAAAGGGGTGAGTGCGATGGGGCGATAGTCATTTGGCCATGCCACCGTGGTTTTCTTGGGCACTGGTCACGATCACTTTTACAGTGGGCCTCAAGGTACTGGGCACACCAATAACAACCGTCAGTGACCACAAATGCTTCTTTACTTGGACAGTGGCTGACTGTATTGTAGCACATTAATCGATTTTTGTAATCTTGCCTCCCTCACTACTACTTTCCTCCTCATCTCTGCCTGTCCCATACTACTTTAGATGGTAGTACTGTCATCAATTGCATTATAACACTCTCTCACAAGATCTCAAAACTCTTTGCAGTAACACATATGGGCTTTTTTCCCGCTAATATCTTCTTCTCCTCGTTCCCTCGTTGCAATCCCCCCCCCCATCTCTTCCTCCTCCCCCTTTCCCTCTCCTCCAGATGGATGACGGTAAGAGTATCCGCTATAAGGACCTGTACGCCCTGTTTGAACACATCCTGGAGAAGAGCATGCGGCTGGAGCAGAGGGACTGGAGCGAGTCGCCCGTCAAGGTCTGGGTCAACACCTTCAAGGTCTTCCTGGATGAGTTCATGACCGAGTACAAGCCCATGGACAGCACCATCGGCAAGGTAGGGTTAGTGTGAGCGGGTGGAAGGATATTGGCTGGCTGGGTGGGTGTGCTTGCGTCCGTACATGTGTCAATGCGTGTGTGTTGTTTTTTTAGAATGTGCTTCGACAGGTCAGTCCCATTTGAGATGGGAATCCTATAGCAGTCTTACAAGCTGATGTGTGGCATGTTGGATCAGTGTTCATTTTGTCAACAGAAATAGTGACAGCAGTGCGAAGGACACGCGACACCCGGCACACACAGCCTACATCAGCTGGTGAGCTGCAGGGGAGTAGGCAAGGGGGTGTAGGCAGACAGGCGCCGCTCCGGCCCCGCTTTCGATTATATACATCGTGCAGGAAACTCTCTTGCTGTAGCAAACAAATCACCACCAGCTTTCTAAATAGCTACCCTTTGCCTGGTTAACAAACACAAGCTGGGCCTCCCGAGTGGCGCAGTCTAAGGCACTGCATCGCAGTGCTAGCTGTGCCACTAGAGATTCTGGGTTCGAGTCCAGGCTCGGTCACAGCCGGCCGCGACCGGGTGGCCTATTGTGCGCCACGTAATTGGCCCAGCGTCGTCCGGGTTAGGGGAGGGTTTGGCCGGCAGGGATGTCCTTGTCCCATCGCGCACTAGCGACTCCTGTGGCGGGCTGGGCGCAGTGTATGCTGACTGTCGCCAGGTGCACGGTGTTTCCTCCGACACATTGGTGCGGCTGGCTTCCGGGTTAAGTGGGCATTGTGGCTTGGTTGGGTTGTGTTTCGGAGAACGCACGGCTCTCGACCGTCGCCTCTCCCCGAGTCCAGACGGGAGTTGCAGCGATGAGACAAGATTGTAACTACCAATTGGGGAGAAAAAGGGGTATAAAAAAACACAAGCTGCTTCACGAAATTTGAAACAATAGCAGCCTTGAGTTTAAGAGAAAAAAAACAAGTCTAGGTATGTTTTTCTCTCACTTCAGTATGGAGAAGTAGTCTGTCTTTGATTTTGTAGTCTCGCTCAACCCTCCTACTTTCTCCACTGCATTTCATAGATAGATTCTGTAGCCACGTCTCCCTCTTTCTCTCAGAGAAAACGGCTTGAGAGATTACCGTTCAAAAGACCCTTAATGCCCATAATGCTGTTTCTTTGTTTCTATCGTACATTGGTGGGTTGTGTTTTACATTCATAAAGAATATTGCTGGCCATTCTAGAACTAGGCTACTTAACCGTTTTAGGCTACTGGGTACAGCAGGATGCAACATTTTGGAACGTTCAGATAGGCTCTGCAGGCTGCCATTAGCAACTCAATTATCCTTAAAACGTCTTCTGTGTTTGATTCTTTTTAAAATAATCGGTTCAAGGACGTACATCTGGTGTATTAGAAGCAATTAATGGTACCATGATTGTCTTCGAATGTTGTATTTATTTACACAAAGGTTGACCACGAAGATCGCCATTTGCCTATTCACTATCATGCGGGATCCTGTTTTCTGCTAACAATGCCTGAAGTACCGCGGTCGGCCTTGAACTTCTGTGGCTTCAATGAGCGCGGGAGCAGTCGTTCTCCCCAGGGAATAACATTGGCTCTATTCATGGAATTCCATCTGCAACATTCAAGAAAGTTTTGCAACGGAACGTGGCCCTACTAACATTACCAGTAGCCTATGCGTAAACATTCGGTGGCACACAAAGAAAGTAAGAGATAGCAAACAATTTATTGACTAAATTCCTCTTGCCACTACACTATGGTCTGGCAGTCTTTAGGTGCCTTTGGACTGGTTAAATAACTTTATTTTGAGTCAATGTGGACCTAGTGACTCAGCACTTGGACTCCAGCCATAGGGACTCGACCATTGGGGACTCGGACTTGAGCACAGGGGACTTGGGACTCGATTCGGACTCTAGGTTTAGTGACTCGACTACATCACTGGGCGAAACGGTCATTAGCTGTCGTTCTACTTTTGGACATCAATGTGGCTTCGGCGTCCGTGGAACGTTGATAACAAAAGGCAATGACGCGACTGAGGTGCAGCCCCATACTACTTTGCGGCACCAACCATCTGGTGATTGTGCTTCTCTCTCTCGCTCCGTCTCCGTGCTTGTATGGGTCAGTTTGTTGTGTATGTATTGTGCAATATTTATGTAGGCTGAATTAGGAATTTACATGGCTAGATCATTTGTATATATTCCTAGATGTGTTTGTCATATGTCTGCTGTTGGGAAGAGAATAGGATGCTATGCAGGACAAGGCTATGTATGTTTGTGCACATGGAAGTCAGTGATTTGTGTGTACTATAGGTTAATGAGGCAATACAAATGCGTTTTGACTCAAATGTGACAAATGAAGGGAATTTAGTTTACAAAAATGGCCCAATGTTTTCGTCATTTTTAACCATAACTACACCTAGTCGTTATTTAAATGACCAAAAATGTGACTAAGTGATATTTTAGTCAAAATGATGAAGACTAGACTAAATGTAAAAAAAAGATTGCCAACATTAACACTGTGTTGGATGTATGGGTGGGTGCATGGCATGTTGGATGGATGGGTGGGTGCATGGCATGTTGGATGGATGGGTGGGTGCATGGCATGTTTGATGGATGGGTGGGTGCATGGCATGTTGGATGGATGGGTGGGTGGGTGCATGGCATGTTGGATGGATGGGTGGGTGGGTGCATGGCATGTTGGATGGATGGATGGGTGGGTGCATGGCATGTTGGATGGATGGATGGATGGGTGGGTGCATGGCATGTTGGATGGATGGGTGGGTGCATGGCATGTTGGATGGATGGGTGGGTGCATGGCATGTTGGATGGATGGGTGGGTACATGGCATGTTGGATGGATGGATGGGTGGGTGCATGGCATGTTGGATGGATGGATGGGTGGGTGCATGGCATGTTGGATGGATGGATGGGTGGGTGCATGGCATGTTGGATGGATGGGTGGGTGGGTGCATGGCATGTTGGATGGATGGATGGGTGGGTGCATGGCATGTTGGATGGATGGATGGGTGGGTGCATGGCATGTTGGATGGATGGATGGGTGGGTGCATGGCATGTTGGATGGATGGATGGGTGGGTGCATGGCATGTTGGATGGGTGGGTGCATGGCATGTTGGATGGATGGATGGGTGGGTGCATGGCATGTTGGATGGATGGATGGATGGGTGGGTGCATGGCATGTTGGATGGATGGATGGATGGATGGGTGGGTGCATGGCATGTTGGATGGATGGATGGATGGGTGGGTGCATGGCATGTTGGATGGATGGATGGATGGATGGGTGGGTGCATGGCATGTTGGGTGGGTGCATGGCATGTTGGATGGATGGATGGATGGGTGGGTGCATGGCATGTTGGATGGATGGGTGGGTGCATGGCATGTTGGATGGGTGGGTGGGTGCATGGCATGTTGGATGGGTGGGTGGGTGCATGGCATGTTGGATGGATGGGTGGGTGCATGGCATGTTGGATGGGTGGGTGGGTGGGTGCATGGCATGTTGGATGGATTGGTGGGCGAAGGCTTGATGGGCGAAGGCCTGATGGGACTAGTCACTGGTCTGTCTGTCTCCTGTTCTCTTAGGCCCCCAAACCAGAACGCAAGAAGAGGAGGAAAAAGGAACCTGACATTGTGAGTACTATATTCTATACCGTATCTCTACGCTTTGTAATGCATTTGATGGCTGTATCTTTATGGCAAACTGAGTTGAGCCCCTCGATCACCCTCTGTAGGTTGAGGAGCACAATGGGCACATCTTCAAGTCCACCCAGTACAGCATCCCCACCTACTGCGAATACTGCTCCTCTCTTATCTGGATGATGGACCGGGCCTGCGTTTGCAAACGTGAGTTCACACACAGACATTAACAGTTCCACTCCACACATACACTCCACACAAAAAAATGGTCAACGACTCCAGTCACCCAAGTTATAGACTGTTCTCTTTGTTTGTTTTCACACTGCTGCTACTCGCTGTTTATGATCTAGTCATAGTCACTTTACACCTACCTACATGTACAAATGACCTCGACTAACCTGTACCCCAGCACATTGACTCGGTACCGGTATCCCCTGTATATAGCCTCATTGTTATTTAATTGTTACTTTTTAGATTTTTTACTTTAGTTTATTTAGTAAATACTTCTTAACTCTATTTTCTTCAAAATGCGTTGTTGGTTAGGGGCTTGTAAGTAAGCATTTCTCGGTAAGGTACTTGTTGTATTTGGCGCATTTGTGACAAGTTCGATTTGATTTGATATACACTGCCTTCACAAAGTATTCACATCCCTTGACTTTTCCCACATTTTGTTGTTACAAAGTGGGATTAAACTGGATTTGATTGTCTTTTTTTGTTGTCAACAATCTAAACAAAATACTCTGTCGAAATGGAAGAAAAAGTCAAATGTTTTAAGAATTTATGGGAAATTAAACACTAATATCTTGATTAGATAAGTATTCAACCCCCTAAGCCAATACATGTTAGAATCACCTTTGGCAACGATTACAGCAATGAGTCTTCCTGGGTACGTCTCTTAAGAGCTTTGTACACCTGGATTGTACAATATTTTACCATTATTCCTTTTTTAAATTCTTCAAGCTCTGTCAAGGTGGTTGTTGATCATTGCTAGACAGCCATTTTCAAGTCTTGCCATAGATTTTCAACCCAATTTAAGTCAAAACTGTAACTAGGCCACTCGGGAACATTCAATGTCGTCTTGGTAAGCAACTCCAGTGTTTATTTGGCCTTGTGTTTTTGAGTTATTGTCCTGCTGAACGGTGAATTTGTCTCCCAGTGACTGTTGGAAAACAGACTGATTCAAGTTTTCCTGGAGGAGTTTTGCCTATGCTTAGCTCGTTTCTGTTTCTTTTCATCGCCTCCCAAAAAATCTCCCCAGTACTTGCCGATGACAAGCTACCCATAATATAATGCAGCCACCACCATACTTGAAAATATGAAGAAAAGGGTTGAATACTTGACTCGAGACATTTCAGCTTTTTTTTATACATATATATATATATATATATTTTTTTTAAATGAAACATAATTCCACTTTGACATTATGGGGTATTGTGTGTAGGCCAGTGACACAAAATCTAAATGTTAACAAGGGTGTGAATACTTTCCTGTTACGTGAATATATTTAGTATAGTTGTATCTAAACTTGTTAAATGTTTCACTATTTCCATTTTTCTGAAATTGACTGAGTAGGATGGTCCTCCCCTTCCTCTGAGGAGGAGCCTCCACTGATATATACAAACACACACAGACTCTCACCATTACATACACACACATATACAACCCCCCCCACACACACACACACTACCACCCTTCCACTCCACACACACACAGACTCCCACCATTACATACACACACACACACACACTACCACCCTTCCACTCCACACACACACACACACACGCCCTCTTCCTCAGCTGCCTCTTAAGTGTCTCTAATCAAATTGTGTCCAGCTGTTCTCATAAATCTATCTCCTCTCCATCCGCTCTCTAATGTTCACTCGAGCACAGGCATTGGCAGCTTTCTCTCTCCAGACTGCCTACTCTATATTTAAGCCTTTTGTGGTCTGCTTGTTGAATGACAGGTTGTGGTTGGACACGAAGCATTGCTAGAACGTTGCTTAAAGGTTAGGGGATGCAGATTGCTTGTTGTTGACAGTTGGAGACTTAGCGTTGAAAGGTTGGGTAAGGGTGTAGAGATTGTGTCTGACTCTGTGTCCTCTTCGACAGTGTGTCGGTACGCCTGCCATAGAAAGTGCTGCTCTAGGATGACCACGAAATGTAGCAAAAAGGTAAGAGGCTATTGTGTATTCATTATTAAGAATGTAAAGAAGGAATAGAGTATCAGGCAAGAGACAATTAAGTACTTGCAGGGATGTTGTAGTTTTTAAAGGGATAATCCATCCAAACCACTAATTCCTATGATTAACAGTGTTAAATAACACAAATATGGGGAAAACCAATCAAAAAAATGATGAACAAATTTTGTCGTTATAACAAGGTTGGTAGCAATGTGAAAATCGTTGAGGAAATCTGTTGCAGCTCAAGTCAACTACAAAACCCATAATGCAATGCTCTCTCTTTGGGCTGGCTAGCTAGCTCGTGGCATGAAAAATAATCTTCACCGTTTGCCATGCACATTTTTTTTTAAAGCAATCAGGGTTAATTCGAGTTGCCTCCTGCCCCCTTAAAAAACAATGTGAAAGCGTACATTTTCAGCCTGCACCGGATAAGAATTAAGGTCAGGCCTGGGCTCATGGTTGGCTCTACATTGTAGCCTTGAGACCAACATGTTGCCATGGGAAGAGAGAGAAGCACATATTTAGTCTATCTCACACAGAGCTAGGATTTATTTAACCTTTATTTAAATAGGCAGTCAGTTAAGAACAAATACTTATTTTCAATGACGGCCTAGGAACTGCCTAGTTCAGGGGCAGAACGACAGATTTGTACCTTGTCAGCTCGGGGATTTGAACTTGCAACCTTTTGGTTACTAGTCCAATGCTCTAACCACTAGTCTATGCTGCTGCCCCGAGGATGAGATTGACTTTCTATGATCTCTCCCCCTCCCTCTGCTCTGATAGACACGAGCCTGCAGCTCTCATCTCTCCAGCGTAGCACTTTGTCATTTATTTCCTTATAGAATCATATCCGTGGGAACCGTGCTGCAGTCTACTGCTGTCTGTTCAGGAAGAAATGAAATCATTCAGAATGTTACACCAGGATTAGGACTATAAACCTAATTTAGCCACAGAGGATCAATAGCTTTAAAAATAAATAAAATGTATTGCCTAGCTGTGAATTGTGTGTAGCCCAATCACAAGGGGTCGGGAACGCGTGGTTAAATCTGTCGGGGAACAGCATGCATCAAAAACAGGCCTTTCACAATATTTCAAATACAATTGCAGGGAAACACAGGTTGGAAAGCAAATTGCTCCTGCTGAAAGAGAAGACTCTAATCTGTCTGTAGGCTACCACAATATTTTCTCAACTCCCAAATAGGTCAAGCGAACAGTAGCCTATTGTACAAAGTAAAACAAGAATATATGCTTTTTTTTGGCACTAGTGCGTCGGCCATCGCCGCCGGTGAGTGAAACGGGAAAGCTTTTTTAGGACTATAACTTCCTCCTCGTATTGTACAATATGTGTCTCAACACACCTAGTTATATTGATGGATTCAAGACGAGGTTGTTTTTATTGAGCTCAGATTCTCAGTTTGCCTGTTATTTCGATCTTTTGCGCAGTAGGAAGATTCTTCTAAGTCTCCAGTCATGTAAAATGACATAGAATGGCACGAAATGCATTTTTAAAAGGCAAAACATTTACGGGACCCTATAGGCTAACAATGTTTGCCTTGTGTTCAACTTTTGCAACCCCCTTTACTCTTCTGCTCTATGTCACTAGGCAAATGCGATGATATTGCGGCATGGTTTGCCAACTTTCTCACTACAAATTAAGGGACAAAAGGTGGCGTGCCTGTGCACGGTGCCACGGCGGTGTGGGTATGGTGTTGTGTGAATGAATATACACTGTATATTCTTATTCAATTGGAAAGGCAAGACATTTTTATATTCCATTTTAGTCTATAGCTTTACTTAAACTGTGTCATTATGTAAACTTATGTGAATAAACCTCAAAATAAATGATCAAAGAAATCACAATTTGGACCTTTACAGCTAAAAAACAACAACAACAAAAAAACATTTAAAATGCAAAAGAGGAAAAGAGGGGAATGAGTCACTCAAAGTCTACTTTTTCCATGGATATTTTTTGCTGCTCTTGACTAATTCAACAGTCCTTCTTCGTCCTTTTGCATAGCCAGAGAGAAGTCCTTACATGACAAGTCACAGATCACAGATATTGAAGTTCATTTTTGATCCGATTTGTCACTGTGCTGCAACTGTTTCTGGAGTCTGGCCATTAAATGGTCACCAGAGAGAGAATCCTCTACAAAGGCATTTGAGTCTGGCACACTGAGGACAAATGAGACAATCCTGAACATGTTGATCAAGTTGGCTTTCCCTAGGTTTTGGAAAACTGCCACCCACTTCTCACTGGTGGATTTTGTGGCATCCTGTCTGGCTTTCTGTATTTCCTCCCGGCACAACACTCTTCATAGAGTTGGTCCATACTGACTGTCTCTGTCATTTTGAGGGCCACCTCCACCTGCTCCAGGTCAGTGAAGGAGAGCTCCTCATAGAGTTGGTCCATACTGACTGTCTCTGTCCTTTTGAGGGCCACCTGCTCCAGGTCAGTGAAGGAGAGCACCTCATAGAGTTGGTCCATACTGACTGTCTCTGTCCTTTTGAGGGCCACCTCCACCTGCTCCAGGTCAGTGATGGAGAGCTCCTCATAGAGTTGGTCAATACTGACTGTCTCTGTCATTTTGAGGGCCACCTCCACCTGCTCCAGGTCAGTGAAGGAGAGCTCCTCATATAGTTGGTCCATACTGACTGTCTCTGTCATTTTGAGGGCCACCTCCACCTGCTCCAGGTCAGTGAAGGAGAGCTCCTCATATAGTTGGTCCATACTGACTGTCTCTGTCATTTTGAGGGCCACCTCCACCTGCTCCAGGTCAGTGAAGGAGAGCTCCTCATAGAGTTGGTCCATACTGACTGTCTCTGTCCTTTTGAGGGCCACCTCCACCTGCTCCAGGTCAGTGATGGAGAGCTCCTCATAGAGTTGGTCCATACTGACTGTCTCTGTCATTTTGAGGGCCACCTCCACCTGCTCCAGGTCAGTGATGGAGAGCTCCTCATAGAGTTGGTCCATACTGACTGTCTCTGTCATTTTGAGGGCCACCTCCACCTGCTCCAGGTCAGTGAAGGAGAGCTCCTCATATAGTTGGTCCATACTGACTGTCTCTGTCATTTTGAGGGCCACCTCCACCTGCTCCAGGTCAGTGAAGGAGAGCATTATAGTGGCTGGTCAGTTTCACCATGACATTTTCTGGTGAGAAATCAAACCACTTGTCAATGTATGTAATGACAGTGTCATAGAACTTCACAAAGTCCTGTTGCCGCTTGGACCTTTGTGCTGACAGTTGTTTGTCCATCAGCTGCTTGGTCTGGTATCCAAAAAGCTGTCCTGTTTCCGCTGAAGCACCTTCATGTTGAACTTTTGGACTTCCTCATAAACATCTGTGATGCAGAGTGTTGTTTCCTCCATTTTTTTTTAACGAGTTGGTCAAAAACACACCCCGCGTTGTGGAAAAAGCACCGATAAATCTCAGCAGCTTCCGTTTTTTTCTTCATACTCAAAAATAGTCTTCAGTGCCACAGGACAGGTCTCCCCAAGGGACCTGAAGTATGAAGTAAGAGCTGACCAGCTTTGCAGGAGACGATCGACAGCTGGATGAAGAGAGAGACATGTCGCAGAATTTCATGCCACTCAACGTCAACAAAGGCAAAAAAATGCACTCAGTACTTCTCTTCGGGAAGCAGATACTGAGAAGTGCTGTCGATCTTTAAAACAATTGTCTCAACATCCACTGACAGCTGACCGCAGGCGTGCTTCCAGGCATAATGAGCTATGTGAGCTGGGCAATTAGCTTTCATAATGCGATTGTTGGCACTGCTCAATAACTGGTAAAACGGAGTGGTATTTCCTGAAGTTGACATTGGCGTTATCTGCTGCATAGGCTGTGCTGTGTCTAATATCCAGTTTGTGCTTTTCCAGACAGTTCATCAGAGCTTGATGTAAGCCATTTACAGTTTCATCACGGTCTTCATAAAAGTCATGTAACTTGGTGCACTCCATCAGAGAATTCTCTCACTCACACTGGAGACATGTTTCCATTTCCCTTGTTCGTGGCGTCACTGGCAACTGCGAAATGCACGGGCTCACCTTCGATCGGGGACAGATCATCCAAAATATCCCGCACAGTCTTTGGTCCTAAAACATGAATTGTATAATCATCTCAGCTTTCGTTCTTCGCAACATTTGAGTCATGAAATAAAGGCACCTTTGAGCTTAACAAGACAGTCGGTGCCGTTGTAGCCGAGTCCGTGTTTAACCATATGGTACACATACGAGGCTTCACTTGCAGCGATTTTTTTCCCCCCCGTTTTTTTCCACAGTAGACGTTACAAAAAAATGCACCGATATTGCTAGCACCTTTAGCTGGCGCGGCCTTCTTGTGCATTCCTGTGGACGCATGCTGAGTTAGGTCATTCTCCTCTCCGTGGCCAATTGAGAATTCCCAACGGCATGAAGTACAGAAAGCTTTCGTCGAGTCACCACTGACGGGTTTAACCCACGTCTTTTTTTGCCTCCCATTGTTTGTTGTAGCTGCACCGTCTTTTCTTTTTTGAAGGTTTATCCATATTTCCTTGATAACCAATTTATCCCAATATAAGGGACATCTCGGCTAATACGGGACAGTTGGCAACCCTATGCAGGCAATACTTTATTATAACATTTTTAGTTTTTCATGCCTTCCGGTACTTTAGAGCTCCCCAGATCACCCCCCTCTCGCGCTCACTTTTTGTTTCGGCACCTGCCGATTTACAAATGAACCACAGGCTAGCTAGTAAGTGTAGCTACACACAATAAATCCAACGTCAGTATCAGCATGTGAAGTAGCTAGCTACAATAGCTGTAAAATAGCCTAAACAAACTCCTCTGTTTGCCTGTACTTCTCAACTTCTATTTCTGTGTGTCCGTCCTTCCATCCGTGTGTTTTCTTTTCTATTTGTGTGTGTAGTACGACCCGGAACTGTCGTCCAGGCAGTTTGGCGTGGAGCTGTCTCGTCTGACCAGCGAGGAGAGGACAGTGCCCCTGGTGGTGGAGAAGCTCATCAACTACATTGAGATGCACGGCCTCTACACCGAGGGCATCTTCAGGAAGTCTGGCTCCACCAATAAGATCAAGGAGCTCCGGCAGGGGCTGGACACAGGTGTGATTGACAGGGTCCTGCTCAGGTTACCGTAGATTGTAGGGTTATGTTGTAAACCGGGGAGGGACAACAGAGCCGCGGTCACCGCACTCTCTATAGGTTTTCTGATTGGTTAATATAATGACAGGATACAGGGAGGTTATTTTAGAAACTGTATGCCCTAGAATGAAAATAGGCTGTTAACACAGGCTGTAATAGTAGTGGCAACAGTTCCCATGACACCACGTCCAAGGTATTCACACTACCGGATCGAAAGCACTGTGTCCATAGCAAAGAGTTTAACAGTTATAATGTTTACTCCAACTATAGTATTTAAGTCATATTTATACTGAACAAAAATATAAATGCAACATGTCAAGTGTTGGTCCCATGTTTCGTGAGCTGAAATAAAAGAGGGGGGGGGGGGGTGTGCTGAGGAGTATTTATGTCTGTAATAAAGCCCTTTTGTGTGGAAAAACTCACTCTGATTGGCTGGACCTGGCTCTCCAGTGGGTGGGCCTATGCCCTCCCAGGCACACCCATGGCTGCGCCCCTGCCCAGTCGTGAAATCCAAAAGATTAGGGCCTAAGAATGTATTTCAATTGAGTGATTTCCTTCTATGAACTGTAACTCAGTAAAATCTTTGAATTTTGTCTCCCATTGCCCTCCAACTCCAGATGTGAGCAGCATGAACTTGGACGATTACAACATCCACGTCATTGCCAGCGTGCTCAAACAGTGGCTCCGCGACCTGCCCAACCCTCTGATGACCTTTGAACTATACGAGGAGTTCCTCCGAGCCATGGGTAAGAACTGGGGTCAGAAGTAACCACATTGGTATTTGTTACAATGTTACTGTGTAGTAATGGTTAAAAGTGGCCTCTGTACCATTTTATAGATGCCCCGAAGGTGTAGATATAATATAATAGATATGATGATGATATGTTGTGTGTGCATAGAAATACAAATACTAGAACACACATTCCCTTTCGAGAAGGTGACGTGTGCCACCGGCGGCCATGTTGACTGCATCCATAGAAGTAAAGATATTTTTTGTATGACGTGGCTTCCCCCACGCAGGCCAGCCAGACAAGCGGGAGGTGATCCGTGGGGTGTACTCTGTGATTGACCAGCTCAGCCGAACCCACCTGAGCACCCTGGAGCGCCTCATCTTCCACCTGGTCAGGTGAGTGGTCACGTTACCCCACGGGAAGCAGGATGTGGAGACTCACTGGATGCCTCCCGATTCTCCGTCCCCTTCTTCCAAAGTGTGCACTTTCCGTCATGGACTTAACTATCGGAAACTCCCTCCAGTCAATACACCAAGCCGATGCTTCTAAATCCATGAATGGGTGCGTGGGAGAAGGGTGGATAATTGGGAGGTTGTTATCCACTGCGTTCCAGTTTTGACATCTGTTCTTTGTTGCGACCTCTGATTGTGTGTGTGTGTGTGTGTGTGTGTGTGTGTGTGTGTGTGTGTGTGTGTGTGTGTGTTTGTGTGTGTGTGTGATCTTCCAGGATCACTCTGCAAGAGGACACCAATCGTATGTCGGCCAACGCCCTGGCCATAGTTTTCGCCCCCTGCATCCTCCGCTGCCCCGACACCATCGACCCCCTGCAGAGTGTCCAGGACATCGGCAAGACCACCGCGTACGACTCAGACTAGAATGAACAAAACACACCACAAACACCCACCATCACTCGATAGTTGCGAGTGTGTATACCAAGGCACTGACAACTGACACACACCCAATTGCTATTCATCAGATGAGTCCATGTGTTATTTCTGTTGTGAATCCTGTTCCTATCAGACAGATTTGATTATTAAGTATAGACTGAGCAACAGGACAAGCCACGTTATTCACTGGTTGCTCATTCTGTGTATCCTCCTCTAGGTGTGTGGAGCTGATCATTGGAGAGCAGATGAATAAGTACAGGGCCAGACTGAAGGACATCAACAGTCTGGAGTTTGCTGAGAACAAGGCCAAGAGCAGACTGACACACATCAGGAGGTCCATGGTAAGGCACCAGGACACCAGGGGTCGTGTTCTTTAGCCATCAAACCGGATACAAATTGGAGGGACTTCCTGGACTTGTCCAATATAAAAAAAACTTAAATTTTAATTTCAAAACATTTAAGCATTTTCTGTTGCATGCCCTAATGATCATGACCCAGGGGTCCCAGGCAGGACAAATCTGACTGAGGCCATCATAGACTTCCCTCTCCATCTTCCAGTGGTTGAACTTTCACCTTTAATCTTTAGCCCTTAGTTCCTCTCACCAGATGCAACGTTCTCGTACATTCTCCCAGTGATCAGAACATTACACTCAATTATGAAATTACTTTAGCTGTGATTTCGGTCATGATTTAAGTTCATCTCCAGAAGTATTTCACTTTACCACCATATGAAAGTTCATTTGAGTGCAATTGGTTGTAATAAAAATTGGCCTACCCTCCATTTCCTTCTAATACCACCATGTAGTGTTTAGGCTTCAGCCCTAACCATGTTCTCTCCTCCCCCCCCACTCCAGAAACCTGTACTAATCGCTGTTAGGTTTATTGGCATAACCCGCACAGCCACCCCGGTATGTATTCCTAGTATATACTCCATGAGATCACACCCAGTCCTGTCAGACCATTTGTCTGTGGTGCTGTCAATCAACCAGTCCTGTCAGCCCATTTGTCTGTGGCGCAGTCAATCAGCAAGTCGGCACCTCCCTCATGCTATGAAGTCCACGTGCCCTCACATTGCTATCTCTTCCGTCCTTCTGTCTCTCTTCCATTCTCTTCATTCTCCCTTTCTCTATACACTGAGTGTATAAAACATTAGGAACACCTTCCTGATATTGAGTTGCACCCCTTTTGGCCTCAGAACAGCTTCAGCTCATCGGGGCATGGACTCTAAACTCTATGTGTCGAAAGCGTTCCACAGGGGTGCTGGCTCATGTTGACTCCAATCCGTTCCACAGTTGTCAAGATGGCTGGATGTCCTTTGAGTGGTGGACCATCCTTGATCCACACGGGGAAACTGTTGAGCATGAAAAACCCAGCAGTGTTGCAGTTCTTGACACACTCACACCGGTGCGCCTGGCAATAACTACCTTACCACGTTCAAAGACACTTAAATATTTTGTCTTGCCCATTCACCTTCTGAATGTCTCAATTGTCTCAAGGCTTAAACATCCTTCTTTACCTGTCTCCTCCCCTTCATCTACACTGATTGAAGTGGAGCTGCTGCTCCAGTTTCAACTGTTCTGCCTTATTATTATTCGACCATGCTGGTCATTTATGAACATTTGAACATCTTGGCCATGTTCTGTTATAATCTCCACCCGGCACAGCCAGAAGAGGACTGGCCACCCCACATAGCCTGGTTCCTCTCTAGGTTTCTTCCTAGGTTTTGGCCTTTCTAGGGAGTTTTTCCTAGCCACCGTGCTTCTACACCTGTATTGCTTGCTGTTTGGGGTTTTAGGCTGGGTTTCTGTACAGCACTTTGAGATATCAGCTGATGTACGAAGGGCTATATAAATACATTTGATTTGATTTGATTTAACAAGTGACATCAATTAGGGATCATATCTTTCACCTGGTCAGTCTTTCATGGAAAGAGCAGGTGTTCCTAATGTTTTGTACACTCAGTGTATATCTCTTTCCTACAGAAGATTGTATTTGTGTCTACCAAAGTCGGCCAACTAATATTCTCAGCTTGTCACTTATCCTCGCACCGTTGATTTGTCATACATTTGTAATAAATATCAGCCTTTTATTATTTGTTAATTGAAACCGTTTTATGATTCATGACTATCAACGGTCATTACTAGGTCATGTGAGAGAAATGAGAGCTGTGGTTCGTCCATTGGATAGATAGGGCAGTGTTTAGATTATGTTATACAACTGGTGGTTCTAATTCTGAGTTCTGATTGGTTAAAACCGCATTCTAGCTGATGTCTATTCCGCAAGTTACCCCACCGCTAAATCGGACGTAAAATGCCCATTTACTCTGTTCCATCTGACTGCGCAATCCACTGTCTCATCAGCCCAGCCAGGCAATTTCTGAACTTGATCTCCACTATAAAAAGCATCTTTACATTATCACACATTTCTTTTAAACTAAAATGTTGTTTTCAACAGCTGAGATTTGTATAAACTTTGCTGTCTGTCTCTGACATTTGCAACATTGTTTCAATAGTCCCATAATAATGAACGTTTCGGGAGTCGAGACGAGACAGACATGCAGCGTTTCTCAGCCAGTCGAAATCATGAATCAGCTGGCATCATATTTATGGATATATACAAAAAAAATGAAAAAAGGTACAACGAAGTGCAGCTCATTTGCAGTCTTTCCAGTTTCACTTTGAAGTTATTGTGTTAGCTGTGTTGTTGGCTAGCTCCTCTGAACAACAGTGTCCTGATGACAGAACACATTTTCTATGCTAGGCGAAATCGCGCCTCATTAGCTCATTTGCTATGGATTAATCCAAATAAATGTCACTAGAAAACAGCTTAAACAAATGCAGCTACTGTTGTTGTTCTGTCTGCACTGTTTGACGTGACTGTAAGTTAGCCATAGTTGGCTAGCAAGCAAGGGATAATAGCGTTGCCAGCCAGTATGGCAATGGAACATTTAGAACCAACAACTGGGTCGCGTCCATAGATACAGAACAAAAAGACTGAACGACTGGGTCGCGTCCATAGATACAGAACAAAAAGACTGAACGACTGGGTCGCGTCCATAGATACAGAACAAAAAGACTGAAGGACTTGGTCGTGTCTCTGGCAACCGAACCGATAGAACGAACGACCGACCGACAAGCCGGGCTGAGTAGCAACCCTAGATTTGTGTAAGGACAGTAAGGATGAAATAGTATGAAACAACTCATAAGAAATAACATTTTTAATGAACATATGTCAATCATTATTTGAATATGTCTGGCCCAGTCAAAACTGTTCGCTGCTCTGGCCCCCCAATGGTGGAACAAACTCCCTCACGACGCCAGGACAGCGGAGTCAATCACCACCTTCCGGAGACACCTGAAACCCCACCTCTCTAAGGAATACCTAGGATAGGATAAAGTAATCCTTCTCACCCCCCTTAAAAGATTTAGATGCACTATTGTAAAGTGGCTGTTCCACTGGATGTCATAAGGTGAATGCACCAATTTGTAAGTCGCTCTGGATAAGAGCGTCTGCTAAATGACTTAAATGTAAATGTAAATGTAACCCTTTGTATAAAAGTGATAATGCCCTCGGCTGCCCATGTCGCCCGTACCTTAATCCGCTACTGATTTGTATTAGTCTATAAATACATCTCTTTGCCAAAATGTGTCAGCTGTCATGTCTTATTCGACTAGTATTTTTGAAAGTGTAAGATAATTCATCAATAGTTGTTCTGAAATGTTTTTTTTGCCAAAATGTTCTCCCTCCTCTATGTTTAATATAACACGCATACATTAGTTATTAATTTCGGTTGCCTATCCGGACGTGAAGTTTCTTCTATAGAAAGTATTTGACTCTGATGTGTGCCACAGAAAGTATTTGACTCTGGCCACAATATTAAGGAAATTAGAAGGGGGGGGGGGGGATTTTCGGCACAACACCGGCAACACCCGTGCAAATATATCCTCCAAACACGGGCTCCTCTGGCATTATCACTCAAATAACCAATGAGCTTGCTTTGTTTGTTTTATGTTTTCATTATTTGCATCTTGACCGAACTTTATTTTTTTGTTGCTTCGCATCATAACATGCAGCCTAAAAGGTCATGCACACCTATGTATGCTTGCGTGCGTGCCTGTGTGTGCGCTACAGTTTGTTGGTTTTATAACACTCACAAAGTCGTTTTTAATCAGAACTTGATGAACATATTCTAGAAAATATGCATATTTAGTTGCTTTGTGCAGGTTTGAGAAATCAACGTTAAAAAGACCATCCTCAACCATGTCCCTCGCTGTGGGTTTTACTGTCCAGCCATCTTGAATGCTCATCTCTCGGGCTGTCGCCACTGTGTGTGTGTGTGTGTGTGTGTGTTAGTAGAACCTGTCTTCATGACACTGTTAACCGTTCCATCAGCCTCAATCCTAACCACCTAATGGCCTGCCGTAGCCTAGCCAAATAGCCTAGCTTACCTCATAGACTAGCCTTTATGCTAACTAGCCCTCTGCTCTGTGTCCTATAGGGCAAAGGTGGTCTTCGGAGGGGTAGCAGCCACCACACGCCCTCCCCACCCCTCAGCCCCAGAGCGGTCCCGGTGGACGGGGACAGTGCTGGGGAGGAGGGGGCAGAGCCAGGGCTGACGGAACAGCAGCAGGCCGCCATGCAGCAAGAGGAGAGGGTCCTCACCGAGCAGATCGAGAGCCTGCAGAGAGAGAAGTAAGCCTGTCATGTCGTCCTTATTATCTCTTATTCACTATAACTCTAGTACTGTAGGGGGCTTTCTCAAAAAACGGTACCTGCCCTTGGACCTTCTCCTCCAATGTGTTTTGACAACGAGGCGAGGACATAAGGAATTGAGGAAAGACGAATTATACTGTCTGGTGAACAACTTATACTGTCTGGTGAACAACTTTTACTGTCTGGTGAACAACTTTTACTGTCTGGTGAACAACTTTTACTGTCTGGTGAACAACTTTTACTGTCTGGTGAACAACTTTTACTGTCTGGTGAACAACTTTTACTGTCTGGTGAACAACTTTTACTGTCTGGTGAACAACTTTTACTGTCTGGTGAACAACTTATACTGTCTGGTGAACAACTTATACTGTCTGGTGAACAACTTTTACTGTCTGGTGAACAACTTTTACTGTCTGGTGAACAACTTTTACTGTCTGGTGAACAACTTTTACTGTCTGGTGAACAACTTTTACTGTCTGGTGAACAACTCATATATGCCATTTTTGCAGACGCTTTTATCCAAAGCAACTTTTTACATACGGGTGGTTCTGGGAATCGAACCCACTGTCCTACCGTTGCAAGCACCATGCTCTACCAACGGACCTACACAGGACCACATGTTGATGGGATGTATACCTGTTGATCGTGTGTGTGTGTGTGTGTGTGTGTGTGTGTGTGTGTGTGTGTGTGTGTGTGTGTGTGTGTGTGTGTGTGTGTGTGTGTGTGTGTGTGTGTGTGTGTGTGTGTGTGTGTGTGTGTGTGTGTGTGTGTGTGTGTGTAGGGAGGAGTTGACATACGAGATGTTGATGTTGGAGCCGCGGGCGTCTGATGATGAGACTCTGGAGTCGGAGGCCTCGATAGGAACAGCAGACAGCTCTGAGAACCTCAGCATGGACCATGAGGGAGCCGCCTCCAACCCCTCTGGTGAGACTGGAGAGTGTGTGTGTGCGCGTGTTCTATATGTGGTGCGTGCCTGTCTGTCTGTGTGTGTGTAGTAAACACTTTTCTCTAACCAAGTCTTCCTCTCTACAGGCACCTACCACTCCCGGAAGCCTGAGGCCAAGAGCCGCCGCGGCCTCCGGAGACAACCCGACTCTGTGGACTCGGTCGACTCCATCTTGTCCACCGCCTCTTCCTCGCTCTCCTCCTCCTCCTACCACCCCTCCTCCTCGGTTATCCCTCCTTCCCCCAACTACCGCTTCCGCTCCTCCTCATCTGGCCCCCTGCTCGCCTCCTGCTCATCGGGCCTAGGAGTCCCCGTAGTGCAGTCTGAGGGGGACCCGAGGGGCACTGTGGGGGTGAAGAGTCGCCACCGCCTCCGGCTGAGTAGGAGCTCGCCGCGTGAAGCCCCCGAAGGCCACAGGAGGGAGTCTGACTTCAGCTCGCCGCCCCAACAGCTGGTTCTGTATGGCAGTAACGAGTTTATGGTGTGAGGGAGAGTGGCGGAGAGACGAGACATCCGAACCGCCTTCTATCCCCCATGCCGATAGAATGTGTATGAGGGAGGGAGGAAGGGAGTGAAACAAGGCTGGAATGGGCCATGTAGGCATCCGTCTCTCACTTCTGTCCTCCCCTAGCTGTTCTCACCTCTCTACTTCTTCCCTGTGCCAGTCTTGCCTTGGAGGTCTGCCGCCGTCCCACGATGCAGTTGGGCGCCATCCGCTTGGTGGGAGTGGGCTGAGAGTGAAGTGAAAGATGAACGGAGAGGGAGAAAGAGAGATGGGATGAATGAATGAAAGAAATAGGAAGCCTCGGGAACTAAGATGGAGGCATGTCAGGAGGCTGTAGAGGAATAAATGGGCGAGAGAGAGAGACGGAGAGTGAGGAAAAGGATGAGGGCGGCTGCCTTGACTCACCTGTCTTTTTTAACTTTGACCTCCAAGCCCCTTGACCCCTGCTGGAGCCTCAGGGGCACGGAGGGGCTGGAGAAAATGAAAATAAATAGAAGCGCTACAGCGGCCATCTTTTGAGTGGAGGTCTAAAGTGGTTTGAGCCACTCAAAAGCAGAGTAACTGACTGAGAGGACTGTCCACCATTTTGATAAACACTCAGCTACTCTCACATCTGCTTTCAAGTTTACACGATACAGCCTCTCCACAAGGCTGCATGCTCCTTCATTACACTTGTTTCCTATGCCTGTTCAAGAGACTACTGTGGTGATGTGTTATAAACATGTAATATGACATTATTATTATTAATATGTTATTAAAAATATGTAAATAGAAGGAACTCCAGTGCTACTGGGTCGTCCAGTGTTTATAATAACTGTGTCTTGTCAGGAGTCTTTTGCAAAGTGAAGTGTATGGGATTCAGGTTATGGTTTTGTTTGTCGTTTTGTTTTGTTGATTTTTAACAAGGTCTGTGCTATCTGGGATCTTTGGGACGTCCCTACCCTAAACACTAACCCTAACTATAACCGTAAACCTTACCGAAACGTAACCATTCTTTTTATTTCAACTTCAATGGGGGGGGGTAGGGACGTCCCAAGGATCCCAGATAGCACATACCATTTTAACCGAGCCACTTGATGTGTTCAGTTGGTGCCACTTCTTCTCATGTGAAATAATACATGTGGTGCAACAAGGGATTGACTTTCAGACACTTACGATCATCACAGCACTGTTGCCATTGTGTTTGACACCGCGACTGCTGTGTTCAATGTTTATCAGCCATAATGTATTGTAATGCCTTTCTCCTCCATCCGTCGTTTGTCTGCCCGTCCCCCCCCCCACACACAATTCTACGTTGTTCTGAGACATCAGTGTTAAGAACCAAATCAGGACTTGAATTTATTTTGTCTCTTTATTGGTGTATCATTATTGTTGTTGTTATAGTTGCCATTGAGGCTATTGTCCTCTTTTTGTTGTAACAGCTTTACTTGCGTGGTAAGGGGGATTTTGTTGAGACTAAATACATTTTTTATCGCCTATCTGTACCAAGAGGTGTGTGTGTGTGTGTGTGGTTGGTTGGTTATCACTACTGCTCTGTTCATTTGATGTCAACACAGTCCAACCTTGACAGACAGACAGACAGACAGACACACACACACACACACGCAGTCCTCTGCTATGTATGTCCCATACAACCTTTGAGCCAGCCAAATCCTTCGCCTCTGATTTTGACATTGGTTAAAATATGAACGAACCTTTCCATCCACTTCACTACCGGGCTTTCCTGAACAGTAGCATTTACTCCATGCTAAATGTGTATTTAAATGCCTCGCAGAGAAAAGGCAATCAGTTTCAATTGTCCAGTGTGTTTCAACAGAAGATAACTATCTCTGGTACTGTAAGATAAATACCGCTGTACTCTCTCTCTATACCGTGCAATATCCTATGTGCCCTGTAGGGGGACCTGTCTGTCTATCTATCTATCTCTTCTCACCAGTACTTAACCTGGAGTTAAATCAGTATTATAGTCTTGCCATTCCTGTACTGTACTTGCCAGCCAATGCAATACAACAAGGACACATCTGAAACAACACAATCAAAGTCTTGACATAGAGAAGGTGTAGGACTTGATCGCAGAATAGTCGTCATAATGAATAGGGAATTTCATGTAGCCTATGTGTTTTGTCACAAGCTTGCCTCTTCTTCAGTGTGCGTTGTTCCATCCAGATTCTCCACTGTGTCCCGAAACCGGTAGAGACTTCACTTGCTGCTTGTTGTCTACTATTCGGGTGAAGCAGCTGAACCATGGTGGTATTTTAGGGAGCAGGCGCCTCTATTCAGTCACAACCAAACCTGGGTTGTATGCATTAGGCACCGAATGAAAGAAAACTGACTGAAACAGGAAGGGACTACCCGAACTGACTACCAATAAGAACGGCTTGTTTTTGTTTTACGTCTCAACGCTTTTTGCTACGGTGTGCCCTAATGAATACGACCCTGGTTATCAGAAAGAGCACTCAGAAGTTCAGTTTCGAGAGGGGAGCACCGAGGGTTGTTGAGGGGCGTGGGAGAAAATAACCATTCATGCTGGTCAAAAACCCACACTAAGCACGGTATTTGTACACCCTAAGGCTGGCATTGGCGTCCTGCTAAAGTGAATGTACCGATCACTGGAAGGCAATGCTCTGCTTTCTCTTGTTGTTTTGTTGTTATTTTTTATATACAGTATGTATATTGTATTTATGATCATGCTTACGAGTGTACATTGAAGAGGGGGGGAGAAAAAAGCCTGTAATTAAAAGGATATATTATCCTGTGTATGACTCCTTCTATAATATTAATCATATTTAATGTTTTTTTACAGGCTCAAAAAAAAAACTGTCATGTTTGTGCTACAGCAAAAATCCAACTTGAGCAATTGTATCTTTTTGTGTGTGTGCTACTCTGGACACAGTTGTATGTATAAGGTGCAATTTGTCTAATATTTCTTTTTTTTATTATATAAATTATATGTCTATGGTAAAAATTAAAAATAAACAAATTTATGGGGGAAAAAAATAATGTGCTTATTAAAAATGCCAAACTGTTGTGAATTGTGTGATTAAAATACAGTGCATTCAGACCCCTTGACTTTTTCCACATTTTGTTACATTACAGCCTAATTCTAAAATAGAATAAATTGTTTTTCCCCTTCAGCAATCTACACACACTATACCTCATAATAACCCACTATACCCCAACCCCATAAACATTTATTTTTAAACATTTAAAAACAAAATATCACATTTACGTAAGTATTTACTCAGTACATTGTTGAAGCACCTCTGGCAGTGATTACAGCCTCGAGTCTTCTTGGGTATGTCACTACCAGCTTGGCACACCTGTATTTGGGGAGTTTTTCCCCATTCTCTGCAGATCCTCTCAAGCTCAGTCAGGTTGGATGGGGAGCGTCCATGCATAGCTATTTCCAGGTCTCTCCAGAGATGTTCGATCGGGTTCAAGTCCAGGCTCTGGCTGGGCTACTAAAGGACATTCTGAGACTTGTCCCGAAGCCACTCTTGCGTTGTCTTTGATGTGTGCCTAGGGTTGTTGTCCTGTTGGAAGGTGAACCTTTGCCCCAGTCAGATCCTGAGCGCTCTGGAGCAGGTTTTCATCAAGAATTTCTCTGTTCATTGCTCCATTCATCTTTCCATCAATCCAAACTAGTCTCCCAGTCCCTGCTGCTGAAAACATCCACACAGCATGATGCTGCCACCACTATGCTTCACGGTAGGGATGGTGCAGGCGATTCAACTGCAACGTGCTGGCCAGGGCTCTAGGGGAATGCTCCCTGAGGCATTGGTTCAAGGAAGAAGTGTCTGGTGTCCTAGATATGTTCTTGATTAGTAAGGAGCTGTTTGCCCATAGACTGGCTAGGTGCTCCCCTGCAGGAGCTCAACCAAACGTTGAGTCCTAGTCAGGCAGTGGTGCTTCATCACACCTTCCCCCCTGCAATATGCATCTAACCCATTGACTAGAAGGGCTTTCTGATCGAGGGAAGCATATGTACAAGATAGTTTGTTTTGATTACACACACAGGTTGTGCTGTTTTCTTATGTGTTTTCACACGGCATTTCCACAGTTACTTGTAGCTTTTTTTTTACCTAGAAAAAGAAATGAAGTCCTTTTGGATTTTCAGCGTATCTGTGTGCCCTCTCCTGTACAGTGAATATAGCACTTTTAATTTACAACTAAAGTGCTGTTTGGTTTTGTTTCAGCAAGTTTATGGATGATCATGTCCACAGTATAATTTTTTTATTTTTTATTAATCTAAATAATGTGATGTACAATTTTAGCAAACAATAGTCATGTGGTAGTCTAGTCCAATAATGTACTCTTAAGGCGTGTAGGTGAGCCTAACTCTGCTCCTTAAGATCCAAGGACCGTCTAAGTCTGACAGCCAAACACTCCATCTAAAAGTGAATCTATTCTCAATTGCGTTACAGTTCTAGAAACAAAAAGCCCTTTTACTTTAATATCACATGAAAGTCATTTCACAAATGCAAACCGGCTTCATCACAGTTGCAGCAGACAGTCGTTTTCAGACACGTGTCTGCTGGCATTTTGTCCATTACACACACGTGTTCGGAGCTTGCTATAGATCGCTCATTGGCACAGTTGGTGGCCTCTGTCTTCTGTCCGTCGTCTGTGAACTCGCTGTTACGTGGAGAAATAACCGCGTGGGCGGTGGGTTAACGTAATTAAGTAAAAATAAATCAAATCAAATCAAATGTATTTATATAGCCCTTCGTACATCAGCTGATATCTCAAAGCGCTGTACAGAAACCCAGCCTAAAACCCCAAACAGCAAGCAATGCAGGTGTAGAAGCATGGTGGCTAGGAAAAACTCCCTAGACAGGCCAAAACCTAGGAAGAAACCTAGAGGAACCAGGCTATGTGGGGTGGCCAGTCCTCTTCTGGCTGTGCCGGGTGGAGATTATAACAGAACATGGCCAAGATGTTCAAATGTTCATAAATGACCAGCATGGTTGAATAATAATAAGGCGGAACAGTTGAAACTGGAGCAGCAGCACAGTCAGGTGGACTGGGGACAGCAAGGAGTCATCATGTCAGGTAGTCCTGGGGCACGGGCCTAGGGCTCAGGTCAGTTGAAACTGGAGCAGCAGCACGGCCAGGTGGACTGGGGACAGCAAGGAGTCATCATGTCAGGTAGTCCTGGGGCATGGTCCTAGGGTTCAGGTCCTCCGAGAGAGAGAAAGAAAGAGAGAAGGAGAGAATTAGAGAATGCACACTTAGATTCACACAGGACACCGAATAGGACAGGAGAAGTACTCCAACAAACTGACCCTAGCCCCCCGACACATAAACTACTGCAGCATAAATACTGGAGGCTGAGACAGGAGGGGTCAGGAGACACTGTGGCCCCATCCGAGGACACCCCCGGACAGGGCCAAACAGGAAGGATAGGAAGGACAGGAAGGATATAAATACTTAAGTTTTTGTTTGGGGGGGTATTTGTACTTTTAATATTTATATTTTTGACAACTTTTCCTTCACTACATTCTTAAAGAAAATGATATACTTTTTACTCCATACATTTTCCCTGGCACCCAAAAGTACACATTACATTTTGAATGCTTAGCAAGACAGCAAAATGGTCCAATTCACACACTTATGAAGAGAGTATCCCTGGTCATCCCTACTCCCTCTGATCTGACGGATTCACTAAACTCATAAAGGTGTGTAGTAACTTAACCTTCTATTTTTAGAAAAATAATTATTGCTGATATGAATGATTAGGTTCCTTATGTTTCCAAAATCATACCGCAAGCGATGCATGTTCACGTTGAGACTGAACGTCTTAACAAAAGTCCCTCTGGAAGAAGATAACTTCATCAAAATACACTAAAGGTAGTTAGCGTCTATGAATGGGTTAGTGGTAGCCTGCTGTGTTTAAGGGGGTTTTCACACTTTCAGACCATTTTTGTGAACCTTTTTTATTGCAATGTGAACACTCCAAAGAAACTCAGGCCCATCAAAAGAGCCCTCGAAGCGAACCCGAACTGAGGCCATCTCGAGAGGTCATAAAAAAAATGCAACATCCCTCTCCCCAAGTAAAAAATATTTTCACATGACCCACCCCTTGTACTGTGAAATAAATGTAACATTCCATGGCCAATGGTTTATGAACTGATACACAAAAGGATGCCGGATTCAAAAGTTCAAGAGTTCAAATTCAAGAGTTTTTCCCATTTAAATTCCTGGTACTGCCCATATGTAGCTTGTTTTTGGTCGCAGGTTCCTGGAATGTCAGAAGAATTAGAACATATACCTGGAGCTTACTGCAAATACAGTTGAAGTCGGAAGTTTACATACACCTTAGCCAAATACATTTAAACTCATTTTTTCACAATTCCTGACATTTAATCCTAGCAAAAATTCCCTGTCTTAGGTCAGGTAGGATCACCAC
The DNA here is from genome assembly GCF_034236695.1 of Oncorhynchus nerka. Taxonomy (NCBI): domain Eukaryota; kingdom Metazoa; phylum Chordata; class Actinopteri; order Salmoniformes; family Salmonidae; genus Oncorhynchus; species Oncorhynchus nerka. The sequence continues at coordinate 54,094,230 of NC_088404.1, read as the reverse complement.
TTTATTTTAAGAACGTGAAATGTCAGAATAATCGTGGAGAGAATGATTTATTTCAGCTTCTATTTCTGTCATCACATTCCCAGTGGGTCAGAAGTTTACATACACTAAATTAGTATTTGGTAGCATTGCCTTTAAATTGTTTAACTTGGGTCAAACGTTTTGGGTAGCCTTCCACAAGCTTCCCACAATAAGTTGGGTGAATTGTGGCCCATTCCTCCTGACAGAGCTGGCGTAACTGAGTCAGGTTTGTAAGGCCTCCTTGCTCGCACATGCTTTTTCAGTTCTGCCCACAAATCTTCTATAGGATTGAGGTCAGGGCTTTGTGATGGCCACTCCAATACCTTGACTTTGTTGTCATTAAGCCATTTTGCCGCAACTTTGGAAGTATGCTTGGGGTCATTGTCCATTTGGAAGACCCATTTGCGACCAAGCTTTAACTTCCTGGCTGATGTCTTGAGATGTTGCTTCAACATATGCACAAAATTTTCCATCCTCATGTTGCCATCTATTTTGTGAAGTGCACCAGTCCCTCCTGCAGCAAAGCACCCCCACAACATGATGCTGCCACCCCCGTGCTTCACGGTTGGGATGGGGTTCTTCGGCTTGCAAGCCTCCCCTTTCCCTCCAAACATAACGATGGTAATTATGGCCAAACATTTCTATTTTTGTTTCATCAGACATTTGTCCAAAAAGTACGATCTTTGTCCCCATGTAAAGTTGTAAACCGTAGTCTTTTGTACCCGTTTCCTCCAGCATCTTCACAAGGTCCTTTGCTGTTGTTCAGGGATTGATTTGCACTTTTCGCACCAAAATACGTTCATCTCTAGGAGCGGTATGACGGCTGCGTGGTCCCATGGTGTTTATACTTGCGTACTATTGATTGTACAGATGAACATGGTAGCTTCAGGCGTTTGGAAATTGCTCCCAAGGATGAACCAGACTTGTGGAGTACAATTTTCTTTCTGAGGTCTTGGCTGATTTATTTTGATTTCTTTTGATTTTCCCATGATGTCAAGCAAAGAGGTACTGAGTTTGAAGGTAGGCCTGGAAATACATCCACAGGTACACCTCCAATTAACTCAAATTATGTCAATTAGCCTATCAGAAGCTTCTAAAGCCACGACATCATTTTCTGGAATTTTCCCAGCTGTTTAAAGGCACAGTCAACTTAGTATATGTAAACTTCTGACCCACTGGAATTGTGATACAGTGCATTATAAGTAAAATAATCTGTCTGTAAACAATTGTTGGAAAAATGACTTGTGTCATGCACAGAGTAGATGTCCTAACCGACTTGCCAAAACTATAGTTTGTTAATTAACAAGAAATTTGTGGAGTGGTTGAAAAACGATTTTTAATGACTCCAATCTAAGTGTATGTAAACTTCTGACTTCAAATGTAAATACTCCTCAGTTTTTATCAGTCGTCCGGGTGGCTGGTCTGAGACGATTCCACAGGTGAAGATGTCGAATGTGGAGCTCCTGGGCTGGCGTGTTCTGCGGTTGTGAGCCCGTTTGGCCGTACTGCCAAATTCTCTAAAAACTATGTTGGAGGTGGCTTATGGTAAAGACATGAACATTCAATTATCTTCCCACGGCTCTGGTGGAAATTTCTGCAGTCAGCATGCCAATTGCATGCTACCTCAACTTGAGACATCTGTGGCATTGTGCTGTGTGACAAAACGGCACATTTTAGATTGGCCTTTTATTGTCCCCAGTACAAGGCGCACCTGTGTAACGATCATGCTGTTTAATAAACTTCTTGATATGCCACAACTGTCAGGTGGATGGATTATCTTGGCAAAGGAAAAATGCTCACTAACAGGAAAGTAAACAAATTTGTTGACAAAATTTGAGAGAAATAAGCTTTTTGTGAAAAAATGAATATTTCTGGGATCTTTTATGAAACATGGGACCAACACTTTACATGTTGCATTTATATTTTTGTTCAGTATACATGCATGAGAAGCATGCATAGTTGCCGAGATCGTTCCAGTGTTTACATGTTTCTGCACATGCTTCAGCTGATAGAAATCTGAATGCATTCCCAGTGCTTTGAAAAGTTTGTAATTATTCTGTCCTGTGGATATATAGTTTCACATTCCTACTGCCAAAAGGACCAACCACACGGACAACTGGTAAAGTACGTTAAAATATACTTTTATTCAACATTCTTACTTGTAGAGGTCATGGGAGGAAACTTTTCTGATTCAAGCTCTCCTGATTAAATGCAATTCAAATTCAGGTTTCCAGGCAAACCAAAAGTCATTGCTGTCCTTGTTATGAAAGTATCAACTTTACTCTGTATATCTAAAAGCATTCCAGGTGAAGCTGGTTGAGAGAATGCCAAGAGTGTACAAAGCTGTCATCAAGGCAAATGGTGGCTACTTTGAAGAATCTTAATTACATTTTGATTTAGACATTTTGACACTTTTTTGGTTATTACATGATTCCAAGTGTTATTTCATAGTTTAGATGTCTTCATTATTATTCTACAATATAGAAAACAGTAAAAAATTAAGAAAAACACTTGATTAAGTAGGTGTCCAAACTTTAGACTGGTACATTACTGGTACATATATTATAGATATATATATATCGATAGATATGTATATATATATACAAAACAATATATGGGGGATTGGAAATGATGCCGACAATTACATTAATGGAAGCTACAATCGATCTGCAATATTAAAGCTGATCTATCCCTTATTTTAAAAAAGCAGAAGACATTTAGTAATAAAAGTGGCGCTTTATAGTTATGTGATGACATCGCGTGCCCTGCGTACCTACCAAATTATTCGGCAATCATAATTTATTTGAAAAACAGCATTTCCATCTTAATTTGTCACAATAAAGTTTGGTAATAGACAAATCTATCCGTCGAACGGATACAAATGTTGTTGCTCTTTAGCAAACGCCTCCTATCTCTTCCGTTTCCATCACACATGTATCCAAAAATGTTTGGGACATTGCTTTTGTCAAATGAACCTGGGTCAATGGTAAACCTGCCTAGTGACTCAACATAATCACATGCTTAGTTTGAGACTGAAGGAGAGGACGCAGTTGGCGCAAAATACTAGGTTTTCGGAAGTTAGAAATAAAGTAATTTGAGCAAAACATTTTAGTGAACTGACGATTTGTAACTTTAGAAAACATCTTTGGACCGATGCATGCTACATTTGGATCGTTTGGGTTCTGCGTAATGATGCACTTATATCTTAAACATTTGAACCGAGGACCGGACCGATGCGTGTTGGTGAATCGTTAAATCCCTAGTAGAATTGCATGACATTTATGAAATTATCTCAGCCACATGGCACAATGTGTAGAATTGCAGGAAATTATGCCTAACTTTCTCTCCACTGTCAGGAGAGCCACAAAAATATTTTGCCTTGAGCTGGCCCTGCGACTAGGATTACAATGTGTAGATATAAAAAAAATACATGATAATTCTGCCCCTGCTGTTTTCATCTGCACTATCATCACTGCTTTCAATATACTGTCAACAGCCCTGCACTCCTCACAGCAACTCGCCCAAACCTCCCCCACTTCTGCTTCATTCAAATCCAGATAGCGGATGTTCTGAAAGAGCTGCAAAATATGGACCCCTACAAATCAACCGGGCTAGATTATCTGACGAAATTGTTGCAACCCCTATCACTAGCCTGTTCAACCTCTCTTTCGTATCGTCTGAGATTCCCATAGATTGGAAATCTGCAGCGGTCATCCCCCTCTTCAAAGAGGGAGACACTCTAGACCCAAACTGCTACAGACCTAGATCTATTCTACCTTGCCTTTCTAAGGTCTTTGAAAGCCAAGTTAACAGATTACCGACCATTTCGAATGTCACCGTACCTTCTCCACTATGCAATCTGGTTTGAGAGCTGGTCACGGGTGCACCTCAGCCACGCTCAAGGTCCTAAACGATATCATAACCGCCATCGATAAGAGACATTACTCTGCAGCCTAAAGCTTTCGACTCTGTCAACCACAACATTTTTATTGGCAGACTCAACAGCTTTGAGTCTGATTGCCTCGCTTTGCTCACCAACTACTTCTCCGATAGAGTTCAGTATGTCAGAATCGGAGGGCCTGTTGTCCGGACGTCTCTATGGGGGTACCACAGGGTTCAATTCTTGGGCCGACTCTCTTCTCTGTATACATCAATGACGTCGCTCTCTCTGCTGATGATCTACCTCTACGCAGACACCATTCTGTATACCCGTGGCCCTTCGTTGGACACTGTGTTAACCTCCAGATGAGCTTCAATGCCATACAACTCTCCTTCCATGGCCTCCAACTGCTCTTAAAAATGCAAGTAAAACTAAATGCACGCTCTTCAACCGATCGCTGCCCGCCCGCCCACATAGAATATGTGGTTAACTACAACCACATTTTGCTGATCCCTGCCTACAGGCAGAAACTAAAACAAGAGGCTCCCACGCTGAGGTCTGTCCAACGCTGGTCAGACCAAGCTGACTCCACACTCCAAGACTGCTTCCATCACGTGGACTGGGACATGTTTCGTATTGCGTCAGATGGAAATATTGACGAATACGCTGATTCGGTGTGCGAGTTCATTAGAACGTGCGTCGAAGATGTCGTTCCCAGAGCAACGATAAAAACATTCCCAAACCAGAAACCGTGGATTGATGGCAGCATTCGCGTGAAACTGAAAGCGCGAACCACTGCTTTTAATCAGGGCAAAGGTGTCTGGTAATATGTCCGAATATAAACAATGCAGCTATTCCCTCCGCAAGGCTATTAAACAAGCTAAGCGTCAGTACAGAGACAAAGTGGAATCTCAATTCAATGGCTCAGACACAAGAGGCATGTGGCAGGGTCTACAGTCAATCACGGACTACAAGAAGAAACCCAGCCCAGTCACGGACCAGGATGTCTTGCTCCCAGGCAGACTAAATCACTTTTTGCCCGCTTTGAGGACAATACAGTGCCACTGACACGGCCTGCAACGAAAACATGCGGTCTCTCCTTCACTGCAGCCGAGGTGAGTAAGACATTTAAACGTGTTAACCCTCGCAAGGCTGCAGGCCCAGACGGCATCCCCAGCCGCGCCCTCAGAGCATGCGCAGACCAGCTGGCCGGTGTGTTTACGGACATATTCAATCAATCCCTATACCAGTCTGCTGTTCCCACATGCTTCAAGAGGGCCACCATTGTTCCTGTTCCCAAGAAAGCTAAGGTAACTGAGCTAAACGACTACCGCCCGTAGCACTCACTTCCGTCATCATGAAGTGCTTTGAGAGACTAGTCAAGGACCATATCACCTCCACCCTACCTGACACCCTAGACCCACTCCAATTTGCTTACCGCCCAAATAGGTCCACAGACGATGCAATCTCAACCACACTGCACACTGCCCTAACCCACCTGGACAAGAGGAATACCTATGTGAGAATGCTGTTCATCGACTACAGCTCGGCATTCAATACCATAGTACCCTCCAAGCTCGTCATCAAGCTCGAGACCCTGGGTCTCGACCCCGCCCTGTGCAACTGGGTACTGGACTTCCTGACGGGCCGCCCACAGGTGGTGAGGGTAGGCAACAACATCTCCTCCCCGCTGATCCTCAACACGGGGGCCCCACAAGGGTGCGTTCTGAGCCCTCTCCTGTACTCCCTGTTCACCCACGACTGCGTGGCCATGCACGCCTCCAACTCAATCATCAAGTTTGCGGACGACACAACAGTGGTAGGCTTGATTACCAACAACGACGAGACGGCCTACAGGGAGGAGGTGAGGGCCCTCGGAGTGTGGTGTCAGGAAAATAACCTCACACTCAACGTCAACAAAACTAAGGAGATGATTGTGGACTTCAGGAAACAGCAGAGGGAACACCCCTATCCACATCGATGGATCAGTAGTGGAGAGGGTAGCAAGTTTTAAGTTCCTCGGCATACACATCACAGACAAACTGAATTGGTCCACTCACACTGACAGCGTCGTGAAGAAGGCGCAGCAGCGCCTCTTCAACCTCAGGAGGCTGAAGAAATTCGGCTTGTCACCAAAAGCACTCACAAACTTCTACAGATGCACAATCGAGAGCATCCTGGCGGGCTGTATCACCGCCTGGTACGGCAACTGCTCCGCCCTCAACCGTAAGGCTCTCCAGAGGGTAGTGAGGTCTGCACAACGCATCACCGGGGGCAAACTACCTGCCCTCCAGGACACCTACACCACCCGATGTTACAGGAAGGCCATAAAGATCATCAAGGACATCAACCACCCGAACCACTGCCTGTTCACCCCGCTATCATCCAGAAGGCGAGGTCAGTACAGGTGCATCAAAGCTGGGACCGAGAGACTGAAAAACAGCTTCTATCTCAAGGCCATCAGACTGTTAAACAGCAATCACTAACATTGAGTGGCTGCTGCCAACACACTGTCATTGACACTGACCCAACTCCAGCCACTTTAATAATGGGAATTGATGGGAAATGATGTAAATATATCACTAGCCACTTTAAACAATGCTACCTTATATAATGTTACTTACCCTACACTATTCATCTCATATGCATATGTATATACTGTACTCTAGATCATCGACTGCATTCTTATGTCACTAGCCACTTTAACTATGCCACTTTGTTTACTTTGTCTACATACTCATCTCATATGTATATACTGTACTCGATACCATCTACTGTATGCTGCTCTGTACCATCACTCATTCATATATCCTTATGTACATATTCCTTATCCCCTTACACTGTGTATAAGACAGTAGTTTTGGAATTGTTAGTTAGATTACTTGTTGGTTATCACTGCATTGTCGGAACTAGAAGCACAAGCATTTCGCTACACTCGCATTAACATCTGCTAACCATGTGTATGTGACAAATAAAATTTGATTTGATTTGAATACCTAGGTGTCTGGTTAGACTGTAAACTCTCCTTCCAGACTCACATTAAACATCTCCAATTGAAAATTAAATCTAGAATAAGCTTCCTATTTCTCAACAAAGCATCCTTCACTCCTTCTGCCAACCATACCCTCGTAAAACTGACCATCCTCAACTTCACCAATGTAATTTACAAAATAGCCTCCAACACTCTACTCAACAAATTGGATGAGGTCTATCACAGTGCCATATACTTTGTCACCAAAGCCCCATATACTACCCACCACTGCGACCTGTATGCTCTCGTTGGCTGGCCCTTGCTTCATACTCGTCGCCAAACCCACTGGCTCAAGGTCATCTACAAGTCTCTGCTAGGTAAAGCTCCGCATTAGCTCACTGGTCACCATAGCACACACTCCAGCTGGTATTTCTCACTTCCAGTTCTCTGCTGCCAATGACTGGAATGAACTGCAAAAATATCTGAAGCTGGAGACTCTTACCTCCCTCACTAGCTTTAAGCACCAGCTGTCAGAGCAGCTCACTGCACCTGTAAATAGCCCATCCAAGCTACCTCATCCCAAATACTGTAGTTATCTTGCTCCTTTGCACCCCAGTATCTCAACTTGCACAGTCATCCTCTGCACAGCCTACCATTCCAGTGTTTTATTTGCTATATTGAAATTACTTTGCCACCATGTCCTATTTATTGCCTTACCTCTCTTATCCCACCTCATTTGCACATGCTGTATATAGATCTTCCTACTCTATTGATTGGATGTTTGTTTATGCCATGTGCAACTGTGTTGTTGTATGTGTCGAACTGCTTTGCTTTTATCTTGGCCAGGTCGCAGTTGCAAATGAGAACTTGTTCTACCTGGTTAAATAAATCAAATAGTAGAGCACACGTCTCTTCACTCTGGGTATTCAATCCCAATGAAAGCACTGCACACACTAGTACAGAATGTTTTATTTAGGTTTACATACAGACACTCTCTGTAGAGAGTCATGCTACTGTAGAATAGTCAAATGCAAAGCCATGCTCTCATTCCAGCTCCTATTGAAAAGAAACATTCGCATAATGTTAAAGTAAAACCGTTATACCTTTAACCCATAACTCTTAGTCTTCAGACTTGTTTGCAATCAAATGTCTGTATTTATATATACTTTTTTTTTTTTTTTTTAACTATTGTAGTGCAAACAGTTCATGTAATTTAAAATATCCTGGACAAAACCAGTTGGCATACAAAACAAGTTCAGAACAAATGACTTAAGTTATCGTTCTCTCTCTCTGTTCCCGTCCTTCATTCACAAATCGTAAGTGGATCACCGCTGTTCAATTGAAAGCACCTGGGTCATGTTCATTAAGCACAAAACAGAACCGGGGAGGTACAATCAGTACTTCTCCAATAAGGAACTCATTTTCCTTTTGCTACGATGTGCTCTAATGAACACCAACCAGGAGACATGCCTGACCCAACAGAGCTTCATTCAAAATGAACAAACATACTAAATTTAACTCTTTTGACCTTTGGGGAAAGCTGTTTTGCGTGTTTGAGAGACTACATTGCAGTCTGCGACTACAGACTGTCTGCTGTCTGCTATATAAATCAGTAGTCATTCAGGATGCAAGATGAGTCGGACAGTCTACAGTCACCAAATGCAATGCAGTCCATCTCAAACACCAACTTCGTATCATGTAATAGAGTGGGAGGTGTTACCATTGACACAGTACAGCTCACAAGCCACCTTCAGTCCAGACTACTGCTGAATGCATTTCTGTTGGATGCGTGAGTTGAATTGCATGGTCACATGCTGCTTAAGCTTTACATTTTTTCAACTAAACCAACTTCAATGTTGGCGATCCAGCTGAAGAAAAGGCCTCTCCATACAGTAGCTATACATTCTTACTATATGCTCTATTTGTAAGTACACTATGTATGCAGCGGGCAAATATGCATGTGTGAAGGGGCAGGTGCCTTTGTTCCGCAAACATGCACAGGAATCTCAGCATACTGTAAACGCCAAATGTTCCCAATACAGCTGATATATTTAAAATACTATGTTTTTGTTATGATGCATTGTCTTAACAGCACTACTATTGAACAGAAGATTTCCCCCCACTGGAAAAAAAAAAATGCTTTATGGAGGTAATTAATTACAACACGCTCAATTAAAAATCAGCAACGACAGAGTATGTGACACTTACAGCGAGATGTGAGCTGAGGCATACTGTACCAATGAAAACTCCATAATCACCGATACTGTGTAAACCTTCACAGAAACATGGGCCGAATAAGAAGGACCACAGCGAGTACACAAACCACAAGGGCATGTATCACACACACAAGCTGTGCATGTTCCTGTACCTGTCAGGGAGATTGTCTGAGAAAAATGAATGGAACTGCACATAGACTACAGTTAAAGAGGGGTTAAAACTGTTAGTAGGCCATCTTCAGTCTATCACTACTGGCCTTAAGTCAGGGGACACCCCGGCATGACGAATGGGAGAACCACGGGTTGGGTTGATGTTGGTAGGTGACATTAATCAGAAGGCCTGGGGCTACAGGAGACTGCAGGCCCGGTACATAGTCATTCCGGAGGGGGAGGTGATGTGAAGGGAGACGCTCTCATTGGCTGAGATGAAGAGGACAGTGCCCCGGCTCAGGGTGATGTCAGAGAGGGCAGCGGCGGAGGTGCCGGTGGCCTCGCCCTCAATCACCAGCAGGATGCCCGCACAGTCCACCGGGGCCACCGTGTACTGCCTGACTGAGGCTGGCACCTGGAGATGGAGAGAGAGAGGTGGGGGAATGAGGGGAAGCAGAGGACAAAGGGAATAGGGGGTTGGAGAAGGAGGCAGACAGAGGTCGGGGGAGAGAAAGTAGTGAAGGAAGAAGAACATTATTTTACGAGACACACTGGAACAAATATGGTAATGGCTTACTACAAGAGACATTCAAAAACAGAGAATATTGTCAAGGCGGAGTATAACTGTTTGTGTTGTCTGGCGTGACAATGACCATAGGAGTTGGCAAGACACACAAACCGACAGCACAAACAGATCTGGGAACAGGCTAAATGAGTAAGTAAATTACCTGTATCCTCATGACAGTGAAGTCAGGAACAGGTGGGTCATAGAGGTAGACAAAGGGGTCTGAGGGGTCCTGTATGGAGGGGAAGATCTTGGCGCTGGCTGGAGCGGGGCTGTAGTTCAGCATCTCACACAGGGTGTTGACGTCGATGAACTTGGGCGTCAGGCCGGCGCGCACCGTGTTGTCCGAGCAGGCCATGCACTCGATGCAGTCTGAGTAGCATTGTGAGAGAGAATTGGGATATAGGACACTTTCTTTCAAGTACACTTTATAAAAATAAAAATCTTTTTGAAGATTAGAATTCTCACTGCTCTGTATTTGAGATTCATTGTAACTTTACATGTCAACATAATGATATAATTAACATAAACAAATGTCATAGTTTATGTATTTAGTTTATGTATTTCAATGGGTAATCTCAATGTATAACAGATCCACATACTGATATAGCGCCCAAAGTTAGTTAAAAAAAATAAAATACAATTTTTTTTTTTTTAAAGGGCCTGAAGCGCTATACTTTGGAAGCAACAATACAAGTGAGCAGAATATTTTTGTTCTCACTTCTACAGTATCCTCTCAATAATCCAGCACCTGGGAAACATGTTTTCATGGCTGTGCGCATACCACCACATTAAACAATTGCTGATCTACTGTATTATTCACCACATGGCCAAAAGTATGTGGACACCCACTCAAACATCTCATTCCAAAATAATGAGAATTCATATAGAGTTGCCCCCCCACTTTTGATGCACAGAATTGTCTAGAATGTCATTGTATGCTGTAGCATTAAGATTCCCCTTCACAGGAACTAAGGGGCCTAGCCTAAACCATGAAAAACAGCCCAATACCATTATTACTCCACCACCAAACTTTAGTTGGCACTATACAGTCGGGAAGGTAGCGTTCTCCTGGCATTCACCAAACCCTGATTCAGCCTGCCAGATGGTGAAGCGTTATTCACACATTCATCACAGACAATGCGTTTCCACTGCTCCAGAGTGCAATGGCGGCGAGCTTTAAACCACTCCAGCCAAAGCTTGGCATTGCACATGTTGATCTTCGGCTTGTGTGCAGCTGCTCGGCCACGGAAACCCATTTCATGAATCTTCCGACTAACATTTGTGCTGACGTTGCTTCCAGAGGCTGTCTGGGACTCAGTAGTGAGGATTGCTACCGAGGACAGGTGACTTTTCAGCACTCGGCGGTCCTGTTTTGTGAGCTTGTGTGGCCTACCACTAAGAGTTGTCAGAAAAACAGCACTAACTGTTGACCGGGGCAGCTCTAGCTGGGCAGAAATTTTACAAACTGACTTGGAAAGGTGGCATCCTATGACAGTGCCACGTTGAATGTCACTGAGCTCTTCATTAAGGCCATTCTACAGCTAACTTTTGTCTATGGAGATTGCATGGCTGTGTGCTCGATTTTATACACCAGTCAGCAATGGGTCTGGCGGGAATAGCAAAATCCACTCATTTGAAGGGGTGTCCACATACTTTTCTATATATAGTGCATTTCCATTGTTCTCTAACAGCCTATCAATACACAACTTTCACACATCTAGTCGACTTTCTAAAGAATCTGACTGGTTGACCCCTGACCTCCATTGAGGTACGCGTGCGGTTCATTGGCACCCAGAAACATGGCGTCGCCTGGCTCCAGCACAATGCGGTTTAGGAAGTAGATGGAAAAACAGCCGATGTCACCCGGATACTGGGAGTGGAGCCGGAGCAACAGTTCACTGTTACTGTCTGATGTGTCCTTCCCTGCAGCAGCTGAATGAGGTACAACAGGTAAAACAAAAGCCTTTAACATAGGGTCATGTTCATTTGGGAATGCAACGAAAATGTTTCGCTACAGAAAATAAAAAACGAGTGTTTATTGGATAAGTCCCTCCCAGTTTTAGTCCGTTTAATGCATAGTGAACAACCCATCTCTCGTGAAAGAGATTTGTATCTCAACAAGACAAACCTGGATAAATGAAGGTTTAATATTACACAGAAAGATGTTTTGGTGCAAGAGGTCCTTTGGAAAATTTGACTAAGCATTATGCAGTAGAAAATATACTCCTTGAGATTGTATATAATTTATTCCCATGTACTATTGATTACAGGGGTTAAAGAAAGGGAAATAGTTTGGGGCCAAGTTAACCTCCATTTCATGTAAGAAAGTCATGGCCATCATGCTTTTAGGGAAAGAGTATAATTTTGTACATGTATTAAACTGAGAGTTTGACCAATTCCAGTCCCCTTGCTTAGTGGGTTGGGGTTCTCCCTGGGATAATTTGTATGTCGCAGGACAGAGAAGTGCAGTTCTAGGAACTTTTTAAAAGAACATTCTACTCCAAAATTATATTTTTGTCAAATTAATGCTGACACCATGTAAAACATAAATTTGACTTTAACATATTGAACCATGCATATAGGAGCCCATGTATGGTCATATGTGCTATAAGCATGATCACCTGTAGCCTAACTGACGCAGCATAGTGGCTATAAAAATGTACACACAATATCCTGATTATTATTATTAGTACATGAATTTGAGTGAATGATTCATAATTTAATTTCTATTACAAAGTACAGTGCCTTCGGAAAGAATTCAGACCACGACTTTTTCCACACTTTGTTAAGTTACGGTCTTATTCTAAAATGGATTAAATTAAATTGTTTTCCTCAATCTACACACACACACCCCATAATGACAAAGCGAAAACAAGTTGACATTTTTGCAACTGTATTAACATAACAAAAATAAGTATTCAGACCCCCTTACCATGAGACTTGAAATCGAGCTCTGGTGCTTCCTGTTTCCATAGAAACATCAAGGATGATCAACAACTTGATTGGAGTCCAACTGTGGTAAATTCAATTGATTGGACATGATATGGAAAGGCACACAACCATCTATATAAAGGTCAGACAGTTGACAGTGCATGTCAGAGCAAAAACCAAGCCATGAGGTCGAAGGCATTGTCCATAGAGCTCAGAAACAGGATTGTATCGAGGCACAGATCTGGGGAAGGGTACCAAAACATTTCTGCAGCATTGAAGGTCCAAGAACACAGCGGCCTCCATTCTTAAATGGAAGGCAAAATATAGCAATTGGGGGAGAAGGGCCTTGGTCAGGGAGGCGACCAAGAACCCGGCGGTCACTCTGACAGAGCTCCAGAGTTCCTCTGTGGAGATGGGAGAACCTTCCAGAAGGACAACCATCAATCAGACTTTTATGGTAGAGTGGCCAGACAGAAGCCAGTCCTCAGAAAAGGCACATGACAGCCTGCTTGGAGTTTGGGGAAAGATGAACGTAGCAAAGGTGAGATCCTTGATGAAAACCTGCTCCAGAGCGCTCAGGACCTCAGGCTGGGGCGAAGGTTCACCTTCCAACAGGACAACCCTAAGCACACAGCCAAGACAACGCAGGAGAGGATTCAGAACAAGTTTCGATGTTCTTCAGTGGCCCAGCCAGAGCCCGGACTTGAACCCGATCGGACATCTCTGGAGAGACCTGAAAATAGCTGTGCAGCAACGCTCCCTATCCAACCTGACAGAGCTTGAGAGGATCTGCAGAGACGAATGGGAGAAACTCCCCAAATACAGGTGTGCCAAGCTTGTAGCGTCATACCCAAAACGATTTGAGGCTGTAATCGCTGCCGAAGGTGCTTCAAAGTACTGAGTAAAGGGTCTGAATACTTATGTAAAATGTGATGTTTGTTCTTTTTATACATTTTCAAATATTTCTAAAAACCTGTTTTTGCCTTGTCATTATTGGGGTATTGTGTGTAGATTTGAGGGGTAAAAAAACAACAATTTAATACATTTTAAAATAAGCCTGTAATGTAACAAATGTGTAAAAAGTCAAGGGGTCTGAATACTTTCTGAATGCATTGTATATCATTGCTCCTTTTAGTATGTTGTGCAGCGGCGCCTCCCTAAACAATGCATGAAGCTCCAGTTGTAAAACAGCATTTGTAAAACGATACCACACACGCAATTTGAAGTAGAGAAATAAACAGTCATGTAAAACTGGGATCCATATCTAACAAGACACAAAACTTCTTTCCAAAGATTTACACTGATCTCAAATGCAACGTCTCCAGAATCCATACGACGGCACTCCGTCGCAGGGACTTAGAACTTTAACCCCGGTTATTATCTTTTTAATAACCTCTTTTTGAGACGTACGCAAGAAAGTTGAGGCCTGGTCCCAGATCCGTTTGTGCAGTCTTGGCAACTTTTATGGCTGTTGCCAAATAGGTCATGTTTGGCTTGACATGTCAACGACCATAGGAGTTGGTGATACGGAACAAACAGATCCGGGCGTCTACCCACATAAAGAAGTGTATGGTGTCACAAAAACAAAATGCTTATTGTTTGATGCTCACCTTCCTCAGTGACTCTTTTCACCAGCATGTTGAGCTGGTCCACAAACACTTTCTTCTCACAGTTCATCATGCGGGTGAAGCACTTCTTCAGGGCCAGCGAGGTGCGGCCCGCCTCCCCTCTACTGCTCACCAGCTCCTCTGCCGTCTCGCTCCCTACAAGAGCGTGGAATTCTGGCACGGCTGGGGGGGCGACACACACACACACATTTTACACTCTCGGCAAACTTGAATACAATCCTCGGATGGATTGTAACAGTCAAGGCCGGCTCTAGCCTTTTGGAGGCCCTAAGCACGATTTGGTTGGTGACCCCCCCCCCCCCCCCCAAAAAAATGAGTGGCTCCCCTCTTGGTGGAGGAGAGAAACATGTGCAGTTTTAAAGTACATTTCCTACAATTTGAAAAGTAACAGTTAGCTGTAGATAAAATAAAAGCGTGGGGAGAGGGCTTTGCCTCCCACAGAGAGTGGTGCCATTTTTGGTCCACTCCTCCGCATTCCCCATACTTTTGAATGCACTGCTAAGTGATACAATCCGTTTCCACTAGCATTGCTATATTCTCCAAAGATGCTAGCCAGAATATTCTAGATGTCGCTAAATAACCAGGTAACAAACTTAAAAATAGTTGAGGAAACGACAATACCCTAGGCAAGTCAAAAATGAGCCAACACTTCAAAAGAACTATCCCTTTAAAGGGATTACTGAGCATCATTGATCTCCATCTTAAAGTGAAGGAAATCCCTCAACTGAGCTGCTGTGCTGTTGAATACATTTTAAAAACATGGACTATAAAACACTGATAATGGACAGTCTGCAAGATATGGGACTCACATTTGAGAAAGCCAATGATCTCTTCCACGGGCCTGAAGCCACAGAGGCCTTCAAAATGGGTGAGTGCTATGGCCATCTCAGGCTTGTGGTTGTTGTCAGGGTAATGCTCTGGAAACTGAGCATGGAGCCGTCCAGCCAACTCCTGGTATGAGCGCCAATGGGAAAAGAGCAATTTAATTTTAAAAAATGAAACAAATTTAGAATAGAAACACAACAAAATACACCATATCTACATGTAACCCCCTCCTCCCCTTTGGTTTTTGGGTTGGTCAGTAGACATTCATTTTCCACTGAAAAATGCTGTGCTACAGTGTGGCCTAATGAAACACGACCCAGGACTTACCCTGTTCGGATGGGCCTGTATTGACAGAGCGGTGTTGACCGACAGGACCTTGAAGAGGAAGGGAAGCTGGCCCTGGAAGGTGTCTTTGACCTTTGACCCCAAGCATGCTGGGTAGTCTGCAATCCACTGACCGAGCGTCCTCTGGGCTATCCGGTTGTCCTTGATGAGGGCGTCTCCTTTGGGGTGAGCACCCATCCAAAGCTGCAAGACACACAGGGAGGGGCCACATCATTGACCATAGAGTATTTCTCTTTTAGAACAGTTTAATATAAAGCATGAGCTGGCACACACCCAGAGAATGTTATTTAGTGTAGAGGCGCTAACTAACTGAGAATAAACTGTAAAAACAAAGAGACGCACACTCCATACGTGTAACCTCCTAGTAATTTATTGGGTAAAACATTTCAGCATCACTGCCTTCTTCAGGGTCTTTTTTACCCAATACATTCCTGGGAGGTTATACACGGAGTGTGCGACTCTTTAAATATATATAAAAACAGTTATCACTTTGTGATTTAACTTTGTCATCCATTGTGATCAGGTTCTCTCAAAGATAAAAAAAAATACCTTTAATTAATTTAGTTTGTTTTAAGTATGAAAATGTCAGAATGATAGAATGATAAACAGGATATGAACACAGTTCAATAGAATGATCTTCAATGCATATACGATAGCCTAGGTGCCATCTTAGGAAGCTATTGTTTAGGACCAGAGGATTGTCTCAAACAGGAGAAGGCACCCAGACTATTGACTATGGATGCTGATTGCGGAGTATGAAAATACATCTGCCCATTCACCATAGCTCATCCCCACTCCCATACTCAGACCTATTAATGTCAGCAGCATACCACCCTGCATACCACCGCTGGCTTGCTTCTGAAGCTAAGCAGGGTTGGTCCTGGTCAGTTCATGGATGAGAGACCAGATGCTGCTGGAAGTGGTGTTGGAGGGCCAGTAGGAGGCACTCTTTCCTCTGGTCTAAAAAAAATCTCAATGCCCCAGGGCAGTGATTGGGGACACTGCCCTGTGTAGGGTGCAGTCATTCGGGTGGGACGTTAAACGGGTGTCCTGACTGAGGTCATTAAAGATCCCATGGCACTTATCGTAAGAGTGTTAACCCCGGTGTCCTGGCTAAATTCCCAATCTGGCCCTCAAACCATCACGGTCACCTAATAATTCCCAGGTTACAATTGGGTCATTAATCCCCCTCCTCTCCCCTGTAACTACTCCCCAGGTCATTGCTGCAAATGAGACTGTTCTCAGTCACCTGGTAAAATAACAGATAAAAAAATTGACCTTTATGATAAACCCTCCCTGTGAAGCTAAATAAAGAATGACTTGTGACAGGGCAGGCATTGAGGGAGCTTGAAGGGTAAGAGACTCTCAGCCAAAGTCCTGAAGGGCTTTGTAAAAATTAAAATTATCTGCAGGACAGGAATGGGGAAAAAACACCATAGGCTACACCTTCAGAGAGAGCATAAGGATTTATACAATTATTAAAATGTCATTTTAATATTTTATATAATTTACATTTTTATTCTGATTTCTATTCAGTTTGTGTTGAAAAGGTTAACACGGACAGACGAGGAAAAAAAGCCAATCAGGATTTCTTTGGGGGTGGACATCTGCCATTTACAGGGGATAACGACTGCCTCCTCTCATCGAAGCCACGGTACTGCAGACATTGTTAGCGGAAAACAGGATCCCTCCTTATATTGAATGGGAAAAGGAAGATATTTGTTGTCAATCTTTGTGTAAAAAAATGTAATGTTTTGAAGACAATCATGGTAATAATAATAATAATAACTTTTAATAGACCAGATGCATGTCCTTGAACCAATTATTTTAAAATCACACAGAAGAGTATAATTTACTTGCTAATAATGTACCTCTCAGATTCAAAGGGGTTGGGTTAAACGCGGAAGACACATTTCAGGTGAACTACTGACTAGGTATCCCCCTATGACAACCTATACAGGAACGGTGGGTCCCCCCGCGGGACGGTTGCGCTAACATATGCTAATCACATTAGCCTGAGGTTGTAAGTAACAAGGACAGACATATCTGATACTGGCAGAAAGATTAACAGGAATTTAAGCTAACTGCACTCTCCAATTTACAGTTGCTATTACAGTGAAAAAATAATATGCTACTGTTTGAGGAGAGTGCACAGTTATGAACTTGAAAATGGATTAATAAACCAATTAGGCACATTTGGGCAGTCTTGATACAACATTTTGAACAGAAATGCAGTGGTTTATTGGATCAGTCTAAAACTTTGCACATACACTGATGCCATCTAGTGGCCAAAATGTTAATTGCACCTGGGCTGGAATACATTATGGCCTTTCTCTTGCATTTCAAAGATATTACATCTGTAAAAATATGCTTTTTTGTGTACTGTGTTATATTCCCCTACATTAATTTAACATTTACACAACCTTCAAAGTGTTTCCTTTCAAAAGGTTTCAAGAATATGCATATCCTTGCTTCAAGTCCAGAGCTGCAGGCAGTTACGAGTTGGGTGTGTCATCTTAGGCAAAAAAAATGTAAAAAAGGGGCAGATCCTGAAGAGGTTTTTAATGGCAGCCTGCAGTACCCCAGTCGGTCTTCAACTAAAGTTACTGAATGAGAAGGGGCAGCACTGTGATAGCACGCAAATTCACTTCTTGGAGTAGCTCAAACTGTACATGTTATGTCTCCATGAAAAGCCATCTTAAACGACTTAATTTAGCTTAATCTGGCTATTGAGTTCACATAGGAATGAATGGTCTCATGTGATAAATGCCATTGTTCAGTCAATGGTCATTCAACTGTATTAGGGCAGAATTGTTGCAGTTATACTTTAGAGCACTGGTTACTTTGTGCTGAACGTGATAACAGATGTGCGCAATGGGAAGTATATTGTAAATTTCGATTTGGAAATGCTTAATGTTTTTGTTATGATTGGGGGCCTACTGGCCTTTAATGAATGGGTCGCATTTAACAGTATGCTGTGTGTGACTGCTCTCTTTCTTTTGGCCGTGTATGTGTTTTTATTTAAAAAAATATTCCCTCCTACACAGAGTGCGCAAATTATGGTCACTTTAGATGTGCCACTATTGTAGTCGCTAGACTATTGGTGAAGTTTGACGTTCAGGAATATTTTTTACCCCCGCTAAAGCCCTAGGTCCAATAATCACGGTTCACCACTGTCTAAATGTTACCTCGGCATAATGTTTGTCAGCTTCAATGACCACCGAGGTATCCCCACCAACAACCAGTTTGGCCACCTCACTGTCCAGACCGACCTTCCCCCATGCATAGTTCTGCACTGCACAGGATAGCGGGAATACTGTCAAATGAGAAAATAGAGACCGTAACTTTCAATATGAACAACATGCACACCAATTTTAATCACAAGTCTACAATATGACTGAGAATTGCACTTTTGAGTAAGTCCCTCCGCACTGCAGAATCTGCAGTGTTCATTGAAAGCAAAACATCAGCTATTTTATTGGTTATTGAACTCAACCTTTTAATTCGAATATATCTCGTGTAAATAATGTGTTCTCATTTTCAAAATACTAAACGATACACGATAACTAATGCGTTTGCGTGCTCTATTATGAAGGTGGCTCGCGTGCAGTACGTAATCTCTGGTAAAATTACATTGGATGCTTGCGAACGGAGTTGCTTTACTTCATGTTTAAATACGAAAACATGCTCTGCTGTTCGATTGCGGTTATATGGCGACATTGTCGCTACATGTGACAGTGTCATTAAAAGCATTTTACGGATTAAATCAATACAAAAAAAAGGAGAAATATGTTTCACCTCTTACTTCCTCCATGGCTGCAACGTCGGCTATCACTGTAGTTCTGACGTCTTTATATGGCCATGGGCTCATCCTATGCCGCGTTCAAAACAACTGGGAACTCTGAAATCTCTGACTTCCGACTTCAGTGCGTTCAAGACAAACGGGAACTCGGAGAAACATTTTTAATGGTCATCCAACTCAGAATAACAAATCGGATACTCTGTCATTTTTTTAGAGCACCGACTTTCCGACCTGGAAATCAGTTGGAGATTTCCAAGTTCCGAGTTCCCAGTTGTTTTGAACGTGGCATGTATATGTTACTTTCAACCCAACTTTATGTATGTATTTCCCCCTGCTGCAGTTTACTGATCAAATTAAAATAATCGTTTCTTTAAAATAAAATTGCCTTGTCAACATTAGCCTAAGGGGGGAATTTTCCAAATTATTGTATTTTTAACCATAGGTCTGGCTAGTGCCATTAATACACCTCGAATTGTTTCAAAATAGTATTAAAGACATGCACAAATGTTTTGTCTATTTTCTTTGTAAATAAATCGGAGACATGCCGTCTCCCAAAACAACTATTTTGATCTCAAGGTGGGGGGCCTTACTTGACTAGCCAAATGACGTAGGTAGACGTCATCTCATACGTAACCAACGTCTGCGCACTAAACTCCATTTCAGGAAGTTACCAGTGCGATAAAAAGGAGCATATCAAACGATAGGAGGACTGTGTATTGTTTATACTTTGAGGAGATCTATAAAACGCCATTAAAATGTCGGGATTTGACGATAACCCATTTGCAGATTCGTCCAATGTCAACCCTTTCCAAGTAAGACCCTTTCATTCCACACTAGAGTTGATACAAAGTTGCTGCTAACTTTTAACCAATATTTGCTAAAAAAGTAACACAAAGAAACATGTTGGGTGTATTCCGGGTTTAATTCGGGCGACGTGGCATGATTGACAAAGCTTCAGCCTCTAATTTGTCATTGTCTGCAAATGAGGGTGGGGTTTCGCCATTCTCTCAGCTACAGGAAGTTGCAAATTTTGTTAAATACAAATTTGATAAAGGCAATCGTTTACAAACTGATAGACTGGTCTACTACTTCTTTTTAAAATAATATGGAATTCCACAATTTAGCACGCCATGGCATAGGCTATACGATCTTGGGGTAGGCTACTGTTAGTGAGCACATTGTCTGTATCATCTGTTTTTCATCAACCGAAACCTACACAATTCACCTTACCTTTAGATGGGAACCAACCTGGACTCAGGGGTAGACATATCATAGTAAATGTAAATCCGATACACTCCAATTGGTCTGATATATGTTCCGTTTCATATGATATGCATTAATTTGTGGATGTCCATCATCCATTTTGTATGATATGTTATGAATTTGCAAAGTGTGTGATATGTTACAAATTCATATTTGTTGGGGCAACATTAGCTAGGTTGCTAACACCAGAGATATTAGAGAAAGGAGATCGGAACCCCATTGTGCAATCAATGGAGGAATGTGTCAAATATAATACCTCAAGCAGCAGACTATCGACCAATTGTGTTCACGTTGTTATGCCGCATCACGCGGTTGCTAAGATAATTGTCACGCAATCCCTTCTCAGAGTCAGGTTATGAGTCGAGAAGCTTGCCTATTTTCCCTGACAGTACGTGATGTCACGATTCCAAAGCTATACAATAATACAGATAGCAAGTTAATTATCTCACATCTCAGAAAATATTTGCGATGTTGATGAAATTCATGCTAATGTTGGGTTGTTGAGCTAGTGCTCAATTGACTCCCATTCACTCCTTGAAGGACAATTCTCTTTGTCCCAAAATACCCCAGAATGCACCGCACAGCCTGTTGACGTAGCATGTGCAAAATACATAATACGACGTTTCCCATCTCTTCTGAAGCATCGTTGCTAACACTAACTAGGTGGCTAATGTTAGTGGGGCTAAGGGTTAGGGAAGTGTTGCTAAGAATGCTAACATGCTAAGTAGCTAAAAAGTAGTATGAAGTTGCTAAAGTTGCCCGTGATGAGATTTATGATGACTTAAAATATAATTCTACACAAAACAAAAATATAAACGCAACCATGGTACAATTTCAAAGATTTTACAGACAGTTCACAGGTAGACAGACAGACAGGTATACATAGTCTTACACACACTCTCAAGTAAATACACAGGGCATCAGAATACTGTTTCTTTCCTAATTAAAATGGTACACAAAAACACTACACACAGACATGCACGTACACACACACACACAGAAGTGTACACATATACTGAACAAAAATATAAACGCAACATGCAACAATTTCAAAGATTTGACTGAGTTACAGTTCATATAAGGAAATCAGTTAATTTAAATAAATTCATTAGACCCTAATCTATGGATTTCTGTTAATACAGATATGCATCTGTTGGTCACAGTTACCTTAAGTAAAAGGTAGGGGCGTAGATCAGAAAACTAGTCAGTATCTGGTGTGACCACCATTTTGCCTCATGCAGCGCGACACCTCTCCTTCACATAGAGTTGATCAGGCTGTTGACTGTGGCCTTTGGAATGTTGTCCCACTCCTCTTCAATGGCTGTGCGAAGTTGCTGGATATTGGTGGGAACTGGAACATGCTGTTGTACACGTCGATCCAGAGCATCCCAAACTCGCTCAATGGGTGACATTTCTGGTGACTTCACTTTACATGTTGTGTTTTATATTTTTGTTCAGTGTAATTTGAGTGTCCTGTATGTACGTTTACTGTACTATGTTACGTCTAGTTTGAGACCAGGCTGTGTGGACTGACTTCATTGCTTCCATGATGTCTAGGCTGTAGGTCTACAATTCAGCTGCACCTTTTTACAAAGGGCCTATCTCTCTATAGACTTTAACAAAATTAATTGAACATGCTTATGGCCACACTGGTCATCAAGGAAGTGTGAGAGAGATAAGCTGAACAAACTCAATTGCACAGCAGCGAGATAGCATATAGGCTAGGCATGAATATAAATTATCTTTGATCAAGAGCAGTAGGCTGAATTTGTCCGAATGAATGCTAGAGATCTTGCAACTCTGCAAAATTCTGTAATGTTTCCTGTGACTCATTACTATGTAGAGTAGATCAAACTTCTTCTATTGGCTAGAGCCACAGCTGGTAAGTCCATTAAACAGTAGGGTGGTTGCATTGTCCCATTTGTGTATTTTACAGTATATTCTAACAATACCTCTGCATATAGAATGCTGCATACTTTACATTTACATTACATTTAAGTCATTTAGCAGACGCTCTTATCCAGAGCGACTTACAAATTGGTGCATTCACCTTATGACATCCAGTGGAACAGTTTAGTGTACAATACCAATTTTCAGTACGTTTGCCATCAGTTAAAGGACTGGCCTAGTGTGTAATGTTGACAGAATGCAAAATCTAGGCTTAACAAATCATATCCACTGTTTCAATCAGAACTTACAGAAACCAAATACCAAGTAGGCTATATAGCACGCTCTGTGTTTGCTACTCGTAGAGTGAAAAACAGTTACTGTAACCACGTCACATTTTGATTCAGACCTACAATTACTTCAATGGTAGCTAAGAGTTGCAAAGCAATCGCTCTTCCTGTACTTTCGCTGTCTCTAGTTCGCAATGGTACTGACTGTTTGCTTGCGGGGTGTGTATGCGCCTGAACAAATAGCTCAGCCTACAGTTCACAGCTGCTGTTCACATGTCTGATATTGCAATTCTGGGCGTTATTACTCAATTATGAATTTGGATATGAAGTCTGACTCGCTGTTGGATTAGATACGAGTTCGCCTTTAGCTGTGGGTTTGTGAAACTGGAACACCTTGGTAATCATTGGTGACCACACACACACTGCCAGGGTGGCCTATATAGGAATGTCTGGCGTAACGTTGTCAAAGTCTACTTTCTAGTAGGCTGCTAGGCTAGTTCACTGGTTTCTCTATAGACAACACCACTCCCTGGTTGTTATTACTGTATTGTTGAGAGAGCGTCCCGTCTTGTATTTCTTGTTGGTTAGGCCTACACCTTATTATCGTTATTTGGCTTATGTATGTTTCTGCCGTCATCATTTGTCTCCCAAACTACTTCAAACATACAGTCCATTCTGAAGGAATTCAGACCCCATGACTTTTTCCACATTTTGTTACGCTACAGCCTTATTCTAAAGTTCATAACATTTTCTCATCAATATACACACAATACCCCACAATGACAAAGCAAAAACAGGTTTTTAGAAATAGTTGGGGAAAAAAAAATATATATATATATATATACACACACATCACATTTACATAAGTATTCAGACCCTTTACTCAGTACTTTGTTGAAGCACCTTTGGCAGCGATCACAGCCTACAGTCTTCTTGATTATGACGATAGAAGCTTGGCACACCTGTATTTTCTGGAGTTTCTCCCATTCTTTTCTGCAGATCCCCTCAAGCTCTGTCAGGTTGGATGAGGAGCATCGCTGCACAGCTATTTTCAGTTCTCTCCAGAGATGTTCCATCGGGTTCAAGTCCGGACTCTGGCTGGGCCACTCAAGGACATTCAGAGACTTGTCCCGAAGCCACTCCTGCATTGTCTTGGCTGTGTGCTTAGGGTTGTTGTCCTGTTGGATGGTGAACCTTTGCCCCAGTCTGAGAACCTGCTCCAGAGTGCTCAGGACTTCACAGGACTTCATCAAGGATCTCTCTCTCCGTTAATCTTTCCCTCGATCCTGACTAGTCTCCCAGTTCCTGCCACTGAAAAATATCCCCACAGCATGATGCTGCCACCACCACGTTTCACTGTAGGCATGGTGCCAGGTTTCCTCCAGACGTGACGCTTGACATTCAGGCCAATGAGTTCAATCTTGGTTTCATCAGAACAGAGAGTCCAAGTGGGCTGTCATGTGCCTTTTACTGAGGAGTGGCATCTGTCTGGCCACTCTACCATAAAGGTCTGATTGGTGGAGTGCTGCATAGATGGTTGTCCTTCTAGAAGGTTCTCCCATCTCCACAGAGAAACTCTGTCACTCAGAGTGATCTTCTGGTTCTTGATCACCTCCCTGACCAAGGCCGTCCTCCCCTGATTGCTCAGTTTGGCCCGGGCGGCCAGCTCTATTAAGAGTCTTGGTGATTCCAGACTTCTTCCATTAAGAATAGTGGAGGCCACTGTTCTTGGGGACCTTCAATGCTACAGAGATGTTTTGGTACCCTTCCCCAGATCTTTGCCAGATTTTTACGTAATTATGACTTAACATTGAAGGTTGTGCAATGTAACAGGAATATTTAGACTTATGGATGCCACCCGTTAGATAAAATACGGAACGGTTACGTATTTCACTGAAAGAATAAACGTTTTGTTTTCGAGATGATAGTTTCCGGATTCGACCATATTAATGACCTAAGGCTCGTATTTCTGTGTGTTCTTTGTTATGATTAAGTCTATGATTTGATAGAGCAGTCTGACTGAGGCAGCAGCAGGCTCGTAAGCATTCATTCAAACAGCACTTTTTTGCGTTTTGCCAGCATGCTTCAAGCATTGCGCTGTTTATGACTTCAAGCCTATCAACTCCCAAGATTAGGCTGGTGTAACCAATGTGAAATGGCTAGCTAGTTAGCGTGCTAATAGTGTTTCAAACATCACTTGCTCTGAGACTTGGAGTAGTTGTTCCCCTTGCTCTGCAAGGGCCGTGGATTTTGTGGAGCGATGGGTAACGCTCGATGTGTTCCTGGTTTCGAGCCCAGCTAAGGGCGAGGAGAGGGACGGAAGCTATACTGTTACACTGGCAATACTAAAGTGCCTATAAGAACATCCAATAGTCAAAAGGTATATGAAATACAAATGGTATAGAGAGAAATAGTCCTATAAATTCCTATAATAACTACAACCTAAAACTTTTTACCTGGGAATATTGAAGACTCATGTTAAAAGGAACCACCAGCTTTCATATGTTCTCATGTTCTGAGCAAGGAACTTAAACGTTAGCTTTCTTACACGGCACATATTCCCCTTTTACTTTCTTCTCCAACACTTTGTTTTTGCATTATTTAAACCAAATTGAACATGGTTCATTATTTATTTGAGGCTAAATTGATTTTATTGATGTATTATATTAAGTTAAAATAAGTGTTCATTCAGTATTGTTGTAATTGTCATTATTACAAATACATTTAAAAAATCGTCCGATTAATTGGTATCTGCTTTTTTTTGGTCCTCCAATAATCGGTATCAGCGTTGAGAAAAACCTAATCGGTCGACCTCTAGTCTGAATACTCTCCGAATGCACTGTATCCATATTTTTGTGGTCACCAATGATTACCAAGGTTTGCCATCTATTTAACTGATTGAATTGTTAAATGGCAGGGATGTCTCTTCATCCTTCTTGGGAAAGCTGCCAGGTGTGTCAGAGGGGCTGATGGCTACTACACAAATCAGATTATAAAGCCTATGTGTCACATGACTTCATGTGTGACACATTATCATGTGCTGAGAGCAGACCGACTCCCACCTGTTCATATCAACCCCCATGTCTCTTCTGGATTTTGTTTGTTTGTATTGCTCTGCTCTCGGGCCAGGGGTCATTCAGCCTTTACTTGGAAGTTTTCTAAACGGTCCTGTAAATAATTAGCCTAGCTTAGGCTAACATCAATCTTTTCTCTTGATGCCCACTGAAATATTAAATCAAACTGGACTCCGGGATGAATGTGGTTGTCCCTGATTTTACATTTTTGCTACATTTATTTTTTTGACTTCAGGAAATGAAACGTCTTGAGCTATTCGATATCACAAGAATTCATAAGCAAGAATTCATAAGCACTCTCTTTTTACGTGAGCTCTGAAATTAAAGGCTACGTGCGTCACGTGAACATTGTCAATTCTTTCCCGTGACGGATCAATAGTCCTATTAGATGAGACGATTATGTCGTGATAATAAGAATGAGTGTTGCATATTGGCGTTTCCGTCTAAAAGGACCCACGAGCAACAACATGTGAAGTCAAACAGGAGCATGTCCAATACAAGCGTAGTAGTCTTTCTTTTTGAGAAATGAAGGCATATATAAATGTTTTAACCATTTGCTTATTCCTAATTTTCAGGATTGGAAAAAGGCTTTGATTTCTGGTCAAACAGATGGATAAAGGGTCATCTACCAGAAAAAGTCTTAACATTTTATTAGAAATGGATCAAAACAGAATAATGTTGAAGTAAAGACCCATGCCAATTAATATCAACACCTATATTTGGTTTTGGAGAAATGATTTGCCTTCTGTAAGTTCAAGAAACATTTGCTTTGTAACTCTGTTACCAAAAACCCAAATACCTTTAAGATATTTTCTCATTTCTCTCCCTCATGAGTAGGGAGAATAACAAAACTAACAGATAAGGGTAGACCTACCAATTAGTTTGTGTTTTTACTGATATGAAGTTTGTTTAATTATTAAGTGATTTAAAAAATAAATAAAAACACTTAAATCAGTAACTGAATTATCGAAAAATCAGTGTCGGAATTACTGCAACTGAATTGGCTACAATGAGAAATCATAGTAGTCACAAACTACAGTTGGGTAACTTGCTACTGTCCTCCCTTCCACTGGCATATTGTTATGTTCAGCTCATAACTGTTTTTTCTTTAAACAAAGAGGGAGAGACCAAATTGGACCAATCATAGATGTCTATGTTTCTCAAATTTACACAGCAAAGGAAAGTAGAGCGCAGTACTGTATAATGTACTGTACTTAACATATCTACTGTACTATAGTGGGCTGTAATGTCCAAACTTGTGAAACAAACTTCTGTGATTGTTTCAGATTTGGTCTGGTTCGGACCAACCAAATGTAGTCTTGTATGGGGGCGGAGCTCATTACAATAATAGCCAGTGTGTAGAATATTACCAAAATATGCAAAAGAGAAATATGCAATATCCTTATCTTTGTGTACCTATTCAGGATGCATTTCTGTATAGTACAGATCGGGGACCCATGATGTAATTCTGTTACCAGATGTAAATCTGATTCATCTACTGTAGTTCAATAAACAAAACCATTTTTTTTCATGTCATAGCTGACATCCCATTCTTTCTGCAGAATTCTTTGAATCTTAATTCGGAGTAGATATTTAACAGAATTATTTGGAAAGCGTGGTCGCATTAAATATCTGCGCAATTTTTACAATAAATGTGTTTTTGTGAAATTCTGTGTAAATCGTTCAAAGTAGTCCTTGTGCACAGAGTTGTAATCATTTGTTAAACTTTGACATCAAAAGTTTTTCGTTTGGCATACATTTTCAAGTGAAACATCTGAGTCAAAGCATAACTGTGGATTTGCCCATAATATTGAAGAGAAAATGTGTTGTTTTGTTTCAGGATCCATCAGTTACACAAGTGACCAACTCTGGTGTAGACCACATTGAGCAATTTAACCCTTTCCCAGACCATCAGACGGTAAGATGACCTGCTTTTTACCCTAGCATGAACGCACACATACACACTCTGTAATACACCAAACCACTCACTGATTAAAACTACCGTACAGTAACTCATGTGGACTAGATTGATGCCTGTTGATCACATATTGCTGTATTGTGTGTTGGTGTTTGTCCCACCTTTTTCGTTCTACCATGTGTCTTTCCTGTTTCAGGCTGGCCTATCAGGGCCCACTATTCCTGCTTCCACCACCCTTTCCCAGCCGGCCGTGCTCCAGCCGTCCACAGAGCCCGGCCCAAAGGTCAGTGATGGCGCTTGTCACTAGTTCACTATGAAACCAAAAGCCATCAACGTCTTCGCATGAGACTGAAAATATAGACTTTTTCACATTTGACTGTCTACCTGGCCATACTGATTTAAGCTATATGGAAATTTTTTTTGCTTCTGGGGGTGCCAAAAGGGCTCCCTTAAATGGACAGATTTATAGTCCAGAAATTACCTCAGTGGACAGAAAGGGGACACATATACCGTGAGCAAAAGCATATATTGTTTGCCTAAAACTATTTGTGTCGTTTCATGAGATAAGTCACTGATTACGTTAATATTATTATCATACATGTATGTGAACCACACAGCCAAAATGTGACCTGTCCTCTCTCCCCTTCCGTCTCTGCAGGCCACGGCGGCTGCAGCCCAGGCCAGCCTGCTGAGGCAGCAGGAGGAGCTGGAGAGGAAGGCTGCAGACCTGGATCGCAGAGAGCAGGCACTTCAGAGCAGGGGAGCCTCCACAGGTCACTCCCCTTCCCTCTATTCTCTCCCTATACATGCCACGCCCTTGTATACACTGCTCGCGCTCTGAAGATATCCTACCTTCTCAACAAGTTTTAGGGTCAATTTCAATTCAAACAATTCAGGAGGATAACAGAAGTTCCAGGACTTTCATGTAGTAATTCAGGAAGAACAACTGCAATTGCTGGAATTTCAGTTTGCAATTTCAATTTTACTTCCTGAATAAATGGAATTGACCCCAACCCTGCCTCTGACATTCCTTACCTCTACAGCAGGGACGGGGTCAATGCCCACTTCATTTCAGGCAAGCCAGGAAGTGAATTGAAATTCTAATTCATGAATGGAATAATCTTCTTGGGAAAGAGGAGGATCAATCAGGATACATTTAACATTTTGGCAATGGAGCTGTTGGAAAAAGTGATTGATTGAATGTTAATCAATGAATATCTATTGTAATAGGCAAAGAAAACAACTGGCCACCTCTTCCCAAGATCTTTCCCATCAAGCCTTGCTTCTACCAGGACTTCTCAGAGGAGATTCCCGTGGAGTACCAGAAGGTCTGCAAGATGATTTACTATCTGTGGATGTGTAAGTATACTGTCGTGTGTGTGTGTGCGCGCATGCAGTACTACCACAGAGACTGGTTTGTTACTTTGTTAAATACCGCAAAGATGCTGACTTATATTGTAATGTGACGCACTGCCCACCCTTCTTTAATACCCCATCGAGTTTATGTCCGCGTGGAAGTCTAAAGCGCAGAATAACAAAATCCCCATTGAAAAGCTGTCAGTTTAAGCTACAGATATACTGTTTGTTGCACGGGCTGCGTCTCAATCCACCACATCCTCCCATGTCGGCCTTCCCGCATTTTCGGTGGAAGGTGGCAGAGCTACAGCGGTGTTTGTCAGGCCAGGATACGTTTTCACGGGCCTCGTCTGAAGTCTGTACCGCCGATTTGCCAACTTCTGTCTGTAGCGTCCGAACGGTTTGGGCTCCAAACTAATATGACTCCGCCATCAAAAAAGCTGAGACTGTCACAAACGCGTAGATGTTGTACATGTTTTGCTTTACAATGTCCACAAGACTCGTCTGAAGGTATCCCGGCACCGGGCCATAAAATTCCAAATCAAATAGCTAAATGATCCATGGTATGACCCTCTTAAAACAATTCCATAAGTTTTGCAACGGAAAACAAAAATGAGACCAGGTTGCCTCGCCATGTTTGTCAGTTTTCTTCCATTTGGTGCCTAATGAGCGCAACCCTCTCCCTCCCCCCAGTCCACTGCGTGACTCTGTTCCTCAACCTGCTGGCATGTTTGGCCTACTTCACTGCGGATTCCGTGTACGGCGTGGACTTTGGCCTGTCCATCCTCTGGTTCATCCTGTTCGCCCCCTGCTCCTTCCTCTGCTGGTACAGACCCGTCTACAAGGCCTTCAAGTGAGTACAAGGATTGACTGACCTACTGTTGCGTTGGAATTATGGAATAGCTTAAAGGGACAGTTTTCCTGTTTTGGCCCCAATCTCAATTAATTTATTACCATATTTGCGTCAAGCACATTTTGGCACCCAATTTATTTGTATTGCACTGGTGGACAACGTTTTAACATTGCACGGTGTTGAAGGA
Organism: Oncorhynchus nerka; assembly: GCF_034236695.1. Lineage (NCBI taxonomy): Eukaryota > Metazoa > Chordata > Actinopteri > Salmoniformes > Salmonidae > Oncorhynchus > Oncorhynchus nerka. The sequence goes on along the minus strand of NC_088404.1, from coordinate 54,064,068 downwards.
AGGTTTAAATACTTGCAATAGAAGTTATTTTTCAGTCTTGACTTTCATGCCCAGTAGTACAATGATCATGACATTTTTGATGTTGATGGCATCCTGTCCAATAGCCAAATACCTGTAAGGGACGGACCAGACACGGAGGCACAGAGTAGTTCATAAAATGAAGGGTTTTACTTCCCAAAGAACTGCCTGATTCGGTTATGGAATTAACATCCAATGTGAGTTCGCTCAACCCTGTGTGCCCTCGCTCTCACTTCTTTTGCAGGACGGACAGCTCCTTCAGTTTCTTCTTGTTCTTCTTTGTGTTCTTCTGCCAAGTGGTGTTGTTCGTCATCCAGTCTGTGGGCATCCCCAAGTGGGGAAACAGGTAGGTCTGAGTGAATGGGACGCTATAGATGTTTTTCTGTATGTGTGGGGGGGTGGAGGGGGTTGTGCGTGCACATATGTGTGTTTGTGCGTGTGTGCCCGTGTTTTTTTGCACCTCTGTGTGTACGTACGGAGGTGTACATGTTGGCCTTAGAGAGAAATCTCAATCTCTCTTTATCTCGCCCATCTCCGCTCTCTCTCTTCTTGTCATGTCTTTGACAGATTACCTCCTACTGGAGTCTCTCTTTCCTCATAAAGACTCCTCTGTAAGTGAGAGGCTTTGGCTCCTTCTGCTCTTCCTGCAGTAACTCTCCTCTCCTGGCCCTCTTCCAATACTACAACCCCATCCAGAAACAACCCCCCCCCCCCCCCCCCCATCGTCAGTGTTGGCAGATCTGAGCGAATTAGATACAGTGGGTGTAAGCAAGCAATATGGTGAACGGTCCCGTGGTGAGGCTAGGCAGAAACATCACCATTTTGCTTACACCTATCCATCCTATTTGTTTAGGTCGGCCAAGTGGATGTTTCTGGGGGAAAAATGTAATTCAAAAAGGGGGGAGAATGTAAATTGCATTTGCTTGATTCCTTGCATACTCTTTCCTCACCTCCTTCTCGGAACCCGTTGTATGAGAAGGTTGGGAATCAAGGAAATGCAATTGAGATTCTCCCAAGGCCTCGGGTCTTTCTTACTTCCTATCCATCTGTTCAGTTGTGCTTTCCTTTGTCTGATTTAAACATGAAGCTTCTTACTCTGCTTACAATTTGGCTCTTAGTCAGAATGGTGTATGCCAGCAGCATACCACCCTGCATACCACTGCTGGCTTGCTTCTGAAGCTAAGCAGGGTTGGTCCTGGTCAGTTCCTAGATGGGAGACCAGATGCTGCTGGAAGTGGTGTTGGAGGGCCAGTAGGAGGCACTCTTTCCTCTGGTCTAAATAAATATCCCAGTGCCCCAGGGCAGTGATTGGGGACACTTCCCTGTGTTGGGTGCCGTCTTTCGGGTGGGACGTTAAACAGGTGTCCTGACTCTCTGAGGTCATTAAAGATCCCATGGCACTTATCGTAAGAGTGTTAACCCCGGTGTCCTGGCTAAATTCCCAATCTGGCCCTCAAACCATCACGGTCACCTAATAATTCCCAGGTTACAATTGGCTCATTCATCCCCCTCCTCTCCCCTGTAACTATTCCCCAGGTCGTTGCTGCAAATGAGAACGTGTTCTCAGTCAACTTACCTGGTAAAATAACGGATAAATAAATGTCGCTGAGGATGACCTCCAGGTGGTTCATTGTCAAAAGTGAATAGCTTAGTACAATCTAGCAGAACTCAACAGATGCATTGCTTTGAATAGTTGATCAATTATATTAACTTATCTGAAAATATTTTTCATAAATTAGACCCCCCCATGTTTCGTCAATGAAATAGAGTTTTGGGAAATTCTATAAATATTGTGAATTGAAACCAAAGAATATGGTTCAATGGTGAATAACATACATTTTAGAACATAATTTAATTGGACAATACATTCACATATTAGACTAAATGAAACGAATGACCCTATATGGATCCCTCTCTTTGATTCCAAGTGGTTGGATCGCCTCGTTCACCATCATCAGCACCAACAAGGCAGTGGGAGCCATCATGATCGTGGTGGCTTGCTTCTTCACTGTCTGCGCTGTGCTGTCAGTCATCCTACTGAAGATGGTATGTGGCGTTACAGTACCTACCTGTATGTCATAACTGTACATATCCAGACTTGGGGACAAAACAGTTTTTTTTTTTTTAAATTTACTTGTGACTGAGCACTTTTTTTTTCTCCAGTATGACTGTCGTGCTGTACTGTAAACTTGTATCGACGTGATGACTACAAATCCCATTGTTCAGTTCTGTTCAAGCTACGGTATACCGTTCTTACGAGAACACATGACTGGTACTCTACATGACTGCAATTGACTAACGTACTCGCTCAGTTTGTGTTCTACATTCGACAATAAAGACTGACTGCTACATCCCACTACAAATTAGGGCCGGGATGTTTTGGCAAAAATGATGAAAAAAAAAATAACCTGCTGTATGTAAAAAAAATCAAATGAAATGTTGTGCCACAGCATGGAAAATAAATACATGTGACTCTGGATGACAACATAATGATTTGTTTCCAACATTAGGGCTGTTTTCCTAAAGAAGTTAAATCTTTGTGTTTGGTTTCCTTGCCCACGATACTAATGAGTATCGCGATACTGGTATATTATCCCAGCCATAATACAAACATCATAGTTCATTGCACTTCCACCTCTACACCTATCAGTATAGAATCTATAGACCCTAATGCCTGGGTCTCCTCCTTTCCCAGGTGCACAGCCAGTACCGGCGTACCGGGGCCAGCTTCCAGAAGGCCCAGCAGGAGTTCTCCCAGGGCGTGCTCACCAACAAGTCCTTCCAGACGGCCGCCACCTCCGCAGCCTCCTCCGCCGCCTCCGGAGCTTTTCAGGGGAACAACTAGACCCAGGCTCGGGCTAACTTAACCCCCCAGATACGCCCTTCCCCTCTTCCATCCATCCAACGCCCACCAACACACCACCTTTCTGGGATGGGGATGGATCCCCCACAACCTGCTGTCAGCAATCCCTTATAGGTCATACCATGGAGCCTCCGTCGAAGAAACCACCATTGACTTGACCAGCAGTCTGTCTGCTGGGGCTTCCGTAAGGCCTGATCTGGGATCTGTTCTTTTTTTAAATATATGAGCTGTGGTCACCTGACAGCCCCCCCCCACCAAAAAAAAGGGCACTTGAGTAGGAAATTGTCCCCGCTGTGCTTTTTCAGAATGGAAAGTCGAATGATTGCGAAATCTTGCGATGTTTTTCAGTATGTGTGCACTTTTTCTTTTTTGCAATGTCCTCTGTTCGCGTATGTGTCGATGTTCTCTTTTAGGTGTGTGTGTGTGTGTCCTGGTCGTGTCATAGAGAAGATGGCGTGTTTTGTTTGCTTTATGCTTGTTGTCAATTCAGTCTTTGTATATTCCTGCTCGCATGTCTGACTGTGTTGTAAAGTAACCACATGTTGGGACTCCAACGATGGTGGCTTTTCAGCATCCTTCAATTTCAACGTGCTGATGAAGAGAATGAGTGTTTGCGTTCAGTAGGGTGATACCTGAATGAAAAGCATCAGGCATGAAGTTTAGTTTAGTGGGCACTCAGTCTAGAAGAACTATGATAATCACCTAGGTTATTAGTTACCAGGGCTACTGTAATTATTAAATGCACATTTGCCATTATTCTTGCGCATCACAATCTAATGTCCTTTTCAGATTTACACCATTTCGTTAGCCTTTTCAGACAGTTCTCGTCAAAACGAGGTACTTTGGTTTTCAATCTTTTCACGTTGTAGAAAGTGCCTTCTGTGTTTGTCGTCTGCTTATTGGCTTTGGCAATGAGATACTGGTGTTGTGTAAGAATGGGTTGAATATAGGTTGGTTTGTCAGTATATACTGTCCCATACAACTTAAAGGGACAGTTCACCCCGAAACCAAAGTTTTGTCGTTTTCATATCCTCAAAGTGGTCTATTTCACAATGTCTGTGATATCACTACACATGCATTCAAAGAAACTTGTCGGCCTCAATCTCAAACCAATGGGGATCTTAGTGCAGATAGCACAGAATAGACTCTGCTTACAATTTAAAGGCCCACTCTGTGATAGTCACACCTTTTACGGTATGGTGGCATCTGGCAAACTTGGATTTTGGCATGGACTCCACCTTTAACCAAAGCCGTGACCTGTGCCTTGACCTGTGCTTTGACCAAAGCCTTGACCAATGCCTGTGTGAGGTGTCACCTATTGAGTTTGCCTCTGTTGCCATTGGTTCCTACGGTAACCAAGCCTTAACCTTTTTTATGGGAAAAATAACATGATTGAAGGAAGAATTGAAAGAGAATTGAGACAAATACCTTTTCGTAGAATCGTGTCGACCCGTGTTGTTTTCTTTTCACATTATTCTTTCCAGTACGGTTCAGTCAACTATGGAGGATGAGTAACCAGGCCAGTGCACTACAGCTCAGCTCAGTAGTGTGAAAAAGGTATCGGTTAGACTGACATTCCTAATCCTAACTACAAATGATTGCTTTGTTGTATTCTATGGATTTGCCACTAAGACTAAACGTGAACAATGCGAAATAGATTTTTCTCCACTTTTGATTTAAAAAATATATATACTTCAGGGGGAAGTGGTTGTCAGTCAAAGCTGGATAAAGTAGTGCTGTGGTTTAAAAAAAATAAAAGTAAAGTATTTCTTAATAACCAGGTTTCCATCCAACTTTTTGTATGAGTGTAAAGTAGATGTTAGATTTTTTTTTATATATTTTTTTTTTTAATATCGACAGAACAAAAAACTCTAGGCAAGGTGGGCTCTTTTTGTGTCAATGAAATGAATTACGCGAGCAATAGAGGTGAATAATAACCATCATATCGAGAGAGAAAAAAACAACGACTTGGGAGTCATGTTGTGTGGTCCTCCCACTACTGCTCGTTGAGAAAACATGCAGTTTATTCGGCTAAAGATGAAATAAATGATGATGAACTTCACATGGTGGTGAAAGTGCAAGGTGATGGGCTTGATGCTCCTTTCCAATAAATATAGATGCTTGGCTGCCGTTTGACAAACATAATCTTGCTCTTTTTGTCCATTTTAATAATCTCATCGTGTAGTAGGCTATACCTGCACTGTATCTGCGAGTTGTTGGCTAGAGCACACGTGCCAAAACCAGAATGGGCACATTCTCTATGTAACGCAACGTTTGTTGTGACAAAAAATCAGTAGAGTTGAAAATACGATGGAAACATATTCCTTTTTTTTTTCTTTAAAAAGAAAATGGGAATTTATCCGCAAAAGTTATTTTTATGTCCAATATGTCATCACGCCCAGCATTTCATCCACAACTCAATTTGATGGAAACGTAACTCCTGTGGGAAAATGTGTGTATTGTTTTTGTGCGGATTTTTGAATATTCGGATGAAAATCTGTCGTCAATTGGATGGAAACCTAGCTACTGTAACAGAATAGATCTTTCCCTAAGTTTCCTAGAGGAAGACCAGCACCTAAATTATTTGTGAATGGATTGATGTAAACTATCTATTTTGTCATTTTCATTTGTCACCTTCACAAGAGTATGTATTCATTGTCTGTTTAAATGTAACAATTGTCCGAGATCAACTAAGCAAATCAATAACTCTTATGAAGAATGTAATATTCAAGCTAATGGTTTACTAATGGGTAAATATTTAATTTTCTGAATCATTGTTACTTGATATTGAAATATATTTAGTTTTCTTAATATCTGTGTGAATATGACCATTTGCCTGCAATGTATTGGGAGTGGAGAATTATATATTGCCTTTTTGTATTTCAATGTTAATAGTTAACCTAGTGTCTATCTAATAAAAATGGTTGCTTTAATTGATACAATTTTTGTGTTTTAAATTGAGATCATAAGTTTACTCGGGATCTTTTCATTAGTGATGTCTTAAAGGGCTACTTTGGATTCTTAGGCCTTGTTAAAACTCTTTTTAAAATCCATCATTTCCTTGAAGTGATCCCTGATCTGACACGATTGGATAGATAAGAGCAAGGCATCTGTTGCGTTGCTTTTACCAATCTAGTGATATCAGAACCGACACGCTCTACACTTTCTCTATACCGACGTGCTCTACACGTTTAGAAAACTAGGAAGGAAGCATGCAAATCTAAAGTATTTCGAATAGGGACAATGTTGAAATGCAGCGTGGCCTTCATTGTATTTTCTTCACAAATGTAGTACATTGGATGTTCCCTGTAGCTAAGCCCTTGACCCATTAGGGTGGCAGGTAGCCTAGCGGTTCGGAGTGTTGGACCAGTAACTGAAACGTTGCTGGTTCAAATCCCAAGCTGACTAGGTGAAAATGATGTCTGTGCCCTTGAGCAAGACACGTAACCCTAAGTGACCTTAGAGCAATATCAGTAATGGCTGATCCCTGGCTCTGACCCCACTCTCCGGGGGAATGGGATATGCAACAAACAAAAAAACGTGTACATTAGAGAAATAGGACAAATGTAAGCACCCACCTAAATATTATTATTATTATTATTATTACTCCACTGTCGCTGCAGTGACTTTGCAGTAAAGACTGAACAGCAGGTGAGGCTCATCCTTCTCTCCCCAGGGGAGTCTGGCTGCAGCCCAGAATAACAACACAGCCTCCTGTTTTCCTTTTATTCTCCACCATCACCAAATGGGGCCAGACAGTGTCCCAGCTAACCCGTCAACCACCCGACCTTGCACACAGGACGGCCAGACACAGAGACCCAGGGAAATTCTCCTGGCGCTTTACAGGTGCATTACACGGCAGGGGAGCTATTTATAAGTCAAACAAAGCAATTACGGTCAGAGGAGGCGAGGAACAGACTCTGAGTCTGAACATCTTTGGCAAGTCAATGAAGGGAGGGAACAAGAAGGAGGCCGGCGGCTGTGTAACTGTATATTTGCAGACAAAACATATTGTCGTGGTTTTTCTGTCCAGGACGTTTGGGGTGTTACCAATCAATAGTTGTAGTCAAAGCCTGCACCCAGATATGTGTGTGCTGTCTTACCAACTCCTAAGGTAATCGATGACAAGCAGAGGGCACTCCAAATCTTCAGAAGTTCTATACTAACTTATTCTTGACATTATTGGAATGGCATCACCTACCTCAGTTGGTATAGGATGGCGCTTGCAACACCAGGATACTGAGGTTGATTCCTGGGACTAACCGTATGTAGAATATATGCATACATGACTGTAAGTCACTTTGGATAAAAGCATCTGCTAAATGGCATATCATTATTATATTAGAAGTTTAGCTGATAGCTCTCTAAAAAACTTGGGATTTGACCTATCATAATTTGCACCACTGCAGAGACATGGATGACAGAGTATACCTTTTTTTTAAATGAGGAGAGACATGTTTGCCAGTAGAGGGCAGCATGGTGGCGTTTCTGGAATATGCTGGAATGAAGTGCTGACTCACTGTACGGTGCTTGTATCATACACATGTACCTGCATCTATACATTTACTGCTTGGGGTATGTACTCAAATGACCAATCTATGAATGACTGATTCAATCTCGCTCTGATTCAGTTTCTCTCTCAGGTCTCTCTCAGTAGCTAGGTTTCCATCCAATTTGGTGAATATTCTCAATTCTGTGTAAAAACAATATGCGCATTTCCCCATCAGAGATGTTTCCATCAAATTGACTTGTTGCAGAATTTTTGTTGTTGTTGTTGTTGCATGATGACGCAGTACACATCCAAATAACGTTTATGGTTCAATTCCCATGTACGGAATAAAAAAAAGCAAAGTTAAATGTGTTTCCATGCATTTTCAACTCTACTGATGGTTTTGTCACAAAAATGTAGCATTATATAGCGAATGTGCCCACTCTGGTATTGGTAATTGTGCCTTAGCCAACAGCTCACAGAGACAGTAAGAGTATAGCCTACATCATGAGATTGTTATGGACAAAAGAGAAAGATTATTTTTGTTTCTCAAACAGCAGCCAAGCAAAGGCAGCCAAGCGTCGATCATGTCACCAGAATAAGACCCTCGATATTTATTGGAAAGGAGCATCAACCTCATCACCTTTCATTTTCACTACGCTGTGAAGTTCATCATAATTCATTTCATCTGTAGCCTAATAAACTGCATGCTTTCCCGAGTCATAGTAGGAGGACCACAGAGACTCATCGCATGACTCCCAAGTTTACTTCGATGGTTATTATATGAATATTTGCGCAGAAAAACGTTTCCTCTGCCATTTTTTGCATTATTGATTTTACATACACAATATCCCAGCTTGTCTAGAATATTTATTTTGGTCTAAATTTGGAAAGTTTACCGAGAAAATTTGACATGTTTTATCCAACATGTACTTTGCTGGAAAAAAAAAGGTTGGATTGAAACCTGTTAAATTAAGCATTACAGATTGCGCTATAGCAATTTAAAGGGAACATTGCTTTTACATTTCAATCACGCTGTAATGCTGAACTTCCTTCTCTGTCTGTATGTCTGTCTGTCTGTCTCTCTGTTACACACACGTGTGTGCACACACACTTGCACACAGTTAATTACCCCCCAAAATAACCTGAAATATAATAGCCCATTGGAATATTGGAACTGCAGTCTTTTAACCCAATTGCATCAACCTTCATAAAAGGGTCATGTTATCATCGTGATGGTTTCTGCTGCAACTCCCTCTGGTATATATTTAGATGTGTGAACAGCAGGGACAAGGGCAGTGTCCCAAATGCCACTCTATTCCTTACATAATGCACTACTTTTGAGCAGAGCTTTATGGGCCCAGGTCATAAGTAGTAGACTATATAGGGAATAGGGTGCCATATTGGACAGAACCAAGCTTAACAAGGAGAAAAGCTGAATTGGGCAGAGAATAAAGAGACTATTTCAAGACTGGCCTTTACATTGAACTCACTGCATGGCCTGAATGGGAAATAGCAATTGATGACTTAATTTTCCACTGATAATTTTAGGCCTAGCTCATCCACTGTGCAAGATTGCCTGGGTTAGTACATTGAACAAATCAGAAATTGGAAACGGGGTGCAAAGTCATCTAGAGCAGAAAAAGAACTTCCTTACATATTACATAGTTGCATTTTTATTTACCACATACCACATAGACTTTTAATCTGACAAGTTGCATTAGTGTTGTTGAGTCGTATCACGATGACTAAGGCTTTTTTATTTTAACATCCCTCAATTTTTGGGGAAAACTTTGATGTTGACAACATACCAAAAAAAAAAAAGGCTTAGAGTCTTTCTCAGCATTTTTGTCAATGTTTATAATTAATCCTACCTTGTCTGACAGATCCAGAAAAACATACAATGGGCGGATCTCTGAGGCAGCATTGCAGCAAGCCATCTGCGTTAATGCCAGTCTGAGCCTGGCATGAGCTGGCATCGCCAAAATGTCTGAGAAATTTGCAAATTTCAGCAGGGGAGTCAGCAGTTTGCTGTGGCTTTGGAATTACACTGGTACTATACAGGCACCTTAATCTGCCATCTTGGGCAGAGACTAACACAAACACACTTTGACAAACTGCTAAAATGCTATTTGATGTGTGTGTTTGTGTGTGTGCGCATGTTCATGTGTATTTGTGTGTGTGTGTGTGTGTGTGTGTGTGTGTGTGTGTGTGTGTGTGTGTGTGTGTGTGTGTGTGTGTGTGTTTTGTTCTCAGAGTGGACAATATAGGCTACTGAAAATAAACTTTGAGATGCTGCAGATGTCAGCCCATTGGTACCTTTGAGAATTAAACGTAATCGTACTTTGGGGTGGGGTTCTAAAATCAAGGTACTCCCCTTGGACATGCCCAATGACTCAATATGTGACATCACCCTGCTGCATGGGCGTTTCGACCAATCAAATGGAAGTAAACAGCTCCAAAAGTGAACGTTATGATACCCCCGCGAGCCCTCCCCTACCTTTGCCCCTGCACACACCGTGCTCCTGGAAGTTGTCATGGAGATAGACCCGTCCCAGGCGTCTGCTCTCGGGATTGTTGCCATGGAGATCCCTGCTCGAGGTGAGCTCTCGGCAGTGCAGGAGGACGAGAGCAGCACGCAACTAGGGTTCGAGAAGCGAATTCAGGACCTTGGAGAGCAGCGGCGCCAAGGACCCCCTTTCAACCAAGGGAACTACTACATGCTTATAGTGATAGGAGAGATAGCGACAGACCACCAGCTGCAACGCGCTAGAGACCAAGTTGAGCGGGGTGAGTAGTCCCGAGTCACCGAGTCTCACTTTTTACATACTAATTCTGTCATTCCAGCATGCATAACGTCCTCTAATAAATATATATATATATATAATATCATAGAAAATATTGGAACGTAGAAAATACAATTGGAAGATATTAAAAATGCTTGGACGGTTTCCTTTTAAGGAAATGACGCATCGGGAATATTGAATCATCAGTTCAACGAAATGCCCATACGCCACTTTTTACTGGAACCTTTTGTGCAATACAGACTTCTGGTTTGCTGGAAGTGCACCTGTTTTGTCTTGAACGTTTCACAAGCGTTTAATAAATTACGGATTATCTAATTATTTGGTTACAAAAAAGACAATTGAGTACATATTTATTCGTTTTTCAAAATAGGGACACAAACATATGGAATAATAATTGCTTCCCAGATAATTCATGCTTGTTTTGAATAGCCTACCATATAAGAGGTACAGGTTTTTTCTATAGCCCATGTAGTCTGCCATTAGAGGGCCCACTACGGGAAGGGGGGAAAAAGTTGCGCACATTCTCAGCAATGGTGTGATACACAAACAGTAACGAATTGACCATGAGGTGGGAAAATGCTTAGAATAACTGGTTTGCCTTGTTAGAAAAGCACCTTGCCGAGCTGCTGGTGTGTTATCCTCATGAATAATGAGGCATCCATAGCACTGAAACATTCAGAAGGATGTTCGGTTAAATACAGTAATGTTGTTGTCTGTCAGGTTCTCTCTTTATCAAGGAAGCCCAGGGACCATGCCAAGTGTTGCACCTATGGGAAAATCTTCAGTGTGAGCTAAAAGGCTAACGGGCTGCCATTTGGATAATGGAAAGTTGGGTACAAATGGAGGGTGTCATCCAATGTTTCTTAACACAGTGGGTTATGTCCCAAATGGCACCCTATACACTTGCCTTCATATTGCACTACTTTTGACCAGGGCCCACAGGGCTCTGGTCAAAAGTAGTGCACTGTATCGGGAACATGGTGCCATTTGACACAGACTCGTGGTGTGAAAGATGCTAGGTGTTTTCACAGGAGTTTGCTGGTCAGCAGCAATTTGAGCGTGGCTGCCAGCTCTCCTCCGCCAGAGACGGCTAATGATGAATCACCCTATTAAGTGCCTGGCTGGCACCATGGCAACCGCCTCATTGCCGTCATTACCAAGGACCTTTCACATCATGACACTTTTTCTCAGGATATGAGAGATCGTCGTCATCATCATATTGTTTTTCATACGGAGTGCTATCAAAATAGCCTGGATTCCGGTCTGTTTCCATTCATGCCAACTTCTCGTGGTTTTGGAAAAGCAACAGAAATCGTCGTGTCATTGTTGAATGCAGAATGAGTTAGGCAACCCTCCCTGCTAGTTCCATTGGACTTTTATCCTGTAAAAGACTTGACCTCTCCGTTCTCTTGTAGTCTGAAAGTGACGTCAATACTTGGTAGGCTGCCCTTGATGGAGATGAGTGGCCATTTTATGTTGCCTTGGATCAGACTACTGGTCTCCAGTTGGGTTTAGTCCTCTGATCAAGGTCTGAATGATGACCCTACTGACAAACCTCTGCAGACAATACCCTCTGATCACAATATAATTTAGTCCTAGGCCTAGATTCAATCAGATCAAGCATTAACCGGCGATAGCAGACACCAGCATTGCAGATGTTTTGGTATTGTCGGAGGTGGAACTGTGTTGAAGCCGTCAAATCAGTGAGCAGCTGCGCTTGAGATCATTGTCATGAAGCTACACCTGCCCCACTCGCGTTAGAAGTTCAGAAAGTGAGAAAGTATTGGCAATGTAGAAAACCGTTCAACGAAATAATGAGGATTTCTATCATAATCGAGGTGTAGATTACATCTCACATTCCAGTGTTCGAACTTCTAAACAAGGCTGCATGGGATTTCTCTTAATGCGACTCCATGCAGCCAATGGCAATGTCCACTTTAGGTATAATGCCTGGAGCAGCTTGGTGGTTGATCAGACACGGTGGCCATGAGTGGCCGACCATTTGCAGAGTTCACCGGCCAACTGCCTATTGCTCATGGGCTTTACAGCAGGCCGACAACAACAAGCGAAAATGACTAACAATGCCATGTCAACTGTTGGTTAGCCATAGTTGGTGGGTATATGCTGACATTAGATGTAAGGGCCCATTGAATTGTGAACGCTACCATTGTAGTCCAATTGTATCACTGTCCCATCAAGGGTAAGTGTGGTAGACTATGAGAGACAGCAGCTTGGAGGATGGTTGGATATGACTTGATTTACCAACATGATACACAGTTGTTCTTGGGATCTGCGTGAAAATTTCCCCCTGTAGTTTAGGGACCGGGGATAGTTTATGGACCGGGGATAGTTTATGGACCGGGGATAGTTTATGGACCGGGGATAGTTTAGGGACCGGGGATAGTTTATGGACCGGGGATAGTTTAGGGACCGGGGATAGTTTAGGGACCGGGGATAGTTTATTGGTAGTTGAGACAGTTACCGCTATGAGGGCATTTAGTTTTGCTTCCTTCTGTTTAATAAAATATAGTTCATGGGTCCTTCTTGAATTGCGGTGTCATTTGGACATGGCATTTGGGATAAAATTCAATGGTTTTTCTAGAATTGTTTTCATTTAAATGCATCTGGGTACTGTTGTGTAAGTTGTGTATTGGGGGTATTGGGAATCAGTGAAAATGTTTGCTGCCGCATTAGAGAAAGCAAAAACAAGTACCACATGTCAGAAGGTTTGCAACGCACCTCAACTTGCACCTCTTCATCCGTGGGATTGGCCCGGGAGAGTCATGGCAACGCATACACGTCAACTTTGAAGGTCCGTTTCTAGACCAAATCTTTCTCGTGGTTGTGGCTGCTCATAGCAAGTGGCCAGTGGGTGTCATCATGAGATCTACTACTGCAGAAAAGACCATCATGTTTAGCCGGTTCGGCTACTCCAACTCATTAGCGACAACAGACCGCAGCTAGTGTCCCAAGAAATGGCCACGTTCCTATAGGTGAATGGTGTCCAGCACATCAGGTTGGCACCGTATCATACGTCAACCAACGAGCTGGAGGAGAGGTTTGTACAGACCATGAAACATGCCTTAAAAGTGTCTCAGGGTCAAGGGACACTGAACCAATGTGTGAACAGCTCACTCCTCATGCAACCCCCAAGCTTTTTTACCTGCTTAGGTACTCATGAAGAGAGATCTATGCACAAGATTCGATCTACACAAACATCCAAATGCAAAGAACACAGGGCGATATGTCAACAGGAGAGTCAAGTCAAACGTCATGAGCTTTCAGGACTGAGCTTTCAATCCGGGAGATACTGTCTTAGCTAGGAACTACCTCAAAATGACCAAAGTGGGTTCCTGCAGCAGTCCTTGCTCAGACTGTTCCTGTGTCCTACACTGTCCAGACTGCAGAGGAGGTCATCTGGAAAAGGCACACAGATCAGTTACTGTTGAGTAAAGAAACACTGACAAAACCACCAGTCGTGAGTAGTCCAGAACTGTTACTGGGTGACACCCGGACACCAGCAGTCATTACCTAGGGGCCTCACAGTCACGTTCTCAGGACACTGACTCAGCCGGCACCCACACAACAACACGACGAGACAGTGACACAGGCTACTCACGTGCCTACGCCTGTGTCAACACGACAGTCTAAAGACGTCGTTGTTGAGAGTGAGGTTGACCGTCTTAACCCTACAATAGATGGGCGTGCGTCTAGATACTTGAACTTGAAGAGCAGAATCTCCCGGCAGTTCATGTATTAGGGGAGGCGTTGTCGTGTATTGGGTTTGTGCCGCAGAGCACCGTGGGGGGGGACTTCGCACGTTCAAATAAATGGTTGAACTGATTCCCGTTTCCCATCTCGTCATTATTTAATTGTTATAAAGACGTGGTTATGAAGCCCACGAGACATCTTCCCGTTCTCAATCAACTAATAGCGTAATGACTTGAAATCCAATTGGACCATTATGATAGCATTGTGCCGCAAGCAGGAGTAGTAACACCAATGATGGGAACACCAATGAGACATTTTAGATTATTGAGGCTTTTCTTAAATGGAGGCCACAGTTACTCAATCCTAAAGTCATTAACCCTTTAAAAGTAATTTACCGAAGTAATATGGTTAATAATTTTGTACACAATATTATTTCCCTTCATTTAAATTGAGTAACACCAAGTGAGACTTTGGATTTAGACACAAATGTATGACATACTAAAATTGTGTGATTAGCTAATCATTTTCTTTAGTATAAACCCCTTCCCTGATAACAGTTTGCCATTGGGGAATGCTCAAGGTCCTTTGAAATGGGTGATTTTGAAGGCAGTAACACCAATGACATAAAACTGAGGGAAAACAGTATATTATTTCAAATAAATTGCTATTTGAAGAGCCATCTTTGTTTTTATTGATCTATATATTAAATAGTTTTGTTCACTCTCTAGCATTCCAAATAATAGCTAGATACAGTATCTCTAAATCCCCAAAACATGTCACTACAACGTCACTACAACGTCACTACAACTCTACACATCACTACTGGGAGAAGCCAAGCTACTTTAAACAAGGCATAAACAGAACGTTTGGCAGTATAAAGGACTGGCGTTATGTTTTATTATTGATAAATGGTCAGATATAAACAAAAACTATTTGTCATTTTAAAAGTTTTATTCAAAGGCGAGTGCCACGGATGCCACAGCAATTCAAGAATGACCCTCAGGGAACATTTTCAATACGTTCTTGTAGGAGCATACGAAATAGGCTACAGGCGTATTCCACACAAAAAAAACACACACACAAAAAAAGTGTCAGGAGAAGACATATAGCCTAGCGGTCATGGCTCACAGTGGCTTAGCCAAAACTGGAGACAGGCAGGCAGCAGCATGGAAAATTACCCCTGACAGTGTAACTGAGAAAATGAGCTCTCCTCTTGCTTTCTCTCCCCCTGCTCCGCTCCTCAGACACAGTGCGGACACAGAGTAGCTACTTTGCATTCTCTATCCTTCATTCTCAGAGGATTTCTAAACCACATTTGGCATCACACTGTGTGTCCTACACACAGATTTACAGGGGTGCGGAACTCGTCCTCCATTATTCATTTGGTAACACTTGGGGAATCAGTATTAATGGTGCTTATTGGCTCCGTGGGGTTTTATGATTGGTTTGAGCCAATCAGAGCAGAGTTTGTTGAGCTGCAGTGTCGTTCAGTTGGTGATGGGTAAGTTAGTCAAAGAGGTCTTCTGAACTATTGAACACACTGTTTTCCTACGACTATTGAGTGATCACACAAACACACACACACTCCTCCTTCTATGACCCATTGGGCACACCACGTCATTTCAACGTGGAGAATTGGGTAATATTTGGTAGATACGTTGATCAATGAGATTCCAACCTATTATCACCCACTCAAAAAGAAAGCCAAAAGTTTGTTGAATCCCCCAATGTGTTGTCACTATGCTTTCGAACGTTTAAAAGAACTACGAAATTCCAAGTGAGTATCAAGGTCAGATGTTTGGTTCAGTTGTCACCTAAATGTGTTATCGCTGCGCTTTCAACCATTCAAAGGCACACCAAAGTTCAAATGGGGATACAGTGTCAGATATTGTGTTTATTTATGAAACAACTTCATGTGTCATCACTGTGCTTAATCTAGTAGCGCAACCAACAGGCCTGGATTGCAGTTCGTTGAGATGACATTAAAGTACAAAGTGATCAATGCCGTTTCTTTTAGCCATTGTGTAGATTTCCACCGACCTGTGACCCCGTGAACATGCACGCATTCTATAATTACTTAATACATTTATTGTTACTGTAACCTCAAAATGTGGATGTGTTACTCATTTTAAAGTGGAATGAATACTGTTACATTCATTTGTCAGCTAGCCTTTAACATTAGGCTATTTACTGTCTTACAAAAGTCATGTTGAATTGTGTTTTGGTTGTCAACGCAACCGAATATCAACATTTGAAGGAGATGCATCTTCTGCTTGGATAGTTCCATCTGTGCCACTGAGTCTGGCTTTAATTCTAGTTTGTCTACAAATGAATCATTGATGTTTGATTGACGTCTGCATTTCAACCAAAAAAGTTAAAGAATAAGAGTAAATCTAATCAAACTTTAAATGCACTTTAAATACAGGCTGATTTGATTTAATCCTATTTTTTGTACTTATATTTTTTGGTTGAGATAGAACAACATATTTATTATTAACACGTAGATCAAAGCTTGAACAGTGGTGGAAAAAGTACCCAATTGTAATTCTTGAGTAAAAGTAAAGGTACCTTAATAGAAAATGACTCAAGTAAAAGTGAAAGTCACCCAGTAAAATACTACATGAGTAAAAGTCTAAAAGTATTTGGTTTGAAATATACTTAAGTATCAAAAGTAAATGTAATTGCTAAAACATACGTAAGTATTAAAAACAGAACTAAAAGTATGAATAATTTCAAATTCCTTATATTAAGCAAACCAGACTGGCAACATTTTCTTGTTTTTTTATTGACGAAAAGCCAGGGGCACACTCCAACACTCAGACATAATTTACAAACAAAGCGTGTGTGTTTAGTGAGTCCGCCAGATCAGAGGCAGTAGGGATGACCAGGGATAAGAGCATGAATTTGAAAAATGTATTTTCCTGCTAAGCATTCAAAATGTAATTTTTTGATGCCAGGGAAAATGTATAGAGTAAAAAGTACATACTTATTTTTTTTAGGAATGTAAGTGAAGTAGAGGTAAAGTTGTCAAAAATATAAATAGTAAAATACAGATACCCCCAAAAAACTACTTTAGTAATACTTTAAAGTATTTCTTACTTAAGTACTTTATACCACTGAGCTTGAGACCCTAAGCCTATATGTATTTTCTATTTTTAATTGAATCCTCTGCTGAATAACAACCGTGATGATATATGTTTGATGAAGTATGGTTACATTTCATTTGCGCTGTTGAACCGGTCCTTTGGAATTACTTTGATAGCAACAGTGAATCTATTAAGTGGAGAGTTTTCAACAATCCTTCTCATGGTTTGCACGTTGGTAATAGTCAGTGACAAATACAGTATCAAAGCTAAGCAGGTCTTGGTTAAAAGCCTGGATTGGAGACCAAAGGGCAGGGCCGGTCCTAGCCGTTCCTCGGCCCTAGGCGAGACCAACAGAAATATGCCCTGCAACGCTAGAATAGTCCTAGTAAGCAAAATGACATTGAAAACATGTCTAAAATATGTATTTTCCGGACGTTCAATTTAGGTTCTGAATGGTCTGGAAAGGACCAAAAATAGATGACCAAAAACCGTTGGTTCGTGCTTACTGAGGTATAGCCTACTATATCTGTCTGCAATGGAATTTTAGGAATGCCCATCCATGTGGTAGGCCCACTATTTGGAAAACAGGCCGTTGCATTGGCTTCATTAGTCCTGATTCCTGTGACTAATCAATTTGGCTAATTAAGCTCTGAATATCAGTTACCCAACTTTACTAGGAGCTATCGTAAGCCCATTTGAAATGTGTGTACACAGAGGGAAATGCAGAAGCACTTTCCTTTTCGCTGTGATCAGCTGGTCAAAAATGGACAGGTACAAACTTGAAATCACTGATCAGGACAATTGGGTGAAACTCCCGGACAACAGTTGTGACTGATTGTCCGTTCCATATTGTAGATTTGACTTTGACCTGTCCTGTTTTTAGGACGTGTTGTTTGTTAACATGACAGTGCATTTTTTTATTTGATTGTGCGCCGTTTAGATGAGGCTATTTGATCTGAGAAACCTGCAAGATGTAAAAAGTGTCCTGTAGGCTACATAGTCTTTCTTTTATTTAAACTTTTTTTTGTTGCCCTTTTTCTCCCCTGTTTCGTGGTATCCAATTGGTAGTTACAGTCTTGTCTCATCGCTGCAACTCCCGTACGGACTCGGGAGAGGCAAAGGTCAAGAGCCGTGCGTCCTCCGAAACACAACCCAACCAAGCCACACTGCTTCTTGACACAATGCCCACTTAACCCGGGAGCCAGCCGCACCAATGTGTCGGAGGAAACAATGTACACCTGGTAACCATGTAAGCGGGACAAGGACATCCCTGCCGGCCAAACCCTCCCCTAACCCGGACGACGCTGGGCCAATTGTGCACCGCCACATGCGTCTCCCGGGTCACTGTGACAGAGTCTGGACTCGAACCCAGAATCTCTAGTAGCACAGCTAGCACTGCGATGCAGTGCCTTAGACCACTGCACCACTCGGGAGGCCCCGCATACTCTTTCTACCATATCCTATATCTGCTACATGATTTATGTTACATGGTGTTTTTGACGGAACGTTGGTGGAATGCCGCAGCGATGCGTCTCTCCAACAGCACCCTGGAGAGGCACGCTGTGAATGGACAAGCAAAATATTTTGCGCCCCTGCCTTTGACAGAGTGGGTACTGCTTATCACAGGGCGGCATCGACGCTCACCTAAAAAAAATACCTTTTGCCACTGGTTGAGAGAAATATTGTCATTGTTTTGGGGCCGAATTATGTGAGGTTTTATGTGTTATACGTCTTGGTCAGTTTAGCTCAGTTTAGCTCAGAAAATACCGCCCTCGTAAGTCTGCCCCCACAGGAGGCCACCTAATCCAGCCTAATGAGCGGGCCGGCCATGCCGAAGGGACAGCTGTAGACAGATCCACTCTCCAGTAGGAGGCGTTTCCCAGCATACTGTTTTTTTTCTGATAGTGGATATTACGTTGAAGATTTGACGTTGTTTCAAAGGTACAAATTCAACTTATTTTATACAAGGGTTGTCTATGTTGAAAATTGGTTACCATGATGACATAATCCTGTGGTTAAAATGTTATCCTGAAAACAACAGTTGATCAGTTTTTTCAAATCCAATGTATTTTCCACATAGATTCCATGTCACAATACTGTACATTGACAAATTTACATATAAACAAAGCGTTGATTTAACCAGTTTGTGGTCAGTGGGGAGTCAGGTATTGAAAGATGGATACACACTATCTTATCTCACCTTCCACCAGTTGAGGAAATCAAAACCAATGATTTATATATACACTAGATGACTGACAGGTGGCGAAGTTTAAAATCCACCGCTCCTCCATCGTGGCACCATTGTAAAATATATTTTGGAAGCTATATTAAATGTACTAATGTCTACATTTGTTTTTGTCACATATATTTTCTATTACGGAACACCTTAATGCATACTTTTAAATTATATTATGTGATCTAAACATACAAATAATAATAATAATTTCCTTAAAGTACAATTTTGTAAGTGCTAATGTACTAAAGTACTAATGTTACTGTCCCCACTACAACAACAAAAATATTTAAATACATGTTATTTTATCCTTCTTCTGGGGAGTACCAATATGGCCGACCGGTGGCTTCAAAGCCTTTCATTGGCTGTCACGCCCTGGCATTAGTATTCTGTGTTTTCTTTATTATTTTGGTCAGGCCAGGGTGTGACATGGGTGATTTATGTGTCTTGTCTAGGGGTTTATTAGATTTATGGGGTTGTGTTTAGTAGAGTTGTCTAGGAAAGTCTATGGTTGCCTAGAGTGGTTCTCAATCAGAGGCAGGTGTTTATCGTTGTCTCTCATTGGGAACCATATTTAGCCAGCCATATTCTTTGGGTATTTTGTGGGTGGTTGTCTCCTGTGTCAGTGTTTGTACCACACAGGACTGTTTTGGGTTTTCATGTTTTTGTAGTTTATTTCATGTATAGTTTTTCTTATTAAAAAAACATGAATTATAACCACGCTACATTTTGGTCCTCCTTTCCTTCGACGGAAGAATCCTGTTACATTGGCCAATACATCAGCAATCCAGAGTTTGTATACATCATTGGTCAAAACATGTCAAAATGGCTGTCATAATGACGGATGTCACTGTCACCTCTTTGTGAAGTGTTTTGTCAGTCCAAACACAAAATACCTAATTGAGCGAGGAGCATTGAGCCCTTTACCAGAATTAGTATCAGTGACACAGCACTTCAGAGAATAGACCACAGTTGTCTGCAGTGGGGGAAGGAACGTTTCTCTCTCTCAGTGAAGCAAAACAGAACCTGGAAAACAACGACCTGACATATACAGAGTACTGTACATATTATTTTTGAGACATGGGGAGATATGAAGGGGAGGATGAGGGGGTGGATGAAAGTAAATTATATTAATCTCCTATCCCAGACTCCTTTCCCTACCAGTGAATAGGATCAGAGACAGACTTCTCCTGCGGTTTATGCCCTGTTGAATGAGATCTGACGCAGGCTTCTCTCTGAACTTCAGAGAATCTTAGCCTGAATCCGATCTGACAAAGGCTCTCCCTAGTGGAACGAGGGTGTTGACGGGAACATTATTGAGAATCAGTTTTGCTTGTACTGAACTCACTGCTCTTCATCAGTGTGCCTGTTCTGGCAACACTTTAGTTTGAATCCACATAGAATGCTTTATGATGCAGTTCTAATGTAGTGTAAGGCTTGTCATAAGCATATGACACCTTATCATGTCATGTTATTGTGATGTCATAATTATTGATGAAAATGTGTAAATCAGATTTAATATTTTTTTTTAGGAAAAACTGTTCCTTAACTAAATTACCATATGTTCTAGTCCAGTACATTCATACAAAATACATAGATAGAAAACATCATGTTTGTCTGGACCAACTTTTATTCATTTCAATTAGATACAGTATCAGTCAGGGTTAAATTAAGTTTTGGAGAAAGTCTCTCATGAAATGGAGAAAAAAAAATTTGTGCACTGAAATATTAAAAATATGAATGTTACAGAGATTTCAGAGACGTTGGTTGTTTTCATATTTCTCTTGCTCAGTCCCCTCATACATTATTGAATGATATACGGATCTGCAGTTAATAAGAAATCCATTAAAGGGGAAGTATAAATTAATGTTATATGTTTCTTAGCCCTGCATGTAGTCTATGGGCCACTATTGTACGTTTGCCCCTATCCCTTCCACAGAAGCTAGTAGTGGCTGTTTAAAGAAACTATGGTTCCTTCGGACCCATAGACTACTGTCAGGGTAAGGAACTTATAACAGTAAGGTCTAAAATACAGAACTTATCCTTTAATGTAACATATTTTGCCCTCTTGTTCTGTGTTGTTTCACCAGGGATTCGCTCCTGGGACATCAGCCTCAAGTCATGTGATCTGGACCAGCAGCTGCAGCTATTTGTGACGCGTCACTCCGCCCAGTTCTCTGCAGAGGTCAGAGGTCAGTCAAACCTGGGTCGTGTGACATCACACACTACGGCATTGGAATACATGGGTCTTATTCGAACTAGCCTGGTCCCAGATCTGTTTGTGGCATCTTGCCACCTCCTTTCTTTGTCACGCCAAACAATGGTCATGACATAGGTGTTGGCAAGATAGCATAAACAGATCTGGGACCAGGCCATGTTCTAACACCAATTGACAAGAATTCATGTTCATATAAATAAGATGATACTTCATTAATAGGTAGAGTACACAGAGATCCTATTAAATGAAGTTATATAATTATATCAGGGCCTTGCACAAACCTGTTGAGGGGGGGGGGGGGATGTTATCAAACGAAACAAATCCTGAAACCATGAAAATGGACATGTTGACCGATGAGTAAAGTATTTTGCTCAATTATTTTCAACTGAAAGAAATGCTGCACTTATTAACCAAGGACTTTTTAAAAATTCCAGTCAAAAGAGAAGATTGTCAGAAATACTGTGGCCTACCATTACTATACCTAGCTCCATTTCTTGCCACTCTCATGTATGCCATGTATCCCATGTATCCTCATGTATCCCTTGTATCTCATGTATCCCATGTATCCCATGTATCTCATGTATCCCATGTATCTCATGTATCCCATGTATCCCATGTATCCCATGTATCCCATGTATCTCATGTATCCCATGTATCTCATGTATCCCATGTATCCCATGTATCCCATGTATCTCATGTATCCCATGTATCCCATGTATCTCATGTATCCCATGTATCTCATGTATCTCATGTATCCCATGTATCCCATGTATCCCATGTATCTCATGTATCCCATGTATCTCATGTATCCCATGTATCCCATGTATCTCATGTATCCCATGTATCCCATGTATCTCATGTATCCCATGTATCCCATGTATCTCATGTATCCCATGTATCCCATGTATCCCATGTATCTCATGTATCCCATGTATCCCATGTATCTCATGTATCTCATGTATCCCATGTATCCCATGTATCTCATGTATCCCATGTATCCCATGTATCTCATGTATCCCATGTATCCCATGTATCTCATGTATCTCATGTATCCCATGTATCTCATGTATCTCATGTATCCCATGTATCCCATGTATCCCAAACTTTGACCCGCCACCCCCCATAAAGGAGTGCTACAAAACTCGCGACCACGCACGCACAATCGCTGTGCAAATGTAGCCTGTCATTACAGGCAAAAACAGTGATGGATTTTCAAAACGTCGGCCTACTCTGTTTTGCCAGGCAAAACTGGAGGAAATTGAACAAGTTCTTTCTGGTCACTGATCTGGATATGCGTGCCCGCCTTTCCGCGCCAATGCGATGAGAATTTTGCGACCATTTGCTGGCATTGGGTTCAGAACAACAACAATGACAACAACAACAAAAAAAGTATACATTTTTGGGGACATTATACTAACACCGAAAAGGACATTCTGGAGACTGGAAACGTTGTCTGTGCACGTGCCTGAATTCTAGGGTACGGTAATAGCACTCTGGTGCGAGGCGAGGTGACTGGCCAGGTACTCTATGGAGACTTGGGTCCTGTTCAAATGCTTTTGAAAAAACATCCTTCCTCCCTCACTTCCTTCAGGACCTCACTGATCTATGAACGATTAGGGTATACGGGAACGACGAGACACGAGACGTTTGTAGTATCCCCCTATTGCTGTCACCAATCCAGCCTTTTCAGGTCTGTGATTAAATGAAATGAGGATGGAGGTAAGGATGCATTTCTTTAATGTTGGAAGAAGTCTATTACCTCATTCACCTTGAACGTTAGACATAATCCCTGTACCTGTTGCCTTGGAATAATGATAGTAATCCTTACTTACTTCATTCATCTTTGTCACATAAAATGAGCTGTGAAACACGATACTAAGGGTTTGAGACTGCGATTTGAATTCATTGCATTGAAGATGAGCCCCACTTTGCTACAGTAGACATGTTATAGACACACCAACATTTCTTAGTCCTGTGATGGTGGTTGACATTTCTGCGTGGTATCCAGGGGCTTGACAGGCATCCCATAGCCTCCACATTCTTCATTGCTTTATCTTTTGGGGCTGCAGGTAGCTTAGTGGTTAGAGCATCGGGCCAATAACCGAAAGGTTGCTGGATCGAATCCCCGTGCTGACAAGGTGAGAATCTGTCGTTCTGTCCCTGAATAAGGCAGTTAACCCACTAGGTTAACGTGAATTAAGGCTGTCACTGTGAATAAGAATTTGTTTTTTAACTGACTAAATAAAGGTTAAATAAAAAAATATATATATAATCACCATGGTTATTATTGGGGAGCTGTGTCAGGGGCAGGGGTACTGCAGAGTCAGGTTTTAGAGAGAGGGGAGGAGAGTAAATTCCCTGCCAGGTAACTTGAGAGCACACACACACAAACAAACTACAGGATAGATTATTACACTGCACCGACAGTAAGTGCTGAGCCGTATCAGAGCAAGCAGAAATGACACAGCATTCCTTCGAGAGGATAAACATCCAGAGGACGTTCTATCTTAAAAGAATGCTTCTTTTTATAGTGGTGTAACTTTTTTTTTCTCGGTTTCAACCGTTCCGTGTTTCCAGGTCGCTTCAAGGTGTCGAAAGCGTTGCTATGGCTACCAAATGCACACAGACATGGTGCTGCATAAAGCCATCTGCTCTATCAGTGACCCTGTGTCCTGCTTGTGTGGGCAGCTTCGATCTATTCTTAGTGATCTAGTATCCCAGGACCATTGCTCTTAAGAATCTCATAACATATGTGGATATGTGCTGTAATTGAATGTGAATTTAAAAAAAAAAAGATGTGGTTTCCAAGGGAACAATGAAAGGTTTTACAAGCCCTTTAGTAGTAATTGACTTCAATGGAAGCGCGAAACTGGACTTGACACAACAGTGGTGATGAGGTAATGGACCATGCAGTCACTTCTCACTACTTTTTTGTTTGACATTCAAACAGCTAGGTTTCCCACTTAGCTCTGGCTTCGATTTCATCGATTCGTGCTCTTTGCAGAAACGGAATGAATGCAGAATAGTCAGAACATACGACACATCCAATGGCTTTGTGCAGTTGCTCACGTCAATAATTATGGGTTTATTCTGTCAACGCTGAGGTTTGAAACACTAGCACAATAAAGGGTTGAAAAATGGTGTGTTCATAACCGAGCTTGTGGTTCTCATTTTAGACCACCTCTGCATTACTTCATGCTGGTCCTCCAGGCAGAAATGGGGGTGAGCGAGGCCACCGTTCCCAGCCAAGGGCACTCGAGAGCGAAATCAGATTGTGCTGATTCTGAGCTTTGTGGTGGAGACAAAGGGACTGCTGGTTCTCTGAGGCAGCTCAGGTTGAGTGAGGCTGGGGCTGCTTTGGAGGGCCGGGGATGGCTGGGATGGGGGGGGGGGGGGGGGGGTGGCTGGGGCTATCAATTGCACTCCTCTGTTCAGCATTAGATAGGCTACAATGCAGATCAATGGCACTGAATGATGAGGGAAATTCAACACCTGCATTGCAGAAATAGATAATGGGATCATGTTGCTCAAAGTCGATGGAAAGACACAACTCAGCCCTGGAGCAAGCTCAAATGGAGAAACTCCATAAAAAATATTTCTAGGTCCAGGAAGCTTAATCTGTGTCCAGGAAACCGGTTTGAGTGTGTCAAGAACTGCAACGCTGCTGGGTTTTTCCCGCACAACAGTTTCCTGTGTGTATCGAGAATGATCCACCACCCAAAGGACATCCAGCCAACTTGACACAACTATGGGAAGCATTATGCTGCTGTTCCAGTTTCAACTGACCTGAGCCCTAGGACCATGCCCCAGGACTACCTGACATGATGACTCCTTGCTGTCCCCAGTCCACCTGGCCATGCTGCTGCTCCAGTTTCAACTTCCACCTGACTGTGCTGCTGCTCCAGTTTCAACTGTTCTGCCTTATTAGTATACGACCATGCTGGTCATTTATGAACATTTGAACATCTTGGCCATGTTCTGTTATAATCTCCACCCGGCACAGCCAGAAGAGGACTGGCCACCCCACATAGCCTGGTTCCTCTCTAGGTTTCTTCCTAGGTTTTGGCCTTTCTAGGGAGTTTTTAATAGCCACCGTGCTTCTACACCTGCATTGCTTGCTGTTTGGGGTTTTAGGCTGGGTTTCTGTACAGCACTTTGAGATATCAGCTGATGTACGAAGGGCTATATAAATACATTTGATTTGATTTGATTGGATTTGTGTCAACATGGGCCAGCATCCCTGTGGAACTCTTTCGACACCTTGTAGAGTCCGTGCCCCGATGAATTGAGGTTATTCTGCGGGCAAAAGGGGGTGCAGCTTAATTTTAGGAAGGTGTTCCTAATGTTTTGCACACTCAGTGTATGTGACACCTGTTGTCAGCCGTGTGGCCTTGAAGCCTTAAGCCTATTGAAACTGTGTGTCATTCATGTGTCTCTTTGAAGCCTGTGTTTTCTTTATTTTAGCAAAATGTTTCATTTGTTCCATAAAGGATCACCCAAGCGCATCCCAAATGGCACCCTATTCCCTAAATAGGGCCCTGGTCAAAAGTAGTGCCTCATAACCCTCACCTTAACCATTTTAAACGGGATCCTTGGGACGTCCGAACTCTGAGGTGACCCCATTGAAGTTTAAAACGGTTAAGGTTAGGGTTAGGTAAGGGTTATGGTAAGGGTAGAAGTTAAGGTCAGGGTTTAGTGTAGGGACATCCCAAGGAACCCTTATTGCACTAACCTTTCCAATGTCTGGTCCTTTTAGTGCAGTCTTCCTGACTGACTTCTTCAACACTGTACGTTACTTAAATGAGCTTGGAGTTTGAACACTCAGGTGTCGGATGGTAGAAGTGCAGCAGCGAACCCCCATGATTCGCCTCCTCGGTTGTAAAGGATGTCTGCAGCGAACCCCCATGATTCGCCTCCTCGGTTGTAAAGAATGTCTGCAGCGAACCCCCATGATTCGCCTCCTCGGTTGTAAAGATTCGCCTCCTCGGTTGTAAAGGATGTCTGCAGCGAACCCCCATGATTCGCCTCCTCGGTTGTAAAGGATGTCTGCAGCGAACCCCCATGATTCGCCTCCTCGGTTGTAAAGGATTTCTGCAGCGAACCCCCATGATTCGCCTCCTCGGTTGTAAAGGATTTCTGCAGCGAACCCCCATGATTCGCCTCCTCGGTTGTAAAGGATGTCTGCAGCGAACCCCCATGATTCGCCTCCTCGGTTGTAAAGGATGTCTGCAGCGAACCCCCATGAGTCGCCTCCTCGGTTGTAAAGGATGTCTGCAACGAACCCCCATGATTCGCCTCCTCGGTTGTAAAGGATGTCTGCAGCGAACCCCCATGATTCGCCTCCTCGGTTGTAAAGGATGTCTGCAGCGAATTTTGTGCCTCTCTGCATTTTCTACATTTTGCTCCATCCGTTTATTCATTTTGCCATCTGTACTTGACACTCACAAACAATGAACATACTCACACACAGCATCAAGGGTGTGTATCATACACGCACGCACGCACGCACTCACACACATACACACTTTCTCCCTCCCACTGACGGACCTAAAAATGATTTGACCGCAATGATGTGCAGTATCCTTTCTGGTCGTCTCTAACACATCCCCCTCTAACACCCAGTGGAGAAGCAAGGCATGAGGCGTGGATTACCGTCAGCAATTTACTCTGATTAAGTCCTTCTAGGCTTAGTTAAGTCACTGATACACACAGAGGTGCGTAGGCTGAACCTCACATGGGGAGTATCGATGGTGCTCACCGGGTTCCCATCAACAGAACTGACTCAATATCCACCGAAACTATCAAACAAACCACTCTTCTATCCTTCAACTGTTTTGTTTTTCCTGGTCATTTTATTCTCAGTCAGTAATGGTACAAACAGACAGAGTCTGCATCCTAAATAGCACCCTATTCCCTATGAAGTGCATAACCTTTGACCAGTGCACTATAAAGGGAACATGGTACCATTTGGGAAGCAACCGGTTACTTCTTCCCAGAACACAGAGATCATTCAGTGTTAATTGGGGCTAGGTGCAGTGGGCTATGGGAAATGAGGGCGGATGTGGGCTTCAATGCCCAAAAGGCCTATGGGTTACTTTGTAGTGAGGCCGTTTATTATTTCTGTGAAAGGGGGATATGGGAGGAAAGCAAGAGAGCGGTGGGATCGTAAAGCAGCTGTAATCGCCATATCGAACTTCCTCCCCAACACGATCCACAGGTGGAGAGGAGGAGGAGGCGAGATGACCTGGGATAGTGTGTGTGTTTGTCAGATACGGTAAGCCACAATCAGATGGATTCATATGAGACAGTAATGCTCTGTAAAATGAATTAGATCATTAGATGAGAAGGTTCCCAAATGATAACACAGAACATGTGGTAAGAAATGATAGGATATTAAATCAAATATATTTTACTTTTATGCGCCATTCTTTATCTTAGGTTGGCGCAACAAAAAGACAAAATGTCAGAAAATTCACTGCACAATATCCCCTCCAATTCAATAATAATAAAACATTTTAGTACAGTGATGCCAAAATTGACTTTACGACTTCAAAGTAACCTCTTAAAAATGTATGTGAAAATTCATACATTGTGTGATATGACAGAGGTTAGAGGCGGCTTGAGGGTAGTGGGTAGATGATAATTAATAAGATCCAGGGTCAATGGTTCCAATTTTCTTAGTTGCATCTATGTTCCTCCTCTTGAGTGACAGAACATTGAGCCAATCACGGCGCAACTAGAGAACACTACCAACCCCTAAGCTCTGTATTTTCCACTGGCTGCCCCATCACCACTGTGCTAGGCTGAAACACCTACATTTTGGAGCTGCCTTACTCAAGAAAGCATTTGTTTGCAAACTGATATGTGACACATATTAATGCCAAAATAACATGCAACAACCAAAGTGGGGCTCAAAACAGGAATGATGGGTCACCACTGCCTACCACGTTAAAATGTGAGTTTGAGGCAGTATAATTGTTTGAAACCTGAATGTTTTACTTGACTTCAAATAATGAGGAATGTCAATGCTTCAAAATAGCCTAGCAAAAATCCAACCATAGAAATGTGAAGACTTCCTCATGCCATTAACCAGCATTT
Source organism: Oncorhynchus nerka (assembly GCF_034236695.1). Lineage (NCBI taxonomy): Eukaryota > Metazoa > Chordata > Actinopteri > Salmoniformes > Salmonidae > Oncorhynchus > Oncorhynchus nerka. The sequence continues at coordinate 54,035,545 of NC_088404.1, read as the reverse complement.
CTCTCCTATTCTATTGGTTTTCATATCAACTTTCTTTCATTTTCCGAAAGCCAAAAATATAATCCTAGTCATATTAGCAACCCATTTCAATTGTGGCTATTAGATTCCCCGCTTTCTACATTTGGAACTGAGATTTTAATGTCTGTCACATACAGATGTAGGATCTTAATTTGAGCCAGTTTGCTACAGCAGGTAAATCATCCTGGAGTAACAAGAAATGTGAATTATTATGTAGATTTTTTGAAGGGGTTAATACATTTTTCGTAGGGCAAATCAAGTCTGATATTTGAAGGTGGATATTATAAACTTTAGAAGCCTTTTTAAACCACAAATACACAACAAGTTTGCATTTCCTGCTGTGCAGAAACATTCTCAGCAACAAAAGAGTGATCAAATTAAGATCCTACATCTGTATGAAACCGATCGCATTAGATGCGCTGTTTAGAGCAGTGTTTTCATACAAATTTCATTTTGGCAAATGTTTAAAAAATTACGTTTTATTAGCCGCTTCATTACAGCAGTTGCATGTTCAATAATAGGCTATATAGCCTTTTGACTGTAAAGCATTAAACACACTGAGAATCTGACTGCTGATAAACTGCCAATAGGTACTTATCACAGTAGGAGGCTGTTCCTTCTCTCGGTAGAACCTGCTGCGTGCCAACCTGGTACTGACGAATCTGCATTTCTACTTGTAGAATGCTCGGCAGTGGCCGACAACTTGACTTTGCACCAATCAGAGAGCACGAACCTCCACGTGGGGGAGCCAACTGGAGTGACAAGAAAAAGGACAAATAATATCTCTTTTTCCGGTCTAATCCACCCTTTTCATCAGATTTGTTCTAACTAAAACAATAAAGCTGCATAAAACATATATTTTTTTTCAAGCCTTTACACCTTTTACGTCTAGCTAGGGAATTTTGTGCTTCAAGAAGGATGTTTTGTCCTTACGTTTGGATGTGCACTAGCTTATTAGTTAGCTAGTTCATGTGAACTTTCTAACTAAGCCAGGCAGTCACACACACATGATAAGAAACGAATGGGGTGGTACGTGAAGCACAATGCACAACAACAATACATGCTTTCTCCCCAGTCTGAAGTCCTCAGCGCTCTGGGGCAGGTTTTCATCAAGGATCTCTCTGTACCCTGCTCCGTTCAACAAAATGTGGTAAGAGTGAAGGAGTCGGAATACATTCCGAATGTATTGTATTAATGATCTAACAGCAACAACAAGTAATCAAGCCTTAATCACATTGATTGTCAAAGTTGAAGCTTTATTAGAAATGTTTATGACTGACTATGGTAAATGTTATGTCTTACGAAGCTGTTATAAAGACTTCATGAACACATACGGGGGGTACAGTAAAGTGTTAAATACTATATAGTAAAATACCCATAAATACTATATAGTTACTTATTCAACATGTTTAACAAGCATCCAGGCTGTTCTTCTTCCTGTTTATACCCTTTTGTCTTTCTAAATCTTCAAGTCAGACCCTAGTGGTAGAGCACTGCTTTATAACAATGTGTGATAGAGTCATCAAGAGGTCCTGAGACACTTCCATGTTCTATAACCGACACTTCCTGGTTCTGTTACCGACACTTCCTGGTCCTCTTAGTGCCCTGCGATTCTGTGCAGCCCAGTTCTCTGACCTCATTTAGGGCCCTGAAACTGGCTTCTGCTTCTTGTCATTGCCATTAATTACCCTGCTAGCCCCAGGGGTTCTGACTGGGTCACCCTGCACTCTGAGTCTCCCTGAGTAGTAGCCCAGGTTGAGCTGTGGGTTACTTTTTTGGAGGAATGGTAGTGTTTTGATAGTCGGAGTTAACCTTGTTACACATGTGATTGTGAACACCCCTTACACTTACGTGTGGTACCCACTTTTTCCTGTGACTCACACACACACACACACACACACACACACACAATTCAAACAAATGAAATTGTATTGGTCACATACACATGGTTAGCAGATGTTAATGCGAGTGTAGCGAAATGCTTGTGCTTCTAGTTCCGACCGTGCAGTAATATCTAACAAGTAATCTAACAATTTCACAACAACTACCTTATACACACAAATGTAAAGGAATGAATAAGAATATGTACATATTAATATGTGGATGAACGATGGCTGTGCGGCATAGGCATGATGCAGTAGATGGTATAGAGTACAGTATATACATGAGATGAGTAATGTAGGGTATGTAAACATTATATCAAGTGACATTGTTTAAAGTGACGAGTGATACATTTATTACATCCAATTTCTAATTATTAAAGTGGCTAGAGATTTGAGTCAGTATGTTGGCAGCAGCCACTCAATGTTATTGATGGCTATTAACAGTCTGATGGCCTTGAGATAGAAGCTGTTTTTCAGTCTCTCGGTCCCAGCTTTGATGCATCTGTACTGACCTCGGCTTCTGGATGATAGCGGGGTGAACAGGCAGTGGCTCGGGTGGTTGTTGTCCTTGATGATCTTTTTGGACTTCCTGTGACATCAGGTGGTGTAGGTGTCCTGGAGTGCAGGTAGTTTGCCCACTGTGATGTGTTTTGCAGAACTCACTACCCTCTGGAGAGCCTTGCGGTTGTGGGCGGAGCAGTTGCCGTACCAGGCGGTGATACAGCACCGACAGGATGCTCTCGATTTTGCATCTGTTAATGTTTGTGAGTGTTTTCGATGACAAATTTCATCAGCCTCCTGAGGTTGAAGAGGCAATTTTGTGCCTTCTTCACCACACTGTCTGTGTGGGTTGACCATTTCAGTTTGTCCGTGATGTGTACGCCGGGTAACTTAAAACTTTCCACCTTCTCCACTACTGTCCCGTCAATGTGGATAGGGGGATGCTCCCTCTGTTGTTTCCTGAAGTCCACAATCATCTCCTTTGTTTTGTTGACGTTGAGTGTGAGGTTATTTTCCTGACACCACACTCTGAGGGCCCTCACCTCCTCCCTGTAGGCCGTCCCATCGTTGGTGGTAATCAAGCCTACCACTGTAGTGTCATCTGCAAACTTGATGATTGAGTTGGAGGCGTGCATGGCCACGCAGTCATGGGCGAACAGGGAGTACAGGAGAGGGCTGAGAACGCACCCTTGTGGGGCCCCAGTGTTGAGGATCAGCGGGGTGTAGATGTTGTTTCCTACCCTCACTACCTGGGGGCGGCCCGTCAGAAAGTCCAGGACCCAGTTGCACAGGACGGGGTCAAGACACACAGGCACATTCGCACTGCAAACGAGTCCGTAAAAATAGCCATTATTTGAATGGAGGATGAAGAGTTGCCAGCTTCCATTACATGTCAGTAATATCTAAACCAACAGAACATGGCCTTGCACTTGACTTCTCTATTTCCACCTCCCTGCACATTGGGTTGACTTGTGCTCTCCAGGAAGCGTTTTTGCTCTACTACAGTGCATTACAGCTAAGCAGGAGGTGAGAAAGAGTTTACAGGGCTACAAATTGAGAAAGGGAAGTCAAAATGAGATACACAGGAGTGCATACTGTAGGGAGAATCCAGTGAACATTGTAAAAGGCTAACAATGGGCTGACATTAACTATGAGTATAAGGCTTATGCCGATAAATTATAGGCTGTGCTCAAAATGGCACCATATTCCCTACATAGTGCTACACTAGGAAGGTAATAGGGTGCCACCCACTATACAGAAAAAAGGGTGCTATTTGGGAAATAGGCATATGCTACCGCACGGAAGTACTCAATGGCCCATAGTCACTAGCTACAGTACATCCAATCTGCTGCTGCTATGCTAATCCAATAGCAGTAAAATGCAGTGTCATCATGGTGGACTGACTGTCCGTTAATCCCATTTACACTCACCAGGCATATTAGCGCACGCTAACTCTCCCAATGGGAAGAGTGGTGTAATAAAATAGTCAGCGTGTAAATGTCGAGTCATATTTCAGAAATGTTGCTGGGGTCTCATTCTGTAAGGTTTAATTTTCTTTCGCTGAGGTTTCACTGAAAATGTTTCAGAAAGAGCAATACATGGATCAAGGTTTTTGCCAGCGTCCATTTTTCATGTTCTACTCTCGACAGTTCAAGTAGTCTCTCGGAGGTACAGTCTCTCCCTGTACTCACCCACAGAAATAGGTGGAGTGTTTTTATCTGTTGTGGGGAACTGTAGAAAGTATATTGAGAATGGTGAGGTTTTGCAAGGTAAGAGTATTCTCTTTGGTGACAGATATTTAGCATCTCAGATTAAAGACTCAGACAGCGCTTCGGCACAGCGGGGTATGGATCCTTGTGATTTGACCATTTCTTGAGCCAGCAGGAGAGGGTGAGTGGATATCTTAGAAACCCAGGAATGATCTTTGGTGCAGGGCTAATGGCCAATTACGGAGCATACTGTATCAGTTGTTTACATATTTTCTACTCTTTTTAAATCTCTCCCTTTTGTGGTAATTCAGTACAACATGAAAATCTACAAGACCCAAAAGCACAAGGCAATGTCACTGATTAGATTTGTTTCATGTAGACTTCATACAGTTGTGGAACCTCACAAATGTATACTATGAATGGGGGGATAAAATCCCATGATTACAAATAGAGAATCAAATAGCCAAGAGTAAAACGTGGCTTCAGGGGCACCTGGCGTGAGGGTCTGTGGTATCCTTGGGACGTCCCTACCCTAAACCTTAACCCCTAGCCTTACCCTAACCTTAACCATAACTTTTACCCTAACCTTAACCAATTTAAATTTAAACTTCAATGGGGTATGTACATCCAAAGGATCCCGGGATAGCACAGACCCTGGTGTAAGAGCACCATCTCTCCAAAACGGTGTGTATGTATGTGTGTGCGTGTGTGTGCACACATCATGCATTATTGAAGCAGATGTTGAATTATTCAAAACATTCATATTGATCTCAGGGCCTGAGAGAGAGAGAGAGAGAGATACCTAGAAAAAAGGGCAGAAAGAAAGGTGAGAGGGAGGATAGATAGCGCGAGAGAGCTAAAGCTTAGGTCAGAGGGACGACAACCATCTCATCATCCCATTGATCTCTCAGACCATTCCCACACCACACACATCAATGGTACCCTGGTGGGCCAAACAGAATCCAACCCTGGGTTGACGGGGGGCGTATCAGCCCTGGACACATACTGTAACAGAACATAGTCCATGGCAGGAATGTTTACTTTGGGGTGTGTGTGTGTTATTAGGTGAGGTCTAAAAAGAGCACTGCTGAGCAGTGAAATGTAGCATACCTTGTGAGATGTAGGTGTTAAGTTTCCCAGAGACGCTGATCTTGGGCCAGTTTTGCATTCCCACCAATAATGGTTAGGTTAGGATTGGGGAAGGGGAAGATGATCCTAGATCTGTACCTAGGGGAAACTTCACTCTAATTAATTTACAAAAGAGATGCTAATGACAATGAGTTTTGGATGACCCTCAGAATTACACTGGTGCCACGTCTGACTCTGTAGCTGGCAATCTTTGGCTAAGTTCCAGATCGTCTGTAAATCAGTCATGCTGCACAAATGAATGATTTAATGCAGCGTCAACTACATTGCATATGGGGATCAAATGACAAAATCATATTGATGTGGTTAATTACATGTTAAACATCTTAAGCCTGTTGCATGCTTCCCAGTCTAAACATTTTGCGTATATGACAGAATTGTGTGAAGTTTTTGTTTGTTTTGGACTAACGTAGCAAAATGTGGAAAAAGTCAAGGGGTCGGGATATTTTACGAATGTAAAGTATATATACAGTTTGGACACACCTACTCATTCCAGGGTTTTTCTTTATTTTGACTATTTTCTACATTGTAGAAGAATAATGAAGACATCAAAACTCCGAAATAACACATATGGAATCATGTAGTAACCAAAAGAGTGTTAACCAAATCAAAATATATTTTAGATTCTTCAAAGTAGCCACCCTTTGCCTTGATTGCAGCTTTGCACACTCTTGGCATTCTCTCAACCAGCTTCATGAGGTAGTCACCTGGAATGCATTTCAATAGAGATGCCTTGTTAAAAGTTCATTTGTGGAAGTTATTTCCTTCTTAATGTGTTTGAGCCAATCAGTTGTGTAGTGGTGGTATACAGAAGATAGCCCTATTTGTCAAAAGACCAAGTCCATATTATGGCAAGAACAGCTCAAATAAGCAAAGAGAAACGACAATCCATCATTAGTTTAAGTCATGAAGGCCAGTCAATCTGGAACATTTCAAGAACTTTGAAAGTTTCTTCAAGTACAGTCGCAAAAACCATCAAGCACTATGATGAAACTGTCTCTCATGAGGACCGCCACAGGAAAGGAAGACCCAAAGTTATCTCTGCTGCAGAGTATAGGTTCTTTGAAGTTACCAGCCTCAGAAATGGAGGCAAATAAATGCTTCACATAGTTCAAGTAACAGACATCTCAACATCAACTGTTCAGAGGAGACTGTGTGAATCAGGCCTTCATGGTCAAATTGCTGCAAAGAAACCACTACTAAAGGACACCAATAATAAGAAGAGACTTGCTTGGGCCAAGAAACAAGAGCAATGGACATTAAAACCTGTGGAAATCTGTCCTTTGGTCTGATGAGTCCAAATTTGAGATTTTGGGTTCCAACCGCCGTGTCTTTGTGAGATGCAGTGTAGGTGAACGGATGATCACCACGTGTTTTTTTTGCTAATTTATTGAAAATGAAGTATTCACACCCTCAAGTCAATACATGTTAGAATAGCCTTTGGCAGTGATTATAGCTGAGTCTTTCTGGGTAAGTCTCTAAGATCTGTGCACACCTGGATCGTACAATATTTTCACATTCTTTTTAAAGTTATTCCAGCTATGTCAAGTTGGTTGTTGATCATTCCTAGACAGCCATTTTCAAGTCAAAACTGTAACTAAGCCACTCAGGAACATTCAATGTCATCTTGGTAAGCAACTCCAGTCCTGGTGTTTAAGGATTTTGCCTGTGCTTAGCTCTATTCAAAAAATTTTTTTATCCTAACAAGCATACCCATAACATGATGCAGCCACCACCATTCTTGAAAATATAAAGAGTGGTACTCAGTGATGTGTTGTATTTGCCCCAAACATAACGCTTTGTATTAAGGACATTAAGTTAAAAAAAAATTGCCACATTGTTTTCCAGATTAATTTAGTGCCTTATTGCAAACAGGGTGCATGTTTTGGAATATTTGTATTCTGTACTGGCTTCCTTCTTTTCACTCTGTCATTAAGGTTAGTATTGTGGAGTAACTACAATGTTGTTTATCCATCCTCAGTTTTCTCCTATCACAGCCAATAAACTCTGTACCTGTTTTAAAGTCACCATTGGCTTCATGGTGAAATCCCTGAGTGGTTCCTTCCTCTCCGGCAACTGAGTTAGGAAGGACGCCTGTATCTTTGTAGTGACTGTGTGTATTGATGCACCATCCACAGTGTAATAACTTCACGATGCTCAAAGTGATATTCAGTGTCTGACTTATTATTATTTTTTCACCCATTGGAAAACCTCCCTTGTCTTTGTGGTTAAATCTGGGTTTGAAATTCACTGCTCGACTGAGGGACCTTACATATGTGTGGGGTAGTCATTCAGGTAGTCATTCAAAAATCATTTTAAACACTATTATTGCACACAAAGTGAGTCCATGCAACTCATTATGTGACTTGTTAAGCACATTTTTACTCCTGAACCTATTTAGGCTTTGTCATAAGAAAGGGGTTGAATACTTATTGACTCAAGGCATTTCAGCTTTTCATTTTTAATTCATTTGTAAAAATGTGTGATGAACATGATTCCACTTTGACATTATGGGGTATTGTGTGTAGGTCAGTGACACAGAATCTAAATTGAATAAATGTTACATTTAGGCTGTAACAACAAAATGTGGCAAAAGTCAAGTGGTGTGAATACTTTCTGAATTGCACTATATATATTGTAGGATTTGCGTTTTTAGGATGAGTTGGTGGTGCGGACAGGGCCGAATTGTTGTCCCAGTTCGACCCTGTCTTACTCACCAGAATGTTTTGTGCTTAGTCTTAGCAGTGGAAGAGTTAAAGCTGGTGCAATATGTGAGTCGCATAGCGCCCCTCACTGGCCCCAAAAGTCGTAGCTGAACCATAGGCGGCTGGTGGCTGCAGATGATGTTGCCGCATCCCGTTCCGCTTTGCCACAGGCCTGCATTCGTATCCAAATCTGCCAATCTTCTCTCCAACCCCTCCCTCCCTCGTCCTCCTCCTTCTCACCCCGCCCGCGCGCCTGACGCGCACACCACCAATGCTCCTCTCTGGTTTCTAGACACACGACTCTACGCTTAAGTGGCTCGGCATCGGTAACGGTATGTAAATCTGTCTATGACAAGTAATCCTGGCAAATCGGTTTTACATAAAATATGCCGAATGATTAGGCTATATGTTCAGCCGTTCCTAAAATGGAGTCCGTTATCCTTATGTTTGCATGGAATTGATCAATGGTAGACTATATGTGTACCGATAGACTTGTGACGTAGAGTGACTGGCTCCTCTCCCTTTATCCTCAGATGACTGCATTACATTTCAATGTATTTCATCAGAAACAATGTGAGCCCATTTTTAGACGCATCTGATTTATCCACCGTATTCCCGTGTACAGGTTTACTTTTTAACTCACATTTAATTCTTATTGTTTGAATAGCATATTTGCCGTGACAGTAATTTGTTGAAAAAAAATGCCAGACAGTACTAAGTCATTAAATAATCAGACACTCATTTAAACCTACCTTGACATATGGGAGAGCGGTACAGAACGCTCAGGTGACGGAGTTTAACCACTCTTTGCCTCGTCCAAAGTAACTGGATTAATGCACTATGAAGTGAAGATTACACACGCGCATGTGGCATAATTCGTTTTAATATTGAACTGTATCAGGTTTAAAAAATGTAGCCGTGGTATTCATTAAGATGTAGAATTGAATATATTGAGATAGGAATGCAATTAAATCGGCGCAATAGAATGCTGGTTTGTTTCCACTGGGCGCCTTAGAGCTGTAGTTCGATTCGTTCCGCTCGATTGGATGATATATGTTATTTTAACCGCGAGTGGGCGTGATATGGATACGTTGTTGAGAACGACGTTACGTGTATTTACCTCTCCGTACATCGAGGACAATATTGAGAATCAAAACAAGCACGCACAAACGTCCCTCTAAACTCCCAAATAGACTATAATAAAGTTTACGTCACTTAGGAATGGGTGCATTTTCTAAAGATGTTAAGATCATTCATCGTAAACTGGAAGAATTAGTCTCGTTTGTCAATGTCAGAAATGTTGGTACTGATTTTCTTTGTTCAGCTATTGCCTAGGGCAGCATGCTTTCTGTGTTATTGTGAATGTTGTAAAGAAACGTGTCATGAAGATTATTTGTTCTGCTGTTTAATACGATGTGATTAGTACATTTTTCTTTGAGATTCTGTAGCAATGTTGTTACCTATGGATACTAGTGTTGTGCTGGGTGAATTGGGACTGTCCCAGGCCTCCAGTGACTCAGCAATGGTCTGTGTGACTCAGACGCAGCCTGTGTGTGTGTGTGCGTGTGCCTGCTTGCCCTGCCGACTGTACGACCAGTGATGATGAATGGAAATACTGATAAACAGAGGAATATCAGGGATGAAAGAGGGATTCAAATGATGTTAGCGAATTGATAGGATACTGCATTCATTCATTCTCCTTCTGTAATTTAATGAAAGTTTATGTAAATGAATGAATTAGCCATTAGTATGACTGTAAAGTGGAGGGGCTACCATTGGGATTTATTTTATTTTATTTTTTTACAATAAAATAATCAGGCTCGCAGGCACAAATTTTGGGGTAATGCTTTGAATCCCAACGAAGAACAACTTGAACATAATGTAGCTTTCTCACCCACCAGAGTCAAGTGAAAGTGCACCAGTTTGACAGTCAGCTAAATGCTTTTGTGGGCAAAAGTCAAAGCTAATGTGCATTAGATAAACCTGTTTGGGTGCTTTCTAGGAGCTAGCCATATCAGTCGTAGCCTATAGCATTTCATCGAGCTTTGTAGAGCTATTGGCTAGCTTAGCAAGGATAGGTTTAGCCTGAGGCTACTGTGTTGAGTCACACTGTCGTTGCTACCCACTGTTCAACCCACACAGCCTACATACACTTTACTAGGATAAATGCTTTGTTTCCTGATAGGGTTATGGTCATTTGAGCAGATATGTAGACTGGACAATGGTCTGTAGGAAAAACAAGACACGTGTTCTGGTGTGCTTTGGGAAGGCTTTGGGCTCAATTCAATCTGAATCGCTGTAGTTAAGGCAGTTTAAATGTAAAGGTAATTTCCAGTTGAGACGTCATGTGCCAATTTGACCGTGAATGGCAATGTTCCCGCATCATTGCCTTTAAATTTCAATCGCGCTATAGCGCTGAACTTTTGCGATACAGATTGAATCAAGCCCTTTGGTTGTCAATTTCATGACGCAACCTACAAGGCAAATAGAGCCATTTGCCATAGCTGTAGGCAACATAGATTATGGAGTGTGTTGCCGTTTTATTTACGTTCCCATTCATTCAATTCGCATTACCAGGTTTATAGGAAATTTTGTGATTTAAATAACCATATCCATAAAAATCTATCTGGCCATTCCACATCCATAGACATAAGCTTAATAAACAGTAGTGGTCTGCCAAAGCATTCTGGTTGAAACTGGCAGACAGGCACGATCAGGTGATCCAACTTCATCCGCTTTAAATACATTTCTAATTGAAGGACGTTGCGATTACCGTCGTCATTATGCGTGTATAATTTGCTACAACGACTTACTTAATAGTTTCAAATCGATGGAGTCTTAGCCCTAGTTCAAACACCACTACCTCACTTTCTATTTGGAAGAGCGGGGATTGAGTGCTGTCTGAAACATTGCAGTGTGCCTCGCCAGACTTTTGATGATACTTTCGGAACCTCTGCCGCTCATTGTGCGTGGTGCGGGTGAACTAGCCTCTGTTTCATGCATCACACCGGAACAGTTCTTCCACTGTCGGGAGAAATGGTAATAGATATTAATATATGTTAATTGCATGCAAATAAAGGTTGGTTTGCTACCACTCCCACAAAGGAAGAACAATCAGCCTTAGATTTGCAGGTGGTCTCGTTAGAACAGACCCAGGGTATGTTTGTGTCTGCAGAAATGCTAAGGCTTATGGTTAGTCATTTTTGGTGCACTTTAAAACCAGGAAATTATGGTAAAAACCTGACTTCTCAACACAGAAGTTGAAACATTAATGACCGATGAGCTTTATATCAACATACAAATTGTTTGGCAATCTCGGCAGAAAATAGAACATTATGTTGCACATTAGGCCTAATATCGCTATTTAGTGCAATACAAATTCTGGTTTCTTTAACACGAGGTTGTTGTTATTCCTGAATTTGACCCAAAACCAACGAGGAAGTGTTGAGAACAGTATCTTAATTTCTAGTCAGTTCGTCTCGCCATAAATTTAGCGTCTGGACTGTGCATTATTGACTCAACAGGGTGCTTACTTCCTAATCTGTCACGATTTGGGATTGGGTTTGAAACAAAGAACCACTCTCACACCGGGATTAGGAGTGTTGGTTCATGACCTGGCTGGCAGGTTGCACGTCTGGGGGAAATATGTTTGAATTAATGTAATCACGGAGACCTTTTATTTAGATCAACTCATTTGTTGAAGAGAAGTGCAATCTATGAATAACAACAGGATTCCATGAAGGAAGCCATGCAAACAAAGAAACAAACATGCACACGCAAACACACAGACAACAATAATAACAGTAATAAGGCTCGGAATAGCTTGGCTAAAATACAATCCACCATTCAAAGATGGTCCAATGTGTGTTGCCTTTCATAACGCTGTGATTTAGTCTAGCTAGCTAGATTGCCTAGCTTGGTCTAACCAGACTGAGTACTGTGTCACCATTGTTTCACACAGCACTCGGTCTGATTTACCCTCCAAAACAGACACTGCCAAAACAATCACTATGCGGATGTTGGCTAAAGCAGATTTGATTGAATCAAGCCCTAAGTCAACCATGCGGAAGTTGCTTAATTGCTTATTCCTGTTCATATGCCCAAAGTCCGGTGAATGCATGACTCATGGTTTAGCACAGTTATTGATATGTGTGCTGGAACATATACAATTATGTTTATAATCTGAACATACAGTGTCATTAATTATATATATATATACACACAGTAGCATTCAAAAGTCTGGACACACCTATTCATTCAAGGGTTTTCTTTATTTGTACTATTTATTTCACTATAATAGTGAAGACATCAAAACGATTAAATAACACCTATGGAATCATTTAGTAACCAAAAAAAGTGCTAAACAAATCAAAATATATTTTAGATTTTAGATTCATCAAAGTAGCCACCCTTTGCCTTGATGACAGCTTTGCATAATCTTGGCATTCTTTCAACCAGCTTCATGAGATAGTCACCTGGAATGCATTTCAATTAACAGGTGTGCCTGGTTAAAAGTTAATTTGTGGAATTTCTTTCCTTCTTAATGCTTTTGAGCCAATCAGTTGTGTTGTGACAAGGTAGGGTTTGTATACAGAAGACAGCCCTATTTGGTAAAAGACTAAGTCCGTGTTATGTCAAGAACAGCTCAAATGAGCAAAGAGAAAGGACATAGTTTTATCTTCATTATCAGAGAGACAGCGGGAGTACGAGCAGTCGAACGAGCGAACAGACATCAGTCACAGCACAGACAGGCAATTATTGCTGAAAGCAGGCATATTGGGCTGATGTGATGTTTCCCTTGAACGGCGCAGTACAGCAGTAAACATTGATCCTCTACTGAAGGCTTCTATTCCCACTGGTCCCCAATGGTCGTCCTGCTCCATCTCCCATCCTGATCCCAAATCTGCTGACTAGGCCTGGAGTACCAGGCATCCAATTGGCCTGACACACCTTTAGGCACTGAGGTGCTTGGGCTCAAGCGAGCCGTGCAAGCAAAGATGGTCCTTTTGGGGAGATCAATTTCATGTAGCCTACATCCCTGCATTTTTTTTTTGACGTAGAGTTCCATACTAAAATTCTCCCAGAGGAAACGAAAGGATTAGATTTGTCACCATGCTGGCTTGGTGTCATTCTCATGATATGGTTTGCAGCTATTCTTGATTTTTTTTGTGTGTATTGTGTGAGCTTTTGTCTTGAAGGGAAGACATATGCCTCAAGCCTCAACAAACATACTCATACATTTCAACACTCCAAGTAAGGACACAATCCAAATCACAAATACAGTGAGGGACAAAACATGAGTGGGCCGAAAAGTTTTGAATGCATAACCTCCATAATAGAAATCCGTTGTCCAAAAATGTTACATAGCGCTTAACATTCACTTGAAGAGGCATATCTATGGGATATTTTATTGGAATTTCTACCTCCTTGCTTGCTGGATTCCCAAAATAAGATTTGTGAGATGGAAAAGGACGGAGAATGTTCTTTCTCTCTCTGGGTTTTCTCACCTTAAGCAATGGTATCATGGTATCACTTGTCATTGTGCTGAAGGTCACATTGACAGGTATTTTTCATAATTCGTGTCCCCTGGTTGTTGTCTATTCAACCCTGTGACCCTGTCTTGGGTTTGTCATGGTGATGGATGACATGTCACTGTGCATCTGACTCATTTGTGACAGCCATTTTATAATCATTACATGAACACTGACACCTCTTGGACATAAGTATGGAAAGGAGATGCCCACCTTAGGATTGTGTGTGTGTGTGTGTGTTGGCTACCCTGAGAGCATTTGCCATGCAATATGCAGTAGAGATATTCCGATGTGTTACTGGCTGTGTGGGCTGTAGATGAGTTGTGGTTACACAAGCACAAAGTTGTGGTGCAATTAGTGTTCATTACCAACTTCTAATTGTTTGCGTCTTGCGGCATCATACAATTCACTTCCCTAATTCTTAATGATTTTTGAGAAATGACTGTTCCGTCTCCCCTCACAGCCTCTTACCTAAGAGTCAAGCTCCTCCGTAGCCTACATGGAGCTAGATGGAATACTGTAAAAGGAAAACGAAGCAATGGTTTTGGATGCAATATAGTGAAACAAGAGTGAAAGATGGTTTGGTCAGGAGAGTTGGAGGTGAGATATTTATTGGCAGTGTAGGCCCCCCGAGTGGCAGTGGATCCCCCGAATGGCTGTAGGCCCCCCGAATGGCAGTGGTGATGTCATGGTTGGCACAGTGTGGGCATCCCGGGTCTCTAGGAGACGGTGACACAGCGTCAAACCCCTACTGTTGCCCTTTTTCTGGATGTCTGGTTTTCTGGCTGTCTCCTCACTTTCTTTACTGCCTTTTTTCTCTCTCTCTCTCTGTCTTTATGTCCTCTGTTGTATTTTAATTGTCTATTATTATACCTTCACCGATGTGTCTTCTCTGTTCTCCTTGTCTCTTCATCTCAGTCTAGGTCTCAACTTACTGTTGAGAGTTAGAATAGTGGAATACTCAAGGTGCAAGTTCAACATTTGGTTGTGAATTAGCCATTTTGATATTGTTATGTCAGTCACTGACAGTCATTCAATTAGCCATGTCAGCTAACCATTCTTATATTGTTAAATTAGTCTAGCCAGCTAACTAAACTTGTAGTAATCATGGCATGCCGGCCCCCATACATTTTTTGTCACTCTCACTCAGATATCATTAATAACATGGCATAAGTCATTTCAAATGGGGTAGAATTGCAGGAAATTAGCTGTCAAACAACAAACAAACAAAAAAATCTACATTTTTAGAAGTGTATGTACTTTTTAAAATAAAATTGCCACATTTTCTCTCCGCCCCATGGCAAAATGTGTAGAACTGCAGAAAACTTGCTTTAAAACTGCAAAGAATTATAATAATTAGGAACTCAGTTGGGGTCTCAAATTACTGGTATGAGTTAGAATAGTAGAACACACAAGGGTGCAAGTTTGACATTTTTGGTTGTGTATCAGCAGTTTTTCTCTTACGTCAGTCACTGACAGTCACTCAATTAGCCAATTTTTAGATTGGTAAGTCAGTCTAGCCAGCTATCTACAGTGCCCTTCAGAAAGCTTTCATACCCCTTGACTTATTCCACACTTATTCCACATTTTGTTGTGTTACAACCTAAATTCAAAATTGATTAAATATATATTTTTCAGACCCATCAACACACAACACCACATAATGACAAAGTGAAAACACGTTTTTAGAAATGTTAGCAAATTTATTGAAAATTAAATACAGATATCTCATTTACATAAGTATTCACACTCAATACATGCTAGAATCAATGCACACCTGGATTGTACAATATTTGCACATTCTTAAAAAAATTCTTCAAGCTCTGTCAAGTTGGTTGTTTATCATTGCTAGACAGCCATTTTCAAGTCATGCATAGATGTTCAAGCAGATTTAAGCCAAAACTATAACTAGGCCACTCAGTAACATCCAATGTCGTCTTGGTAAGCAACTCCAGTCCTTGTGTTTTAGGTTATTGTCCTGCTGAAAGGTGAATTTGTATCCCACTGTCTGTTGGAAAGCAGACTGAACCAGGTTTTCCTCTAGGAATTTGCCTGTGCTTAGCGCAATTCCATTTATTTTTATTCCCCCATAAAACTCCTTAATCCATACTAATGACAAGCATACCCATAACATGATGCAGCCACCACCATGCTTGATAATATGAAGAGTCTTAAACAGGATGCATGTTTTGGAATATGTTTATTCTGTACAGGCTTCCTTCTAATTGTGGAGTAATTACAATGTTGTTGATCCATCCTACATTTTCTCCTATCACTGCCATTAAACACTGTAACTGTTTTAAAGTCACCATTGACCTCATGGTGAAATCCCTGAGCGGTTTCCTTCCTCTCCAGCAACTGAGTTAGGAAAATCGCCTGTATCGTTGTAGTGACTGGGTGTATTGATACACCATCCAAAGTGTAATTAATTACTTCGCCATGCTCAATCTCTGCTTTTTGTTTTGCCATCTACCAATAGGGGCCCTTCTTTGCGAGGCATTGGAAAATCTCCCTGGTCTTTGTGGTTGAATCTGTGTTTGAAATTCACTGTTCGACTGAGGGGCCTTACAGAAAATTGTATGTGTGGGGTACATAGATGAGGTAGTCACTGAAAAATCCTGTTAAACACTATTATTGCATACAAACTGAGTGAACTTATTTTTTGACTTGATAAGAACATTTTTCCATAACAAATTGGTTGAATACTTATTGACTCAAGACATTTCAGCTTCACAATTTTTATTACATTTGTAATAATTACACTTTGACATTATGGGGTATTGTGTGGTAAGTGACACAAAATCTCAAATTAATCCATTTTAAATTCAGGCTGTAACACAACAAAATGTGAAAAAAGTCGAGGGGTGTGAATACTTTCTGAAGGCACTGTAAATTTGTAGTAATTATGGCTGAATACTGACCAGGCATGCAAGGCAGGTGCCCAGGGGCCCTGACCTCCAGGGCCCCCCCATTGATTTTGTTAGTCACTCTCACTCAGATATTATTAACATGGCCTAAGTCATGGCAAAATTTGTAGAATTGCAACATTTCTCTCTTAATTTTTTTTCTCTGCATTGTTGGGAAGGACCCGTAAAAGTAAGCATTTCACATAACACCACACCTGTTGTTTACGAAGCATGTGACAAATAACATTTTATTTGATTCCCCCTCATGGCAAAATTGATAGAATTGAAATGAACTGTGTAACAGATGTTTTTTGTATGGGGGGGAAGCAAACCAAATCTCACTTAGGGCCCCCAAAAGGCTAGAGCCGGCCCTGTACTTAATGAGGGTGAATATACTTAGTTTCATCCTTTCCTTTGTTGTATATTATAGCACATCCTTCCTCACTGGTCAGAGATGATTGGCCATAGCTGTCAGAGCACTATGATGCCAGCCCAGGCTATATCCCACCGTTTGCCTCCTGGAGTTTATTCTGTCTGGTCCCTGCAGATAGGGTAAGAAGCCTTAGAAAGGGGAGCCTTCTTAGAGTAGTATATAGACTAAAGGTTGACCGATTAATCGGCATGGCTGATTTCAAACTTCTCATAATAATCAGTAATCTGCATAACAATCTGTAATCTGCCTTTTTGGATGCCGATTATGGCCAATTACATTGCAATCCACGAGGAAACTGCATGGCAGGCTTGACCACCTGTTACGCGAGTGCAGCATCAAAAGGACCTTGTGGCTGCAAGGAGCTATGGTAAGTTGCTAGCTAACATTAAACTTATCTTATCAAAAACAATCAATCTTCACATAATCACTAATTAACTACACATGGTTGATGATATTACGACGTTAACTAGCTTGTCCTGCGTTGCATATGATCAAAGCGGTGCCTGTTAACTTACCATCGAATTACAGGCTACTTCAACTTCACCAAACGGGTGATGATTTAACAAAAGCACAATCATTGCACAAATGTACCTAACCATGAACATTAATGTCTTTCTTAAAATCAACATACAGAGGTATATATTTTTAAACCTGCATAATTAGTTTAAATAAATGCAATAAATGCATGCAATATTAACTAGGGAAATTGTGTCAGGGTATATGCAGCAGTTTTGGACGTCTGGCTTGTTGTGAACTGTGTGAAGACCATTTCTTCCTAACAAGACCGTAATTAATTTGCCAGGATTTTACATAATTATGACATAACATTGAAGGTTGTGCAATGTAACAGCAATATTTAGACTTAGGGTTGCCACCCGTTCGATAAAATACAGAACGGTTCCGTATTTCACTGAAAGAATAAACGTTTTGTTTTTGAAATGATTTGACCATATTATTAATGACCAAAGGCTCATATTTCTGTGTGTTTATTATAATTAAGTCTATGGTTTGATATTTGATAGAGCAGTCTGACTGAGCGGTAGTAGGCAGCAGCAGGCTCATAAGCATTCATTCAAACAGCACTTTACTGTGTTTGCCAGCAGCACTTAGCAATGCTTGAAGCACAGCACTGTTTATGTCTTCAAGCCTATCAACTCCAGAGATTAGGCTGGCATTACTATAGTGTCTATAAGAACATCCAATAGTCAATGGTATAAAGGGAAATAGTCGACACGTCATAATTCCTATAATAACTACAACATAAAACTTCTTAACTGGGAATATTGAATATTCATGTTAAAAGGAACCACCAGCTTTCATATGTTCTCATGTTCTAAGCAAGGAATTTCAACTAGCTTTTTTACATGGCACATATTGCACTTTTACTTTCTTCTCCAACACTGTGTTTTTGCATTATTTAAACCAAATTGAATATGTTTCATTATTTATTTGAGACAAAATGGATTTTTATTTGTATTATATTAAGTTAAAATAAGTGTTCATTGTTCGTTCAGTATTGTTATATATATATATTTTAAATCGGTATCGGCTTTTTTTGGTCCTCCAATAATCGTTATCAGTATTGGCATTGAAAAATCATAATCGGTTGACCTCTAATACAGACCCACACAGAGATTCAGACAGATAGTCCTGCCTCATTTCCCCAGGTGATGATCTGGGTGGTATTCATTAGGCATGAAAATGGTCTGAAATGGAGTGAAGTGGGAAGGTAGTATCTGAATTTGTCCAATTAGAAATGCTCATTTTTGTTGTCCATTGTTGTGCCCTCATGAACACACCCCTGGACTCAGTGATTTGGCCACAACCATTCCGAGGTCGAGGTCTGAGATTGGTACTCGGAGGCCCAGCTGCGATTAACGTAGAGAGGCTTTATCTGGCTTAGCAGCACAATCATCCAGCGCAACCAAATCACAGGACTAGGATTACAGCGAGGAACTGGGATATACACCTACTGTTCAGGTTCAAAGTGGCGAGCCAACTGACATCCAGGAAATGGTTGGGTGGTGTTGGCATGGGGTTTGTTTAGTTGTTTAGGGTGACACGTTACAGAACATTCAGACAGAGTTGTATTGTATGTTACCAACATGTTTTTAAGACATGTTTCCCAACTGTCTGCTCTTACATTTCTAACTACAATGGACTATATATTTTGCACCCTGCTGAATAAGCCTGTGGGGTAAAGGGGCTCTAAAGAATCAGGGATAGAAAAGGCTGAATTTGAGGGAGCCATTTTGTTATGCCAAGTCTGCAGTGCTGATATGATACTGCAATGATTCAAAATCTGATATTGAAGCCTACATGAAAGTGCAGCCATTTTATATCAATATCAAATCATTTCTCAGTAACAATGAAGTGCCTTAAAGGTGCAACATGCAGAAATCCCTCCACCATTTCCTAATTTCAGTTTTTGTGACAAAACAAGCAATGTGTAGAGAATCGTTGTACCATCTAAACCACTGTGAAATATATTTTCAATAACCAAAAATGTTGTATTTTCAGCTGCTTGAAGCTGGTGTACAAAACTGAAAGGAAAAGACACAAAAAGTTACATATTGCAGCTTTAATGTAATAGTTTTCCATTCAAATGGCAAAAAAGGGCAGCCGGCCGCGACTGGGAGGTCCGTGGGGCGACACATAATTGGCCTAGCGTCATCCGGGTTAGGGAGGGTTTCGGCGGGTAGGAATATCCTAGTCTCATCGCGCACCAGCGACTCCTGTGGCGGGCCGGGCGCAGTGCACGCTAACCAAGGTCGCCAGGTGCACGGTGTTTCCTCCGACACATTGGTGCGGCTGGCTTCCGGGTTGGATGCGCTCTGTGTTAAGAAGCAGTGCTCCTTGGTTGGGTTGTGTTTCGGAGGACGCATGACTTTCAACCTTCGTCTCTCCCAAGCCCGGACGGGAGTTGTAGTGATGAGATAAGATAGTAACTACTAATAATTGGATAACACGAAATTGGGGAGAAAAAGGGGGTAAAATTCCCCACAAAAAATGGCAAAAAAGAAGAAAACATGGCTTTTTAGAAAAAAACAATTTCTCAAGCAAGAATTTTGCTAGGACTGTGCAGGTGTGGTCTGAGTGGAGGGGGGAAGCGCACCTGGAAACAGAAAACTAGCTGTTATTGGCAGAGAGGTTTGAAACTCTCTTTGTTATCGGTCTATTAACTTATTTACCGCCTGGTGATGTCACCAGGCAAGCTGAAACTCCACCCATGTAAAATATGCTTATTCGAGGATCCTTTGTAGATTATATTTTCAACCAGCAACTATCATGAAATAACACTGATATTTTTTTTATTTTTACTTTTACAGTTTGTTTCATCAGCTGTTGTACAATATGATACAAACACAGGAATTTTGACTGCATTGGGCCTTTAAAATGTCATACTTGGTGGTCTGTCTTTTATGAGGACTATAGCCTGGTCTGTCATTTTCCATTTCAATGTGCTCCTCTTTATCTATAAGTTATACTAAGCTCTACCCTCAGAATGGGATGAAGTCACATTAGCTAAATGAGATTAGCGGCGCTAACCCTGTTTTCATGTGCCTCTCCACGCTACCTTTGTTTACTGCGATTGGTTACTTTCGATAAGATGGCCCATGCAGGCATCAGGTTCAAATTGCCTTCTTATGCTTCCCTGTTGGGTGTCAGTGTTGCGTAAAAGCTCACCTTCGTCACCTTGTCTGGAGTAAACAGAAATGACATCATCAGGTGTAGCCCTTAGAGCTATATCTATAGCTTAGCACAATGGGGTTCCGTGATGGTCAGCTGCTTGCTTTGAAGATGTCTTTGGGTAAGTCAACCATCTCTCATCCATACCCTTCACACACTACTGAGCCAAACCAAGCCCAAGCCCAACTGTACTGGGCACGGTAGTGTGAAAAGGGTGCCAGAGAGTGCATGAACCTGCATATAAATGAAGTCTTAGTTGTCTCTTTAGCATCAAATCTCTATCAGATACCATATTTATGGTTTGTATATTTTGTGTATTGGATAGAGGAGCTGTCCAGGGTGCTGAAGTCATGCTCCGCCCAAACATAGGCTACTGTATCTGTAACTTACTGTAAGTTGCTCTGGATAAGAACCGCTGCTAAATGACAAAAATGTCAAACGTATACATTTTAAATATTGATGTCGCAGATGTGTCATTTCTACATTTCTTTATTAAAAATGTAGTTATTTGTTACATTTGTGTAAAACCTAGCAGTACTACTTATTTCTCTGAGTGAGGCGGATATATAGCATTTTGCAACAAAAGAAACATGATTATTTGTATCTCTGAAATGAAACCATAAAGTGATAGATTTTAAACAAACACATATGTCATTGAACAACCCCATGCCATGATTAGGTAGTGAAAAAACACAGCAATCTCTTTCATAATTTCTTTAAAAAAATAAAAGCTAATTTACCAACATTTCTGAGAATGGATATATAGCGTTTTGGAATGAAACTCTTGAATTGAAGATGTGATCGTTTTAAATTCCTTCAACCTCCTCACAGTCCCTGATTGCTAAATGTGGAGCAGGCTATTTGGAGCAGTGACTGGGCCGTGGTCGATCATCAGATCAGTGCTCTGTTTTAGCTGTTTTTTTAACAGAGCGCTCCCATTTCCAGAGTTCAGATGCGGGTATTTATATCAAGCAGGTCAGCTCAGGTAAAGGTGTACTGAGGAGAGTAACAGTGAGTTCTGTCTGAAAACGACCTTCTCTCCTTTGGGTCCCGGACTACTGTATGGAACCATTTACATTACATTACATTACATTTAAGTCATTTAGCAGACGCTCTTATCCAGAGCGACTTACAAATTGGTGCGTTCACCTTAAGACATCCAGTGGAACAGCCACTTTACAATAGTGCATCTAAATCTTTTAAGGGGGGGTGAGAAGGATTACTTTATCCTATCCTAGGTATTCCTGAAAGAGGTGGGGTTTCAGGTGTCTCCGGAAGGTGGTGATTGACTCCGCTGTCCTGGCGTCGTGAGGGAGTTTGTTCCACCATTGGGGGGCCAGAGCAGCGAACAGTTTTGACTGGGCTGCGCGGGAACTGTACTTCCTCAGTGGTAGGGAGGCGAGCAGGCCAGAGGTGGATGAACGCAGTGCCCTTGTTTGGGTGTAGGGCCTGATCAGAGCCTGGAGGTACTGAGGTGCCGTTCCCCTCACAGCTCCGTAGGCAAGCACCATGGTCTTGTAGCGGATGCGAGCTTCAACTGGAAGCCAGTGGAGAGAGCGGAGGAGCGGGGTGACGTGAGAGAACTTGGGAAGGTTGAACACCAGACGGGCTGCGGCGTTCTGGATGAGTTGTAGGGGTTTAATGGCACAGGCAGGGAGCCCAGCCAACAGCGAGTTGCAGTAATCCAGACGGGAGATGACAAGTGCCTGGATTAGGACCTGCGCTGCTTCCTGTGTGAGGCAGGGTCGTACTCTGCGGATGTTGTAGAGCATGAACCTACAAGAACGGGCCACCGCCTTGATGTTAGTTGAGAACGACAGGGTGTTGTCCAGGATCACGCCAAGGTTCTTAGCGCTCTAGGAGGAGGACACAATGGAGTTGTCAACCGTGATGGCGAGATCATGGAATGGGCAGTCCTTCCCCGGGAGGAAGAGCAGCTCCGTCTTGCCGAGGTTCAGCTTGAGGTGGTGATCCGTCATCCACACTGATATGTCTGCCAGACATGCAGAGATGCGATTCGCCACCTGGTCATCAGAAGGGGGAAAGGAGAAGATTAATTGTGTGTCGTCTGCATAGCAATGATAGGAGAGACCATGTGAGGTTATGACAGAGCCAAGTGACTTGGTGTATAGCGAGAATAGGAGAGGGCCTAGAACAGAGCCCTGGGGGACGCCAGTGGTGAGAGCGCGTGGTGAGGAGACATTCTCGCCACGCCACCTGGTAGGAGCGACCTGTCAGGTAGGACGCAATCCAAGCGTGGGCCGCGCCGGAGATGCCCAACTCGGAGAGGGTGGAGAGGAGGATCTGATGGTTCACAGTATCGAAGGCAGCCGATAGGTCTAGAAGGATGAGAGCAGAGGAGAGAGAGTTAGCTTTAGCAGTGCGGAGGGCCTCCGTGATACAGAGAAGAGCAGTCTCAGTTGAATGACTAGTCTTGAAACCTGACTGATTTGGATCAAGAAGGTCATTCTGAGAGAGATAGCGGGAGAGCTGGCCAAGGACGGCACGTTCAAGAGTTTTGGAGAGAAAAGAAAGAAGGGATACTGGTCTGTAGTTGTTGACATCGGAGGGATCGAGTGTAGGTTTTTTCAGAAGGGGTGCAACTCTCGCTCTCTTGAAGACAGAAGGGACGTAGTCAGCGGTCAGGGATGAGTTGATGAGCGAGGTGAGGTAAGGGAGAAGGTCTCCGGAAATGGTCTGGAGAAGAGAGGAGGGAATAGGGTCAAGCGGGCAGGTTGTTGGGCGGCCGGCCGTCACAAGACGCGAGATTTCATCTGGAGAGAGAGGGGAGAAAGAGGTCAGAGCACAGGGTAGGGCAGTGTGAGCAGAACCAGCGGTGTCGTTTGACTTAGCAAACGAGGATCGGATGTCGTCGACCTTCTTTTCAAAATGGTTGACGAAGTCATCTGCAGAGAGGGAGGAGGAGGGGGGAGGGGGAGGAGGATTCAGGAGGGAGGAGAAGGTGGCAAAGAGCTTCCTAGGGTTAGAGGCAGATGCTTGGAATTTAGAGTGGTAGAAAGTGGCTTTAGCAGCAGAGACAGAAGAGGAAAATGTAGAGAGGAGGGAGTGAAAGGATGCCAGGTCCGCAGGGAGGCGAGTTTTCCTCCATTTCTGCTCGGCTGCCCGGAGCCCTGTTCTGTGAGCTCGCAATGAGTCGTCGAGCCACGGAGCAGGAGGGGAGGACCGAGCCGGCCTGGAGGATAGGGGACATAGAGAATCAAGGGATGCAGAAAGGGAGGAGAGGAGGGTTGAGGAGGCAGAATCAGGAGATAGGTTGGAGAAGGTTTGAGCAGAGGGAAGAGATGATAGGATGGAAGAGGAGAGAGTAGCGGGGAGAGAGAGCGAAGATTGGGACGGTGCGATACCATCCGAGTAGGGGCAGTGTGGGAAGTGTTGGATGAGAGCAAGAGGGAAAAGGATACAAGGTAGTGGTCGGAGACTTGGAGGGGAGTTGCAGTGAGGTTAGTGGAAGAACAGCATCTAGTAAAGATGAGGTCGAGCGTATTGCCTGCCTTGTGAGTAGAGGGGGAAGGTGAGAGGGTGAGGTCAAAAGAGGAGAGGAGTGGAAAGAAGGAGGCAGAGAGGAATGAGTCAAAGGTAGACGTGGGGAGGTTAAAGTCGCCCAGAACTGTGAGAGGTGAGCCGTCCTCAGGAAAGGAGCTTATCAAGGCATCAAGCTCATTGATGAACTCTCCGAGGGAACCTGGAGGGCGATAAATGATAAGGATGTTAAGCTTGAAAGGGCTGGTAACTGTGACAGCATGGAATTCAAAGGAGGCGATAGACAGATGGGTAAGGGGAGAAAGAGAGAATGACCACTTGGGAGAGATGAGGATCCCGGTGCCACCACCCCGCTGACCAGAAGCTCTCGGGGTGTGCGAGAACACGTGGGCGGACGAAGAGAGAGCAGTAGGAGTAGCAGTGTTATCTGTGGTGATCCATGTTTCCGTCAGTGCCAAGAAGTCGAGGGACTGGAGGGGGCATAGGCTGAGATGAACTCTGCCTTGTTGGCCGCAGATCGGCAGTTCCAGAGGCTACCGGAGACCTGGAACTCCACGTGGGTCGTGCGCGCTGGGACCACCAGATTAGAGTGGCCGCGGCCACGCGGTGTGGAGTGTTTGTATGGTCTGTGCAGAGAGGAGAGAACAGGGATAGACAGACACATAGTTGACAGGCTACAGAAGAGGCTACGCTAATGCAAAGGAGATTGGAATGACAAGTGGACTACACGTCTCGAATGTTCAGAAAGTTAAGCTTACGTAGCAGGAATCTTATTGACTAAAATAATTCAAATGATACAGTACTGCTGAAGTAGGCTAGCTGGCAGTGGCTGCGTTGTTGTTGTTCTATCTCTCTATAGTGCTGTTTCTTGTATTATGGTCTCTTGTTTCTTTAGAGGTTTCACTTTGTTGTCCTTTTTCTTTTCCTTTTTCTTCTGTCCTTATTTTGTCTTCCTTTCTTCCTGTGGCGTTCGGTGCCGTTTAAGATGAGGGATGACGCAAAAAAATGTTTATGAGCATGGCCTTATTTCTATTACATCTAGCTCATCTAGGGTGTAGTCATTAGTCCAACATTTGCAAATGAGAGTTTCTATTGTACAAATTCAGGTAGGTTTATCCCAGTTTCGTTCCGTTTGCTTCAGTTTAAGAAACGTTTTTTCAATAGAATCGGTGGAATGAATACACCACTGATCAAACAAACACAGTTAGTACAGTGTACAGGCAGTAAGCAGTTTAACATTTACACCAGTGGGCCCCGGTGGCAATACATTTGTAAAACCAAAGCCTACCTTGACTTGGAAGGGTTCCAGTGTTGGATAGTCATAGCCAGCTAGCTAACATAGCATCCCTCTGTTTGAGTAGGTTAAACTAGCTAGCTACATTTGCTAAGTAGGGTAGTGATCTCTCTCCCTTCATTTTTGAAGAAATTATTGGTTCAAAACTGTCTTTCTCTCTCTCTGAGTCAACTACTCACCACATGTTATGCACTACAGTGCTAGCTAACTATGCTTTCAATACCAAATTGATTCTCTGATTGTTTGGGCAACATGTCAGTTCATGCTGCAAGAGCTCTGATAGTTTGGAGAATGTCCTCCAGAAGTTGTCATAATTACTGTGTAAGTCTATGGAAGGGGGTGAGAAGCATGAGCCTCCTAGGTTTTGTATTGAAGTCAGTATACCCAGGGGAGGATGGAAGCTAGCTGTCCTCCGGCTACACCATGGAGCTACCCTACAAAGTGCTGTTGAGGCTACTGTAGACCTCCATTGCAAAACAGTGTGCTTTACTCAATTATTTGGTGACGTGAATATATTTTGTAGAATTTTATCTAAAAAGGATAACAACTTTTTAAAAGTTTCACTTTTTACTTTTGGGAAATTCACTGAGGAGGAATGTCCTCCCCTTCCTCCTCTGTGGAGCCTCCACTGATGGAGAGCCAAATCAAGTGAGTCTGGAGCTAAGAGTTTAGTTCCTCCTGAGGTTTCACTGGCTTCCCACATTAATTATGTGTGGATGTGGGTGTCTGTGAGTGGTTTGGGTTTTATCATGTGTATCTTCAAGAAGTCAGGACCACCATTGTACAGAGAAGTGAGGACACAAGCTAATGATATGGTAATTAACTCCTCTGTGAGCCTCTTTGACATTGCTAAAACAGGCCTATTACTGAATGTGTTAGGGAGGCTGCTTCAGAAGTTCACAGCTGCTGACAACTTTTTGTCCTTGGTGAAATAAGAGCAGTCTGGGGATATTGCGCAGGAAACTCAACAATAAAATGCATTGGTTAAGATTTAGCCTGCATCTAGCTTATCTAGGGTGTAATCATTAGTCCAACAGTTGCAAACAAGAGTTTCTATTGGACAAATTCAGGTATGTTTATCCCCATTTCAGTCCGCTTGCTTCTGTTTAAGAAACGTTTTTGAACAGAATCTGCGGAACGAATACACCACTGATCAAACACAGTTAGTACAGTGTACAGTCAGTAAGCAGTTTAGCAGTTACATTTGTAAAACCAAAGCCTACCTTGACTTGGAAGAGTTCCAGTGTTGGATAGCTAGCTAACATAGCATCCCTCTGTTTGAGCCGGGTGTTTGAATAAGCTAAACTAGCTAGCTACATTTGTAAGTGAAAAATAAGAAATATAGCTAAAATATAGGAAAGGTGGATTTTCGACATGCCTTTGGTGTATGGAACGCCGTTTGCGTCTTTGCATGTAAAAAAAAAAAAGATACACGTCAAATAAGATTATTTGACGTGTTAAATAAGCGTTTTCATTTGACACGTCAAATAACACAGTTCTATTATAGAATGTTGTGTGTTCTGAATTTGCACGTGCAAGTCAAGCGCCACCACTACTATCGGTAGCGCTGTCAAAGCTGTACAAAAAAAAGTCTGTAAACAACTAATCACCGGCCATGAACGATGTGTTTACAATACCGCGTTGATAATAAGGCATTATTTGTTCGACCGCAACTTCTGGGGTAGCTAGCTTTAGCTTGGTACCTATAGCTAGCACCAATACAACCAGCCTGAAAACAATGGCCAGTAGAAACTGCAGTCATTTTCATTATTCTTAGCAATGATATAGGAATCCTTGTGAGTAAGTATTAGCTAGGTAGCCACTTGTTGTTTGCCTATTGAAATTGAACTAGCTAGCCAGCTACTTAACTCTGTTGCCCAAAGCTAACGTTATAAGCAGCCAGCTTGCTTCATCTAGTGAGGCTCGACCGGTCCGGTTTATGTGTTGTGAAGCTAGCCAAAATAAGGATGAGTGGAATTTACGGTTGTCCTTCAAAATAAAAGTACCTATTTGAAAGTGATGCAGAAGGTTACAATTGGTGGAATCATGCCATGTTTAGACAAGATAGTGTTTAACAAGGTTGGAATGTGAAACAATGAAATTGGGTATCAGTCTACTCGGCGACACCCACAGAACACAACTGTGAAGAGTTTACGCAAATATTAGCGTTGTACCTCTTATCGCGGGACTGTGACTGTGGAAATCACCTCCCCAGTCAGCATATTGTGTGTATTGACATTCATATTGCAGCTTTACCTAAGGATTGGGGATGAATGAAATGGGGTATCAGTCTAATCAATACCCAATATGTTTTTTTCCTAACATCCTCCTCAGAGAAATCAGACTCCAAAACATCCACGCAGTATTGTTTTTCACTGAGTAGACTGATACCCCATGCCATTGATCCACAATCCAGTAAAATACAGTAAAATAAGTATGCCTCCAATGCAATTCTAAAGTATAATAATACAATCAGTGTGATTTCAACAGATTCTTGTCAAATTAACAAATGATTGTCTTTTGTTGATTTTATATAACAACAATCCAACCTCGTTTAGCACGATCTATTCAATTATGGCATAATTCTACTATTTGTATTCATTTGCATCACTGTCAATTACATACTTTTATTTTGAAGGCTAACCGCAAAGTCCACCATTGTGGCTAATCCTTATTGTGGCTAGCTTTAAATAGATGGATCCGACCACCATTAATTTAAAAAAAGCAGTCTTATAAATTAGGGTTATTTTAGATGACACCTAGCTTTATAGTTAGCTAGCTAGCTATAGCAACTGAGACAGATGTCGTTTTCTATGTTTCTGGGGAAGAACATTGTTTGCATCCATGAGCTAGCAAACTTTTTTTTTTATGACCAGGTGTGCGAGACAACTTTACCAGCGACGTGCCGTCATATTCAGGTCCTGATTGGTCAACAAGCTTATTTGACACATCAAATAGTGTTTACTTGACATGTCAAATAGTGTTACTTGACACGTCAAATAGTGTGTGTTTTTTTGACACGCAAAGACCCAAACGGCGTTCCATATTGGTGGGATGTCAGTTTCCATGAAGTGGGAAGCTTTCATGTTTCTGGGATACTGGTTAAAGGAAAAGCCAGAGGGATGAATAGAGGAGGGGAACTTGGCAGAACATCCTGCTATTCCAAAGGACTGTAGAAACAAAACAGCAAAGCAGAGAAACAGAGCTGTCTGGCGCGGCGGCTACTACAGATGCAGTCCTGAGGATCGAGACGTGTGTGTTTATATTATTCATCATAGTGGCTGGAGGTTGATGGGCATGCTTTAGGCCTACATCATTAACGGACTCATCTTTGTCTATACTCTCCATGGCTTTTGGAGTTCATGAGTAAATATCAGATTTTCTACACATTTGATTATTCTGTTATCTGAACATATTTACTTACTGGTACCAATGACACAGGCCACTTACTGTAAATTCTACTGTGTGCCGTTCTTCGTTAGTAGCAGTGCTGCTACTTACAGTGGTTTCCTACTCTAATGTTAAATACTGAAGTAGACCTTCCTGTTTAACTTCCTGCTGTTTTCTCAACCTACTTTTTTCTGAATAAAGAAACGGAGAGTTATAACCAACATGGTCATCACCGAGATGATGTCTTGCTGAGAAGTGAAGGCAATGGTAGCCTCTTAAGTCTCTATCCCGTAGGCGTATTATTCACCTGTCTACTTAGTGGACTGACCAGCCCCTGCTTGACATAGACTCTCTGTTGTTCAAGTATCACAATGTACCAGTCTGCAATGTCAGAGAGGGGTCGTCCTGCCGGGACTAGCAGCTAACGCAGTCTCCTTTCTGCTGTTTCACCTGAGAAAGCATATCAGGAGGGTAAAGGGACACGCCATCTCTCTGGGAATAGACTATAATTCTACTTGTCCTTATTCTGCCTGCGTCTGATATCATATGCCTTTGTTCTCGTATTCTATTACGCCCATGTTTTGTATATTCCCCAACGTTCCCCATATTCTGTACTCTTACAACGTAAGATATCCAAACTAACTAATGTAGTCAATGGCTTAGTCACGATGCAGTGAGTCTCCTTCCCCACAGTCTGTGGGCAGCTAGGCTGAAGTGGGCGAACTCTCGTCAACGGTTCTTCCAGTATGCTCTAGTGAACAGGGTTCTCTTTTGGTACCTCACTGCTCCAACTATAGTAGGCGTACGCGGTAAAACGTCACTGTCCCTCTCATAGTTTGCCTAGACTGCTCCCAGATCTGTTTATGTTGTCTAACCAGCTTCTATGGTAATTGGCAAGACTGAACAA
Organism: Oncorhynchus nerka; assembly: GCF_034236695.1. NCBI lineage: Eukaryota > Metazoa > Chordata > Actinopteri > Salmoniformes > Salmonidae > Oncorhynchus > Oncorhynchus nerka. Next base: position 54,005,931 of record NC_088404.1, on the reverse strand, counting down.
ACATATCTGGGACCATAATAACAGTTTGCTTTTTCCTGCTGCTAATAGCAGCATTTGACTAGTTCTGTAGCAGGTCCAATCACCTTTCCTCTCTCAAGCCCCAGGTCCAATCACCTTTCCTCTCTCAAGCCCCAGGTCCAATCACCTTTCCTCTCTCAAGCCCCAGGTCCAATCACCTTTCATCTCTCACAGACTAATGCTGCAATGCGTCTCACCGTAAAACACAGAGGCCGGGTCAGGGTAATGATGAGCGATTCGGTCCATTTTCATAGCAACAGTGAGCTATATCCTCTGGGTGATATGTCTTACTTCCCAAATTGTTACGACAACATGCTGGTTGGTTTCCAATTTCTATGTAATGATATAGCCGGCATCCTCATTTAAGAGTAATAAAGCATACTTTATCATTGGCAACGAAAGCTCATTAGCACAACAACCATTTGGATGAGGTTTCACTTTTTTGCATCATATCAGCCAATTATTCTGTTCCTCTTACTGAGTCAACTGACTGACTCCAACCAATCACAGAGAGTTTGAGCTGTCACTCCACAGCAGACAAGTAGCTGTTCAAATGCAAACTTTTTCTATTTTGGAAATGAATCAAAAGTATCCATCATGATTGTGAGTCAAAAGTGTACACTGTCTGTCATGTCAGGCCAAGTTGTCATTCTCATCACCTAGGCCTGTACCTTCTATCCCCTAATTTACTATTTTTACTGTTCTCCTCTTTCTCAGTCCACAATCCAGTAATCACTACCTTGCATGTGGCAAGCAAAAATAAAAATAAAATAGTGCTGAGCGATTAACTGAAATGTTGATTTCGTTTTGTCGTTCTGTTTTTTTTCTGTGAGCTCAATTCGCACATTGCACAGTTTCTCGAGATATAAATCAGATCCGGCCTGAACTGTGCGATGTAGTAGGGAGGCCAATATTATACATAGTTTAGCGCATAAAACGTAATTCACTACAATGACCATAATCCATTGTGCATCTACTTGTCTGGTCTGTGTTTCTTTTATGCCTGCTACGGAAGAGGCAGAAGAATGAACAATCGTGAGGGGATATAGAGAGCAGCTCTTGCTTCGCGAGGTACAGTATCTCTATCTGAAAATACATGACCTAAGTGATTGATAGTTGGTATTCAGCAGTCATAAAAGTAGGCCTTATTTACTTTGAACTACAAGTACTACAAAATAGTGATTTTTGTCAGACAGCATATGCAGCCCCTCTATAGAGATGAGATGATGACTTAATAAATTAATAAAGTCATTAAATAAAACAAATGTAATATACACAACAACTGAAACATTTTATTAAGGTAAAGTAATGTGAATAAATGATGGTTAATAAGTGATACGCAGTAATGGACAGTCACTACCATCATGGAACTTTTATTAATTGTTTTATTCTGTGTTAAAGCGTTCAACCCAAATCATCAAAACCGAAATCGAAAACCGTGATTATTTTGTAATAATCGAACCGGAACCCGACCTCGAAAAGCACTAATCGCTCTGCACTACAAGCAACACAAAGCGACCCTCTGTAGAGCTCTTTCCCAGCAAAGAGTTGACAGTGCATATACAGTACCAAAATGGCGGAGGACGGCAAACTCTGGATGTATCGAAGATAGCAAGTGGAACACAGAGTCAAGTTCCCTCTCCTATTAGCCGGCTCTATTATTAGTCTGCATTGGTGCTTAAACAAACGGGAATGAAATGCTTATCGTCACACCTCTGAACTGAATGGGTAGAAATGCTGACACATAATTATATCAGATCTGCACAGGAGTGGGTCCTTCCATGAAAAGAGGGCCTTTTGCATCCCTTTTGATATTTTAATTAGAAATTGTGCAACAATATTGAATTTTAAAAGCCTGGTATATTAAATGTAAAGAAAAAAAATCGAACAACTTCATGTTCATCTTCTCCTGCACCACCCCGACATCAACATATGTGAGAATGTCGCGTTTCTATGGTTTGTAATAAGAAAAGATAGAGGAAGATAAGTGTTTCCAATGACATCATCAACCAATTAGTAGACAATTCATTTAAAACACTTTTTTTTAACTACAAAACATAGAAAAGTTACATTTTTGGCTGATTTAAGATGAAATCGTCAACTCTGTTATGGTCAACCCTGTTACTTTATCTGGCACTAATTAGGCACTTGCTATAGTATTATTTGTATTTAACCTCTTGAGATGGGGAAAATGTGTTTATGAAGTTGGACGTGCTCTTTATGACAGAATGTTAAAATTAGGTGAAATCCAATGTTTTTTTTGGACCAAGTTATACTTCTCAAAAGGCGCCGAATTGGTGGAACGACCTGGATATTCAGCATTATATTCACTAATGAATCCTTTATGATTTATTATGTTTGCTCTCTCTTTACGTCAGTGATTTCATACCAATTATGCCAGCTCACTGCATTGTTTTCAGTGTCTATGATATTGACCAATAACCTGAAAATCATATCCTTGAAGTCCTTGTGATGATGATTGCCAAACATTTGGATATATTGGCCCAATATTTATATGTTACAAAGCCATGTAATTCTAAATTCTCATGCATGAAAATGTCAGTAGCTGTTCTCCACTTCCAACTGCGCACAGTCAATTCAAAATCTATTCCACGTTGGTTCAACCAGTGTGTGCCCAGTGGGTTTGTTCTGTTCTAAAAAGCTGTACCTGTTAGCTCTGATTTCAAGCCGCAACCAGTAGTAGACATTGGTGACCTATTTCCTTTTCCCAACTTTTGTTCTTGCCTTGACGCACTGTGGTGTTGTGCTCTCTCTAAGAGTCTGCCCCACATAACAGGCACCACGCAGTACAGAGTACTAAAATCTCCCCGACTGAAAAAGGGTTTTCACAGATAAACTCTGGATGCTCTCCAGCAGGCAGTCTTTGGGGCAGACTGCTCAGACTCTGGCAAGTTTCTCAGTAGCCTTTTAAGCTGTTGACCTGTGCCAATGTTGGTTATGTCTACAAGGATTTGAATGGAACACTTCAAAGCAAGTGCATGAAAGATGTTGACAAAACACGTCTGGCCTCTCTCTCATGTCGTTCCATTTGTCTGGCCCCTGTAGGGCAAAGGACTCTCCACCACAAGAGTGATGTCCTAGAGACAGTCGTGTTGGTCAACCCATCAGAGGATACAGTTGCTTCAGAGGTGTGTTTCAAGATTTCAAATATATACATATATTTTCTGGTTTGTTACTATATTTAAACCAGCTTTCAATCATTGTATACATCTGTTTACATTTTGTCATTATGATTTAAAACCTAATGAATCTCATTTTTTCCCTATAAGAAAACAAACTATTTTCTCTCACCGTGCTTTAAATGGAATATCATAATGGCATAACAAATTGTAAATACATTTGATTCATTTCATAGTGTAGCCCATATAAAAAGACACACTCTTTGTTCTGTGCCGTTTCCTATAACTGCTCTGTTTTGCTCTCTGCCCCAGATCCAGTCTCTAGTCACAGACTCAGCAGGACACAAACTCCTGGTCCTGAGTGGGCAGAACTCCGACCACGGTGACCTGCTTCTCCAAAGTGGGGTTTTCACCTATAAGAGCTTCTCACAAGTCTTTGCTGATCCTAGGGTAAGATATGACTGTTCAGAACAGTCAAATCCTATTCAAAACAGCCTGTTCTGACACTTTACTGTCGTCTCTAGCACTGGCTCATGAGCTCATGTTTTTCTAATGAAGATTAGATTACCAATGAAACTATAAATATTTTATATACCCCCCCATGAACTGGAATTGTGGATAAACATGAAAACAACAATGTCATTGAGAAATGTTTACACATCAACACTGACCTTGGCTTGTCTCTGTCTGTCATTCTCCTGTAGGTCAGTGATTTGCTGGGCGAAGCAGCCCCCAAGCAGCGGGCCACACTCACTGTGTCCTGCCGATCGGAGGTGGGTTGGAGCTCCCTGGGTCAGCAGCAGCACTTACGGGAGTTCCTTGAGTACAGACTGAACACTGAGCCTGTGCTACCCAAGATGGAGGGAGTCACAGAGTTCACGGAGTACATCTCCGAGACGGTGGATGTGCCTTCTCCCTTTGACCTCCTGGAGCCGCCCACATCTGGAGGCTTCCTGAAACTGTCCAGGCCCTGTTGTTACATCTTCCCTGGGGGGAGGGGCGACTCGGCCCTGTTTGCGGTCAATGGCTTCAACATCCTAGTGGATGGAGGCTCTGAACGTAAATCATGCTTCTGGAAGCTGGTCAGACACTTGGACCGCATCGACTCAATTCTACTCACTCACATTGGTGCAGACAATCTGCCAGGCATCAACGGGCTCCTTCAGAGGAAAATAGCAGAGCAGGAAGAGGAGCAGTCACAAGGCTCAACCACCTACAGTGACTGGATGAAGAACCTGATCTCTCCAGAGCTTGGTGTGATCTTCTTCAATGTACCCGAGAAGCTACGTATGCCAGAATCAAACCTAAAGGTCAAGCGCAGCATCGAGGAGGCCTCCCTCACGTTGCAGTACCTCAACAAACTGGGAATCAAGCCGGAGCCTCTCTGTAGACTGGTCAGCAACACTATTGAGCCTTTCACTCTTTTCCATAAGATGGGGGTGGGCAAGTTAGACATGTATGTTCTGAACCCCGTCAAGGACAGTAAGGAGATGCAGTTTCTCATGCAGAAGTGGGCTGGTAACAGCAAGGCCAAAACAGGCATTGTGCTCCCCAATGGAAAAGAGGGAGAAATATCCGTACCTTACCTGACGTCAGTTACAGCATTAGTCGTGTGGCTTCCTGCCAATCCTGCCGAAAAGATTGTCAGAGTGCTGTTCCCTGGAAACGCACCACAAAACAAAGTCCTGGAGGGACTAGAGAAATTAAAGCACCTTGACTTCTTGCGATACCCAGTAGCCACACAAAAAGACATAGCCTCAGGGGCTCCTCCCTCTGTTGTAAAACAGACAAAGTTAAAGCAAAGGACAGACAGCAAAGAAAGTCTGAAATCATCTCCCAAGACTACAAAACCCCTTAAGAAAGAAGCAGATGATGTGGTATCGGCAGTCACAGAGGCAACAAGTGACTTTGTAAAGGAGAACAAGATAGAGAAAAAGGAGAAGAAACTTAAAGAGAATGAAAAACCCACAAAAATAATAAAATCCAAGACTGATGCACCAGAAAAGAAAAAACTATTGAAGGAGAAATCCTTGAGAAAACATTCAAAGGAAAGGGCATCCAAGATGGATGAGAAAAAAGACAAGGAAAAGAAAGAGAAAGTCAAGAAAGTTGACACAGCTAAAAAAGAAGAGAGAAAAGACTCCAAAGTTGACAAGAAAAAAGATGCGCCTAAGTCAGAGTTGAGAAAGATAACAAAACCTGACTTAAAACCCCTCACACCAGAGGTCAGAAGGACCCTGCACAGGGCAAAAGTGTCAAGTAAACCCAAAACCGACAAAAGCAAAGGCAAAGCGGCCAAGGCAGCGCCGGCTGAACCCAAACCGGAGGAACCAGCAGCAGAGAACATTCAACCTGACCCACTACAGAATGGGGGTATTGAGGGCATATCTGCTTCCTCCACTCCAGAAGATCTTACCAAGGACTTTGAGGAGTTCAAACAAGATGAGGTATCATCAGAGCCACCAGAGAGTGCAGTGGAGACACCAGCAGAGGAAAGCATGGCCGAATCCCCTACCCAGGAGGAGGAGAAAGAACAGGAAACTGTCTCTAAAACTCCACCAGGCACAACGTCTCCTGAGAAGGGAGTAATGGAAGTTGAAACTGAGTCTCAAAGCAAAGAGGACCAATTAACACAAGAGCATAAAGAAGAATTACAAGCAGAGAAAGTGGAACTATGTGAGGATGAGGGAGCTGCAGTTGAAGATGAGGAGGAGGAAGAAAAAGAAGGCCCGATTGCAGAGAGGAAAACATTTCAGGAAGAGGAAGATATGGGGATAGGGGAGGAAGAAGATGATGCAAAAGATGATGTGAAGGATAATGAACTAGACAGGAAACATGAGCTGGAGGACATGGAGAAAGTTGAAAAGCCCACAGATATGGCGGTAACAAAAGAGGAAAGCAGAAGAGCTTCATCCCAGGAGGAGGAACAGGACGAAGATGGACATGTTGTTGAAAAGGCTGAGCTGGAAGAGGTAGAAGTTCTAGACATGATAGCAGATGAAGAGGTCAAAATCAAACCTGAAGCGGGAGAGAAAGAAACATTGGCCAAGAATGGGGAAAGCAAAGCAGTTAAACATACTCCTGGAGCTAAAGAGGAGGATGAGGCAGAAGAAGAGGGCTATGTGTCAAATGTGGGAGGCGCTACCGTCGACATAGTGTCAACACTGCAAGGAACTGCTGCAGCCGAGCCCATCTCCTTCATTCAAGACGAAACCATTCCAGGCCACTCTGAAACTGAACAGACCATCTCTGATGAGGAAGTTCACGAAGAGGCTGATGACAGGATACTAAACCTCCAATACGAAGTGGGTGCATATGACATCTCTGTCCCAGATCAGACAGGCTCCTTTGACACCATCCATGGGATGAAGGAGATGCAAGCATCAGCTATGGCTGATGTAACAGCCAAAGGTTTTATTTGTGGACAGGAGCAAGTATCGGTATTCACTAACATCATTGCTGCTCCCTTGGCTGAGGAGGAACATGTTTCCTCAGCCACATCCATCACAGAGTATGATAAATTGTCCTCCTTCCCCACCTCTATTGCAGAGGACCAATCAGTGGCCTCTGTCGCTACACCTCAGACTGAGGAAACAGGCAAAAGCTCTCTGCTTCTTGACACTGTTAATAGCGTTCCCCTGGCAATTCCAACGGAGGCCACACATGGGAAAGAACATTTACACTCTGCTGGGACCATCTCACCAACATCCTCCTTAGAGGAAGACAAGTACATGAAGTCAGTTCCATCCGAAGAGTGCCTGTCGGTTATCTCTGATTTGAAGACGGAGGCTAACGTCATCAAGACTCATGAGGAAGAGGAAGAAGCTCAGGACCAAACTCAGAACGTTGACATTTCACTTGGGGAGAGCTATGCCTCCCCTCAAATGCTCTGGGATAGGGATGTGGAACAGCTCCCTGCTTCTGAGGCTCCTGTCTCCAAACTTGTTCAGGATTTGAAGCAGGATCACCTACCAGTTGAGGAGGTACAACTCTTTAAGTCCAAAGAAGACATCTTAACAGTGGTGCCTTCAAAACCCCTTTCACCCCCACCCTCTTTCTCAACGCATTTTAGGTCAGACTCATTTACTTCGGAAGGTGAAGAGCGATGCTGCAGTCCAGACGATAGCACTGTGAAAATGGCCTCCCCCACACAATCTTCCCACCCCAGTGCAACCAGCTCTCCAACTCACTCTCCTCTTCATCAGTCGCCTGTGGAGGAAAAGACCCAGGACTTCCCAGGACTGGAGCATCAAACACAGGGGGACCTTCATGATTCTGCCACCAAAACAGAAGATAAGGATGCAAAGAAAGATCAAGCGGAAAAGGAAGATAAAGTGGATAAGAATAAAAAATTGGATGCTGACATCATGAAAGTTGAGTCGGACCTACTACCATCGGTGGAGAAATCATTTCAAAAAGACTTGCCCATTACAAAAGCGGAAGAAAAAGATGGTCTCTCCCCTTCCAAAGGTGAGATGGAACAGGAACCGGAGACAACTCCTCTTACCTCTGAGTCAGTCACAGGCAAAGACGAAGCTTCCATATCAGGAAAGGAATCTCTGACAGTAGACATTTCTAGTGGTAAGGCTATACTCAAACACAGTGACGAGGAAGATGATGACCATCAACAGAAAGAATCCAAAGTGTGCAGTAAGGCTAAATTCCCAAAGGGGAAGGAGAGTAGTTTCTTAGATTATGACGATGGTGAGGATGATATAACGATAATGTAAAACCCATCAAACAGGACATGAAGGATACAGAAGAAAATGACACACATGAGGCTAAAACTATCAAGGAAGAGAAAGAGGAGAAAGAAAAACAAGACGTGTTTGAAGCTGAAACCATCAAGGAAGAAAAGAAAGAAACAGATAAAATTGGTACAACTGAAGCTACTACTGAAGCTGAGCCCATCAAGGAAGATAAAGATGAGAAAGTGAAGGAAAAAGATTACATTCATGAAGCTGAACCCATCAAGGAAGAGAAGAAAGAAACAGAAAAGGTTGGTATAACTGAAGCTGAACCCATCAAGGAAGAGAAGAAAGAAACAGAAAAGGTTGGTACAACTGAAACTGAACCCACCAAGGAAGAGAAGAAAGAAACAGAAAAGGTTGGTACAACTGAAACTGAACCCACCAAGGAAGAGAAGAAAGAAGCAGAAAAGGTTGGTACAACTGAAACTGAACCCATCAAGGAAGAGGGGAAAGAAGCAGAAAAGGTTGGTACAACTGAAACTGAACCCATCAAGGAAGATAAAGATGACATTCATGAAGCTAAACCCATCAAGGAAGAGAAGAAAGAAACAGAAAAGATTGGTACAACTGAAGCTGAACCCATCAAGGAAGAGAAGAAAGAAACAGAAATTGTTGGTACCACTGAAGCTGAACCCATCAAGGAAGATAAAGATGGCATTCATGAAGCTAAACCCATCAAGGAAGAGGGGAAAGAAGCAGAAAAGGTTGGTACAACTGAAACTGAACCCATCAAGGAAGATAAAGATGACATTCATGAAGCTAAACCCATCAAGGAAGAGAAGAAAGAAACAGAAAAGGTTGGTACCACTGATGCTGAACCCATCAAGGAAGAGAAGAAAGAAACAGAAAAGGTTGGTACCACTGAAACTGAACCCATCAAGGAAGATAAAGATGAGAAAGTGAAGGAAAAAGATGACATTCAAGAAGCTGAACCCATCAAGGAAGAGAAGAAAGGAACAGAAAAGTGTGGTACCACTGAAGCTGAACCCATCAAGGAAGATAAAGATGGCATTCATGAAGATAAACCCATCAAGAAAGAGAAGAAAGAAACAGAAAAGATTGGTACAACTGAAGCTGAACCCATCAAGGAAGAGAAGAAAGAAACAGAAATTGTTGGTACCACTGATGCTGAACCCATCAAGGAAGAGAAGAAAGAAACAGAAAAGGTTGGTACCACTGAAGCTGAACCAATCAAGGAAGATAAAGATGAGAAAGTGAAGGAAAAAGATGACATTCATGAAGCTAAACGCATCAAGGAAGAGAAGAAAGAAACAGAAAAGGTTGGTACAACTGAGGAAGATGGTACAACCAAGGAAGTTGGTACAACCAAGGAAGAGAAGAAGGAAAAGGACAAAGAGAAAGATGATACTTGTGGGGCTGAGCCCATCAAAGAGGAGGAGAACGAGAAGGAAAAATATGATACCTTTGAGTCTGAACCTACGAAAGAAGAAAAACAGAAAGAAATAGGGAGTATAGTCACTTCTAAAGACGAGCTAAGCCCTTGTATCTCTACCTCTAAAGTGGAGCCAGCCTCAGACTCCACCACTACAGAAAAAATAGAGCAAGAGAAAGATAACTTTGTGGCTGAACCCATGAAAGATGAGAAGGATGACACTTGTAAGACTGATGCCATCAAGGAAGAAAAGATGGCGAGAGAACATCCTCTTCAGTCTGAACCAATGAAAGAAGAGGAAAGAGAAAAAGAGAGAGATACTTTTGACAGTGAACCGACTAAAGGAGAGCACCGAGAGAAAGAAAAGGATGATACATGTATGGTGGAATCCACCACGGGGGGCAAGAAAGAAAAAGACGACAATACATGTTTTGAGATTGAAGTGAGCCAGGAAGAGAGGATAGAGAAAGATGATACTTATGTGGCTGAATTCAGTAAAGAACAGAAGATGGAAAAGGAGCAAGAAAAAGAAGATAGTGATTTTGAAGACATCAACGATGAGGAAAGAGAGGAAGATAGAGATGACAGTTATGGAGTTGAACCCATAAAAGGAGACGAAAGAGCAAAAGAAAGTGAAACAGCTGACACAGTCAACTATGAAATGAGCGTGAAAGAGGCAGGAAAATATGGTTCTCATGAGATTGAACCTACTAGAGAGGAGAAATGGGAGAAAGAGAAAAAGGAGGTGCAAGAGAAAGATCTAAAAGAGGCTTTACAACACAGCGTACAGACAGCAATGATAGAAAAGGTAGAGGTGACTTCGGCGACAAAGCTTGAACCTACATTTCAGGTTCAGTACTCAGACGGAGATGAGGAAGATGAGGAGGAAGATGAAGAGGAATCCATTTGCATGGGTGGTGCAGGCTCAAGACCTTTATCAGTGGAACCTAGACAATCAGAACACGAGATCATCTCTCAAGACCTGCTCTCCACTCAGTCATCAGAGAATGTGCTTAGTGACCAGACGAAGGACAGCCACTCTGAACAGACCACTGGGCTTGTGTCTACATTACCAAAATGGGAGACCTCTCCTGATAAAGACCTCAAAGAGCAGCATAAAGAGCGACAACATAGACTCTCCCCTGAACTAGAAAAGGACATCAAGACAACTGAGACCACATCAGCAACCCATCCCAGTCAAGAGTCCACCATTGGTTTCCCTACCTTGAAACCAGTCTCTGCTATGCCTACCACCAAATTAGAGCCAGCCTCTGACTCCGCCACTACAGACAAACAGTCTATAGGTTCAACACTATTAAGCACTGACAGCAAGGCCAGTGTGACGGTATCCACCCAGCATGAAACACTGCTGCTATCTATGACAACAAGCAAAGAAGCATCTAATACGGATGAAAAGACAAAGCATGTTTCTCCAAAAGAAGATGAGAAACCAGGCAAGGAAGCTGAGATGGAAATTGAAAAAGAGCGGGGAGTTTCTTCCTCAGAGCATACACAACCTTGTTCATATCTTGTCTTGGATAAAGATTCTGAGAAGGTTCCCGAGAAAGTGAGCCACGTCGATGCCACAAAAGCAGACAGTGCCTCTGAAAATTTGAAAGGCTTTGACAAAATAACAACGGAGACTGTCAGTGTGAGCTTGCAAGAGGACCAGGGCTTTGATGTGTCTAAGTATGAACCCTATGAAAAGCCCATTTCAAAAGAAAAGGAATCAGACTATAAAGAAGACCATGAGGTATCTAGAGAGTTTGATCGGTCAACACAAATTGGCATTGATGATAATAGGAACGTTAGCCAGGCAGATGCTGGTGCAGCTGCATTCTACTCAGAGGACGAGGAAAAAGAGGAACCGCTGTCATTCAGCAGAGTTGATTACACCCCTCCACCTTTCCCCAAGAGCGAGAGAAGTCTCCATTGCAGCTCAAGTGCCTTCACTGAACATGATGACAAAGAGAAAGGTCAAGAGGAAGTGAGTGATAGGAAGGAGGGGCAATCTACACCACACGTGGAAAACAGCTTTATGTATATAGAGACTCAAGACAACAAGACCACCCCAGCAGCAGAGCAATACTCATTTGCTTTCAGTCTCAAAGAAGATAAACCTGAGAAAGTTGAGAAGGATGAAATGAAGGACAAGACTGGAGCATCTCCCAGTGTAGAGGAGTATATACCAGTCCAGTCAGGCAGAAAGGAAACAGCCTCTTCCTCATGGAGTCAATCCAACACCGATGCCCAAGCCTCAGCTACAGCCATGCCCTTTGAAGACGTCCCTGAGAAGCAGACCACAGAGAAAGAGAAGGAAAAAGATGAGCCAGTGAAAGACTATATGGATTCATCTGATAGTGAGAGAGCGGACTCTCCCTGTGGTCGCTACTCACCAACGGAAAAAGACATGTTACCTCATCAAGCTTTGCCTAAGGAAAAGGACAATCAGGCCACTGCTGCCCCTTTGGCCAGATATTCAGGACAGCTCCTAGACGATAATGTTCTTGCATCTGAGTGCACTCAAATTGGAAGCTCTATCACCAGTAAATCTACGATGGGCTATTCTGAGAGAGAAGGCACTCCGGACAGTGTAGATAAGAGGCTACTGGTGGTGGGAGAGGATTATGATGATGAGGAAGATGATGCAGAAGAAGAAGCCAGTGATCTAGATGTGGAGAAGGGAGCGAGAGAGCAGTCTGAAAAAGAAATATGTAAATGTATATTGGATGTTACCACTACTTCTAAATGTCCTGTGACAAAGGAAGGGGACAAGAAGACCCTCTCACCCGAACCTGAACCCAGCCTCCTCAAAAAGGAGGAGCCTTCCCATTCAATGGCCACAAGCAGCCCTCCACCAGCAGATACTGCAGATTCCCTTTTGAAGAATGTAGTTGGGGCCTCGCCACTCCAGTCTGGCAGTTCCACTGCAATAGAACAAACAGGATCTGGAGGATATCCTTCTGAATCCTCAGAGTATTCCGAGGACAGCCAACTGGGGTTAAAGGAGGAGAGGTTTGACAGTCCTGACCCCTCTTTGCCAACCAAGTCCAGTGAAGATAAACATTACAGTCAGGGAGACATTGAAGCTGACAGGCAGAGAACCCCAGATACCACTAGTAGAAAACCTGAGGAAGATCCTTTGTGTTACCTCTCATCTGCCTCAGCTTTTCTATCAACCAGCCACCAGTTGGGGGAGGAGTTAGAGACCCCCGTCAGAATGTCTAGTGGCCCCTACAGGACAGATTCTGAGGGTGCTTTCTTTGAGTATTCTTTATTCAAAGATGAAGACTCCTCAGCCATGCACTCAACCCTCTCAACCTCAGGGGTCATGTTAAAGGATGAGTACCTAGAGGCATCTGAAAAGCTTGAAACCAAAACCATAACGTCTGCTGGAGTTTCAGAACCACCATGTTCCCAGCTGTCCAAACCCACTGAAACCATATCCACTTCAAGGGCTTTCTTTGAGGTTTCCCCATTGCAAAGAGCTGATTCTTCTGACAGAGAATCCCAGGGCTCAGCGGTCAGCAAAGAGTCCTACACTTGCAAAATGGAGGACAGTACTCTTCCATGCCGCATTGAATGCCAGAAATTTGCAGTGACAGAACAAGAAGAACGCATGCTGTCCATGGCTGAGACATACATGGTCACTATTAACTCCAGTACAACCACAACAGTGTCACAATCTGATGGGGTGACAAAACCACAGCAGTCAACTGAAGCCTCTTCCAACGGGGCTACTGAGGTTAGCACAAGTCCCCAAGAAGTCCTCAGTGGAGCTAGCAAAGCCTCTTGTGTCACAACAGCAGACCTGCCTAAAACAGAACAGAAAAAGGAGGAAAAAGAGACAAAGGATGAGAAAGACAAGATGGCAATGAAAGAGGAAGAAATGAAGGTCAAGGTAGAGACCATAAAGGAGGACACCAAAATGCCAGAGCAGAAGGATAAGGAGGAGACAAAACAGATGGACGAGAAGAAAGAGGTGGCTGGAGAGAAGGAAAAGGTAGAGGAGGAGGAGAAAGTAGAGGAAAATAAGTTGGAGGAGAAAGAGAAAGACGGGAAGGTAGAGGAGAAGAAAGACACGACTGTTGAGAAGGAGAGTGAGAAAGAGATGGAGAGGAAGGAGGGAGAGAAAGAGAAGGTAGAGGATAAAAAATCAGAGAAACAGGAAGAGAAGATTGTCGAAAGGAGGAGGAGTAGCTTATCTGACTGGGAACTCCTACAAGGGCCGGGCGCATGCCCAAGTGCCCCTCCTCCAGGCTATGAAGACGAGGAGGAAGAAGCGTATGAAATGGAAGAAGCAGAGGAAGAGTATGTTCAAAAAGAATGTGTATCCACAGGTGAGCCCACCCCTCTGTCCACAGCAGAACATGCCCACCATACAAAGGCATCTGCAAAAGCAGATGGAGAATCCAGTTGCCCCACTGACTTGCATATGGAGGCTACCTCCACCTCCCCCCCTGGCTATTCCTCGTGTGAATTCAAACACCGCAAAGGGGAGATCTCCCCATCCTTCATTAACCCCAGTCCACACGCCCTCTCCAGCGATGATGGCGAAGAGGACAAAGGGAGTGACCACTCTCCGGAGGGGGATGAAGATGACCGGGAGCAACACTCGGTCAAGAGGAGGTCTCACAAGCAGAAGCGACAGCACATTCAAAGTGGAGCTGCTGGAGCTGGAGCGGGATCGCACCCAGTTTCCATGCCTCCTGGTGGCATGGCAACTGGACTTGGGATAGTGCTAGCTGGAGAGGAGACGCCCCCCACATCAGCAAGTGACTCGTTGGCGTCCCAGTCGGACTCTGACGTACCTCCCGAGACCGAGGAGTGCCCGTCGATAACCGCAGAGGGGAACCTGGACTCTGACGAAGATGCAGAACACCTGCCGGTGGATAAACTATCTGCCTCCGCCACAGGAGGGGGCACTCAACCCCTTCGCCCAGATCAGCTGCGAAGGCCCATGACCCCCCACCTGCCCCCATGAAGGATCCGCTCCCCCACCTGCCTCACCCTGATGTGTGCATGGTGGACCCAGAGGCCCTCCCTGACAACCAGAGCAGCACAGAGAAAATGCTCAAGAAGGACCACAAGACCACCAAGAGCCTGCGGAAGGGCCTGGGCAAGCCTAAGTCTGCATCGCCAGCCCGGAAGGGGAAGCGGTCTACCACCCCTGCGAAGCAGGCCTCCAAGGATTCCTCGCCTCGATCGGTCTCTCTGAGGAGGAGGGACACGGAAAGGAGCTCTAGGCTGACGTGGATGTCCGAGGGCCAGGGATCCAAGGTGGACCTACACGCTCCAGGGAAAGGCCTTGTGAATGGCGTCAAGAGCAATTTGGGTAGGTGAAAATAAAGTATGATGATACAACTCAATATTTAGATATGATGATGTGATTCCATATTCAGTAGTGGACACTTTCACGCCTGTAAAAAGTTAAGGAAACTTTAAAAACATAATTTACGTTCAAAGATAATAGAAATGTAATAGGCCTACCTTCGTTTCAAAATCATTCCCCAGGACTTTATGACACACAATTCCCCATTCTAATTTACCCTTGATTTACGAAGACATATAAGTCTGAATCCCCCCCCCCCCCCCCCCCAATCAAACAGAGAAAAAGTAATTAGTCATTCTCAAGTCATTAGAGACTTATACAATTTTACATTATGATCCTCCTCCTCCAGGTACCAACTCCCAGAAATCTAGTTCAGCCGTCCCCCCTGGTCCTCCAATCTATGTGGACCTGGCCTACGTGCCCAACCACTGCAGTGCTAAGAACGTGGACCAGGAGTTCTTCAAGCGGGTACGTGCTGCGTACTACGTGGTGAGCGGCAACGACCCAGCTGGTGGAGAGCCTAGTCGTGGAGTCCTGGATTCCCTGCTCGAGGGAAAGGCCACGTGGGGCTCCAATCTACAGGTGCTTACTCTCATTCTATTTGTCTGCATACATGCAGTCTCTGCTGTTATGTAAAATGTTGATAGACTTTTTTTCCACATTGTAAGTATACATATTTTTTTGTACTTTTCTCCACATTGTTAATTCATTTTGTTTGGACTTTTCTCCACGTGTCCATTAGCCTGTGTTTTCTCGCTGCGGAGGCATTCTGCACCACTGCTAATCTCAGGATCCACCGGGATATATTCAGAATCATTGATCTGAATCACTTGTAAAAATAGAAAATTACACACTTGGTATTGCCAACAGATGCTTGACAATGTTTTCCAGCCACTGAGACTGACATACAGTAATTATTTATGAGCAGTCAGATTGTAACATTCACGATGTAACTGTCAATGTTGTTCTACAGTCATTTGCATTCCGGCAGTTTGAATAATGACAATGATGTAATTAACATTTCCTGTTGAGTATCGCACAATACTCCCAGTGGGCAAATACTCCCAGTGGGCAATGTATTTAAAGAGTTGGGCCAATGCGGTTTCTGCATTGTAACGCAATTACATGACACTTCAACATTCTATGGCAGCCATATTAGCTCCCCATTAACGTTACATGGTGAATATTTAAACAATGCTATGCAGTTGAACATTTAGAATTAGAACAATACTCAAAATTCTAAAAGTTGGCCCAACTCTCTAAGGGTGCGTTCGTAAATTCACTCTGGCTATCTACTCTGATTTCCGAGCACTCTCGTCTGAGTGTGTCAGAGCACAGAATAACTGATGAATTTACAAACGCTCAACACCCGTTGAATATGGCCGGTGTCAGTAAACGTCGGCAAAAAAGCGGGATTAAATTGTTGTCAGCAGCAGCCAGTTACAGTCACCAAACGCTCCGGATGTCATGAAAACAGCCTAACCAGCTCTGCTCGGGCGATTTAAAATGGTCAGAGTGAGGTGTTCTCTCATTTGTGTCCGGAAGAAGCTAAGAAGCTAGCAAACGCTAGCCAGTTAGCTTGGGTACTTGACTGCCGTTGTGAGGTCAGAACGCTCGGATCAACCCTACTCCTCGGCCAGAGTGTCCAGTATGCGCTGACAACGCTCTGAATTTATGAATGCCCAGAGTGCACTCTGGCACTCCAGATTGAATTTACGAACACACGCTAAATATATGGCTCTGGTTGCAATGACATCAGTATGACATCTTTTGTCCGGTTGTATACTGGTTTTAATACAACATTTTGAAAAACATGAATTAGCATCTGGCAAAACATGTCTTTATCTGGTTGTAATCTGACCAGATAACATCTAGAATATGACGTCTTGGGATTGCCAGGAAAATTATTTTCCTGGTTGGTCATAATCTGTTTATATGAAATATTCTTGAACAGAAGAAAACTGTTAAGAACAAGACATAACATTATGCTGCCTAATTTTACCGTCTGGGCTGATTGGTTGATTAATGTATTGATGTACAGTATTGGTATTTTTTTTATTTGTACCTTTCTTTAACTAGGCAAGTCAGTTAAGAACAAATTCTTATTTTCAATGACGGCCTAGGAACAGTGGGTTAACTGCCTGTTCAGGGGCAGAACGACAGATTTGTACCTTGTCGGCTCGGGGGTTTGAACTTGCAACCTTCCAGTTACTAGTCCAACGCTCTAACCACTAGGCTACCCTGTCGCCCCATGAGTTTTGACTCATACATGTCCTCCTCTCTACTCTAGGTGACTCTGATCCCTACTCATGACACGGAGGTGACGCGGGACTGGTACCAACAGACACATGAAAAACAGCAGGACCTGAACATTATGGTCCTGGCCAGCAGCAGCACAGTGGTCATGCAGGACGAGTCTTTCCCTGCCTGCAAGATTGAGTTCTAAGTTCTGCGCCGCTTGCTATTTTACCCTCCTCCCCTCATCACTCCATATTTGGCAGGTAGAGAGAGGTCCTTTGCTACTCTCTATCCTCCCAAAGCCTTCTCTTCTGTCAGCTCTACATTTTGCTCTCTCATGGTGTAAGACTCCATTGCATTTGCTGTAGTCTTCGTTTGGTGTACTGGCTTCCAACTTGGTCAATGTCACCTGAGAACAGCCACCACAAGCAGAAACATTGATATAGGGTCCATGGTAGCTGTAAAAAGGTGTGCATTCATTTCTAGCACGCTTTCGGTTTAAACAACATACTCGCACGATAAAACCACCTCTTTCTTTGATCTTAATTCATTCTGCTTTTCACAAATAACCTCCCCAACACACACATTTTGTGATCATCTGTGAAGAGGGTAATTCTCAATAGTTATTTCAAAGCTTTCCAATCATACTGCACCCAAATCCACATCTAAATGGACAACACTTTCCAATCATACTGCACCCAAATCCACATCTAAATGGACAACACTTTCCAATCATACTGCACCCAAATCCACATCTAAATGGACAACACTTTCCAATCATACTGCACCCAAATCCACATCTAAATGGACAACACTTTCCAATCATACTGCACCCAAATCCACATCTAAATGGACAACACTTTCCAATCATACTGCACCCAAATCCACATCTAAATGGACAACACTTTCCAACCAAAAGAGCCATCTTAGCAATGTCAACTCCCAGTCAATGAAGACGGTGCACAGTTGTGCAGTCTTACTGATCGTCTTAAATACCCAACAAAATAAAATACAATTTAAAAAATTGCACATCCAGGAGGGCCAAAGTAAGTGCCAAAACACTTTTGAGGTGTTCAACACTCTCCGAAATAAGTCCATAGCCTTTTAAGAGGTGAACAGTTAGTTGATCTCAATTGTACACAGACTACGCACAATGTTGTATGATGGTAGTATTTTTGTAAGTATCTTAAGTTGAGGCTTTGTTTTTCGATATGAGATATTATTCCTGTTTGGAGATATTACGTAAGATGCAGCTTTCTATTCTATAGCGTTTGGCTTCTCAGTACTCTTAATAACTACGTCAACTGATGTTCCAACAAAAAAAATGACTATACCACATTGCTTGTCGTGAAGCTTTAGGAGGCGCCTGAAGGTGCCACTTTTATTGAAAGAACTAGCTTTTATGGGTTATTTCCCTCAGTGGCTGAAGTATGACGCTTGCATTTAGCTCAGACTCCTTCCTTGAAGAGGTAGAGGGTCCTTGACCGTGTGTCTAGTCCTTGCAGTCTCCAAGTATGGAGTACAAACGTGTTCTGATACCTAAACGTTTGGCTGGGTGTACGCTAAAGTGAACGTTATACTGTAGGTGCCGGGCAATGGGATGGCATTTCTATATTCACCATATTTAATGGTTCTTTCTAAATATCTGAAGTCCTTATCGTCGTCTTTTGTCGGTTGCATTAGATGAATACTCAATTAAAAACATACAGTATAAACATTCTATATTGATATATGGAGAGATTGTATTAGAGGTATGCTATTTTGTGATAACACAGCAGAGGAGGATGTTAAATGCAGTTTCCGTACATTTTGACGTTTTCTCCCGCTTATTTATATTGTACTTGTCTGTATGAAAGTATTTGATGAAGCGATGGAAACTGCAGTGGCCTTCCTCCGTGGAGAATGTAGCAATAGAGTCTATTCCGTCCTTGTGAGACCGGGTTGTGTGGAGGTTGTGTGGGTGTTATTTTGCAAAAATGACTGCGGTGGTAGGCGGTCGCTCACATGTGCCTTCTGGTTGCGGTATATTGGGCAAGCGAGAAGGATTAGAGAGGAGTATGATAAGGGCTTCTTCCTCTTTCATACTATCCATTGTGGAGCGGTGAACTTGGATCCAGGGATAAGTCAAGAAACAGTGGAGAAAATGCCACACGGACAAATCGATAGTCGTTGTCCAGGGATATCTAGTTAGCCTAATATCCATATGGATGGATGCTGTATACGCACAAGGTTGGTAGGTGAAAAGCTAATTAGCCAGCTTAGCCAGCACATTTAGATTCAGTTACTGATATGCTGGTCAGCATTTGTCCCCTATCTTAAAGTGTCACCCAGCAAATGTATCAAACAATAACATGATCAAAGAGCAAGGTATTGCACCAAGCAAGAATGCACTTTTCCAGAGGGGGTTTTAGGAGTCGGGCTGCGGTTCTAGTGAGAGAAGCACCGAAAATATACAATTATCATTCTTTACCATAATGTGAACTATGGTAGCGTTTGATTTTAGGACAAGTACCTAGCGAAAGTACTCCATACTGTATGTAAATAAATAAATAAAAAAGACTTGTTCTTCAGAATGATTTCTTAATTGAAGAGGTACATTTTTTTTTTAAATAACACAGGTAGCTATTTATCTAGTTTAAAAAAAAAAATCGGACTTTTCAACCCTAAGAAAATATTTATCAGACGAGCATGAATGTGATGTTGTTGATTGTAGTGGGTAGAGATGTGGCAATGTGTACCACAGGTCAAGTAGCATTAAGTTGTGTGTTGAAGTATGTGCATGAGTGGTACACACGGAGACAGGGTTGGGTTTTGAAGATGCATCATAGTGGGGTTTTTTTTAATGCCGAGTTAGCCAGTGCGGTGTGTATTTTTGTTGGTTAATCAGGAGGTGGAGCTTCTTAAAATTGTCGCACTGTTTATTGGAGCTCATTACAAATCTGATTCACATTAAATTCCATAGAGCTTAGTCACTTTTTGATTAATGTTATATTGTTTTCTTACATTTTGAGGAGTTTTTTTTGTTGGTAGTTGTATTTATCAAATTAATTTACAGTTATGTATACATGATCAGTATTATTATTATTTTTTTAAATTGTTTTTCAATATCAGTTACAGTACATGTAGGACTAACACAATTATGAATGTCTCTTTTGTTTACATTTCTTAGATTGTATTTTCAAAAAGATTACTGAACATTTATTTTATAATAAGCGTCTGATTGTCATAGATTTCTTTTTTGCTTAGTGATTCTTAAAATGTAATGTGTTTCTTATTAGGACTGCTGCGTTGTGTGTTTGGGGCTCCTGAGTTGAGGTCAGAGAGAGTGGACTGAGTGGGGCAGACTGGTAATTGCTGGAGATACTTGTCTCTGACTCATAGTCTGCTGCAGAATCCAAGACTGCAGACAGACAAGACATCAACCTGCAAGGGGAACACTCTCTCCTTCTATCGGACTCAGAACCTAAACAGTCTCCTCTTATAGGCTGAAACCATTAACCCACAGTCTGCAGCCATCTTGCGCTAGCCTGGGAAGGATGCCATCCTTGTCCTTTTGAAAATACCTTAATTGTAAGCTGATATAACAGTATTCAGGAGAGCCTCCCCCAGGTCTGTTCTTAGACCGGCAGCAGAACTAGCCAGACTCGCGCAGCTCCGAGTGAATGTTTCCTTTCACTATTATTAAGATACTCAATGTGTACGCTACAGATTTATTATGCACTGCGATAGCGTTGATATGCATGTCATGTTGAATACTGTTTAGAGTCACCTAGGTTAGAGAGAGGGAGGGCATGTATGAATCAAATGTATCAATACATTGATCAAGCAATCAGCCCAGCCGGCAAAACTAGGCAATATAACGTCCTATTTGGTTCTTAACTGTTTTTTTCTGGTCAAGAATACATCATAAACATAAGCTGGTCAGATTCCAACCAGATAAAGACATGTTTTTCCCGGATGATATATTACATACCCCAGGATAAAAGAGGCCACACTAAGCCTATGAGAGGTTGTCAGTGAAGGTACAAATATATGGCCTTGGATATTTTACAATATGTTGCAAGGGTTTCTAAACTGAACTTATCAAACTATACGGCGGTGTACAGACCTAGTAATGTATGGGTGAGGGAAATCGGAACCAGGGTCAAGATGCGCTGTTTAACGTATATATTGTATGGGTTTTTCTGTTTGGTCTGACATGTTGTATTGTCCTCAAGTCTGAGTTTGTTTTTAATTGTGGTGGAGAAATCTTGGTGGCTTGATTTCGAATACACGGCCTTTAGGATCAAGCCTCCTGGGGCCTTGGCAGAACGCTGTGAAACTCTCAATACAAAAATATATACAACAAATATGACTTCGCAGGAGCATGATCTAAACCTGAAATAATAACACTGAATGTAGGGTTGGTATTATTTATGGGTTGCACCTAGGTTACTGGGTCGCATCGTGGCCATTGTTCTCAATGTTCTACAAATGCCGCAGCATATTGATGTCCGACTGATGCTAAATTAATGCTCAGTCTTATCTGGACGGGGGCTAATGACTTACGTCAAAATTACACTATAGTGGCCTGGAAATACGATGACTAGAGTAACCAAATAATGATTCGAAAACAACTTTGCCATCATTAGGTCGTCTAGTTGACTTTAGAGAGATGGCAATGTTGCGATGAGCTAGCGAAGTTAGTCAGAAATAGCTAGCAATGCTAACTTTAGCTAGCAAAAAATGTCAGTGCTCTCCCCTCAATCCTAACTTCGCTATAGTTATACTGCATCCGAAGTCAATCTGGCGACATCACAATGACGACAAAAAGCTTGTCCTACTCCTTTTGAAATGTCATCGTGTTTTCAAGCCACAGTAATGCATTTAAGACTAAATCTTCATCAGTATCCGTTGAGACTGCATTGAGTAGAATTCTCAGCTGGGGCATCAGTTCTAAAAACGTACGTTCAAAACAATATGGGAACGAAACGTGCAACCCATTAATGTTTTTAATTTAAATTTGACCTTTATTTAACTAGGCAAGTCAGTTAAGAACAAATTCTTATTTTCACTGACGGCCTAGGAACAGCGGGTTAACTGCCCGTTCAGTGGCAGAATGACAGATTTGTATCTTGTCAGCCCGGAGATTTGAACTTGCAACCTTTTGGTTACTAGTCCAACGCTAACCACTAGGCTACCCTGCCGCCGCGGCATTGAATACTCAATGCTGCTGGATAAAAAAAAAAAACAACAACATACAATTGTACACAAATATATGCGAAATCAGTGGAGGATAGCCTAAGGAAGTGATGGACTACTGTATTCGGATTTAATTTCTAGAACAAAAGTTGAACTCAAAATGGATATCGCGTTTTTATCCATATTGCAGTGGCTGTTGTTAAATTTTCAGTCATGTCCAGGAGGAAAAAAAGTGATTTCCCGACAACACAAACAGTTGGTGTCCAATACTTACAGAAACACACTTACAATAACACAGAAAAAGTACCAACAGCAGCTTTTTCATTTCCTGAATATGACTTGAAAACATTGAAACAAAAACAATTAAAAGTTAAATGAATGATACATGTACATTCATGTGCGGTACACAAATATGTATTTACACCTTAAAACAAAATCAAAATAGACATGTTTATGAAACACATGATCCTTCTTGTTATACGTTCACATATTAGAGGATTTTAATCAAGCGTATCAAAATCCTAGGCATTGAACAAAGAAACAGTCAATGCTGACTACTGTAAAGTACAGATGAAAAACCACAAATATATTTCAGTTCCATCTCTCTCAATACGAAACAATGAAGTCATTTGAACATAAGTTCTCTGTCATTCTCCCATCTCATCTCTCTGCATGTGAACTATTTAGTTATTATCCTGAATGTAATAATTGATTAACGTGGAAATAAATCAAGAAATGCTCTCTTAAAACCGTATATTTGAAACAGGCGATTGTTTAACTGGTATTGGGATGGCATATACTATTACTGGGCTCTGCTTTACTGTTTTTCCCTAAGATGTTGTTGTTCTAAGAAAAACGCTGTACTACTGTAGTTCTTCTGTTTTTGCAGCTGTATTAATCATAGGTCTGTTACTATCTTCAGTGCAATATTCTTGCGCTCTCTCTCTCTCTTTAAATCTAAAATGCAAAAAACTAGAACTACTGCAGATTCATTGTAAAAGGGAAACAGCCTGGTGATGACAAATAAAAATAAATTTATTGAAATCAGACCATGAGCCTCTGTGGTTGTTTTTGGGATCTTTGTCTCTTATGTGAGTCAGTGTTGTGTCTCGTTGTGACTCCCATGTAAATGAGGGGGAGGAGGAAGGGTTGGCATATGCAGACTAAACCGAACACATGGGGAAAGATGTCTTAGTTCCAATGTAGCCAAAAGGAGAAATGAATCAAATAACTGAAAATGTAATGCTATTATACTCTGAAGCTGTCCTAAAATGGACACCATACAACTATGGACACCATTCACCAGGTTTCCTCAACTTGCGGCCCACGGGCCAAAAAGTTATATTTGTAGCTCCAAGATATCTGAGAATTTTTCAAAGTGATTTTAAATTTGGAAATCTGTTCCAAAGTACTCCAACCCATAATAGAGACATGTGATCATATACAAATGTAAGCGAAGTCAATTTGCAGTCTACAAATGTTTGTAATTTGAAAAATCAGCCCGTGGCTGAATCTACTTAATGGATGATTAACATACACTATGGACACCAAACAATGAATGAATCCATTCCTTCACAAATCCGTGAAGGTTTGAAATGCTTGAGAAAGGGATACATAGAGGAAAGGAAACGGGGGGGTGGGCATGTCGGTGTGTCTCGTGTACATTTTGTACAGGGCTGTGATGCATATCATCAGAGTTAGGCATCTGTGAGAGTAGGGCAAATCATTTCCCATATTCTAGTACTACATTTCAGGCTCATGGTTTCAAACTTAAGAGAGGAGTGCCATTTAGCTACACCGTTATATCCTTACTATAGGGTTGAGTGAATGCTGCATATTCCTCTTTGTCTAAGAACAAAGCTAGCATTGGCCACACAAGTCAACAATGAGCTGTTTTTTTAGAAAGTCACACGCAAAAAACTAAACATGAGGGCTGACTGGTTGGCAGTTGATGACCCTTTCGTCATCTCTAGTCTCACTTGTAATCAAACTTTCTTGATCAAAATAGAACTATATATAGAGAGTATACAGTGCATTCGGAAAGTATTCAGACCCCTTGACTTTTTCCACATTTTGTTACGTTACAGCCTTCCTCTAAAATTGATCAAATACAAAAAAAGTCCTCATCAATCTACACAAAATACCCCATAATGACAAAGCAAAAACTGTTTTTTTAGAAATGTTTGCAAATGTAAAAAAATAAATAAAAATGAAATGCCTTATTTACATAAGTATTCAGACCCTTTGCTATGAGACTCGAAATTGAGGTCAGCTGCATCCTGTTTCCATTGATCCTCCTTGATGTTTTTACAACTTGATGGTTGAATTGCTGCAAAGAAACCACTACTAAAAGGACACCAATAATAAGAAGAGACTTGCTTGGGCCAAGAAACACGAGACGCAGAGTAGGTGAACGGATGATCTCCGCATGTGGGGTTCCCACCGTGAAGCATGGAGGTGGTGGTGTGATGGTGCTTTGCTGGTGACAGAATTCAAGGCCACTTAACCAGCATGGCTACCACAGCATTCTGCAGAGATATGCCATCCCATCTGGTTTGCGCTTAGTGGGACTATCATTTGTTTTTCAACAGGACAATGACCCAACACACCTCCAGGCTGTGTAAGGGCTATTTGACCAAGAATGAGAGTGATGGAGTGCTGCGTCAGATGGCCTGGCCTCCACAATCTCCCGACCTCAACCCAATTGGGATGGTTTGGGATGAGTTGGACCACAGAGTGAAGGAAAAGCAGCCAACAAGTGCTCAGCATATGTGGGAACTCCATCAAGACAGTTGGAAAAGCATTCCTCAAGAACCTGGCTGAGAGACTTCAAAGAGTGTGCAAAGCTGTCATCAAGGCAAAGAGTGGCTACTTTGAAGAATCAAAAATATATTTGGATTTGATTGACCCTTTTTTGGTTACTACATGATTCCATATGTGTTATTTCATCGTTTTTATTACATTTATGTATTACTACATTTATTCTACAATGTAGAGAATAGTAACAATAAAAACCCTTGCATGAGTAGGTGTGTCATAACTTTGGACAGGTACTGTACATGTCATATTTCTGCTGCTGGGAAGAGAATAGGATGTTATATTTTTTTGCATGTTGGTAGGACAAGGCATTGTATGTGTGTGCACATGGAAGTAAGGAGGCAATACAAATGTGATGTGACTAAAATGAAAGGGCATTTAGTTGACTAAAATGGCCCACTGTTTGTCATTTTGACAACTAGACTAAATCATTATTCAAATGACAAATGTGACTAAGACTTCATTATATTTTAGTCAAAATGGCTAAGACCCCCAAAAAAAAGAGTGCCAAAATGAACACTGGTGTGTGAGAGAGATAGAGAAGTGTGCGCGCACCAGTGTCTATTCCATGTATTCAGTGTGGGTTCTGTGGTTGCCATGGCACTGTAAAGTAGCCTAGGCAGAAAGCTCTGTAAGTACCGTACATATTTGTATTATTTCTAAGTGGTTTTTGTTGCATTTCTAAATCAGGGTCTTGGCTCTATATCTTGTGTTCTTGACTCTCAAGAGTTTCAGGATTGTGATGAAAAGTATTCGGGCTTGATAGCTAGCTGGCTGTTTGGATTCAAATAACGTGACTTTGTGTTTTGTCTGTTTGGAAGTATTAAACCCACGACTGCATGCTGTGTCCATAGGTAGCAGAGGAAGTTCAGGGACTGTTCAGGGAATGCTCCTGACCACTGCCGAGATGTGGCTTTTCGTGTGCTTTTCAGCAGCTGTGGCATCACCCAGGTGGGTGCTACATTCATGGCAAAGGAGGACCAGTACCAGAGGAGTGGATCCAATGGAGTGACTGACCATTCAGAGAAGCAGGTGTGGAACGCTGTTGAAGAAGCGCTCCGGGCCTATTTTTATCAGACTGTCTTTGTTTCTCATTGGCTGTCCCGTCAATGCCCTTTACACTGAACCTACATTGCCTATCAAATACAAATTGCCTCAACTTAAAACCAAGCAGAGAGACTTTTAATCTCCATTTACATTTAGTTGTGTTTTTACTTATGTGCTATGAGATTTTGGAAAGCATACAAACAGCTTTAAAATTTTTTTATGAATTATTAGATCTTTAACCCGAGTATGGCTAGTGTTGTAGCTTAGGTCTACTGTGTTCTTAATATTTTTTGAGCAATTGATTTAAGGACAATAATGGAAATACATTTTCAAACTTGTTTTGTGTAATCGTAGATGATTTTAAATGTGTTATCCACTTGGGGTTGTATTGAGTTTTAAATGATCAAATCTATCTAAATGTATTCAGTGTGTGTGCATGTTTGTGTATGTGCACCAGTGTGTGTGCATGTTTGTGTATGTGCACCAGTGTGTGTGTGGCCAACCGTGGTGGGTCTGAATGACATCAGTGTTTGGCAATCGGTGAGAAGGCAGACTCGCAGCTTTTCCCGTCGCACTCCCTGTAGGGTGACGCAGCTCTTTCCATTCACCCGCCGTCTCTAGGAGAAGTCAATTACAAAGAGGGGGGTGGGGGGCTAGCTGAATTGAAGTGGTCTCCATAGCAACACTTCAGAGCTGGAGCCAAGGAAGGAGTCATCATTGTGGTTTGCCGGAATGGAAGAGGGAGAGAGGAAAGAGAAGGAGGAGATGGCGAGAGGAAAGAGGGAGAGATAGAGGCGTCCCAGCCAAGAGCAGTGACTCAGATATACTCAGCTGTCAGACAACACCCCTCTTTCTTTATAGATCAATAACACGGGCTCTGTCAGTCTAGACAATCATCACGATAAGGACAATTAACACAACGCAGCCTGTTGATAGACCAGGGACAAAACGCCGTTTAGACTGGACAACTAGATGGGACCCGTCTCCCACAAACGCACAACCGCGCACACAGATCCACATTCACACGCAGGAATACTGTCCATCGAAAGAAAACGGCGGTTTGGATTTTTCCATGGCCTTAAAGTTGAATGACATGTCAAGGAGTAATATTAACCCGTGTTCTGTTACATCACCCACCATACCTGGCTATGTTCTCCAAATGTTCCTCTGAGTACACCTGTTAAAATTCCCATGCATTAGTTCACCATGACCAGCGTGTATGAGAAGAAGCGGACTGAGCCTCATAGATGCATAGTTTGTTTCAGAATGAAGAGGTGATGTAGCTCTGCTGGCGTTGCTGTTCTGTCTGGTATCAGGGAGAATAACGTCCCTCAACAGCAGTGGTGGAGAAAATACTCCATTGTCATAGTTGAGCAAAAGTAAAAGCTATACATCAAGTTCCTTATATATACACTAGCAAACCAGACGCCACGATTGTCTCGTTTAAAAAAAATAATTAATGGACAGACGGTCACACTCCCACATGCAGGCATAATTTACAAATGCAGTATTTATGTTTAGTGAGTCCGACAGATCAGAGGCAGTAGGGATGACAACGTGTTATATTGACAGGTGCGTGAATCATATTGTTGTCCTGCCTGAGAATTCGAAACGTAACCAGTACTTTCTGGTGTCAGGGAAAATGTAAGAGTGTAAAAAGTACATATTTTCTTTAGGAATGTAGAGAAGTTTAAACTTTTGTTTAAATAGGCTAAATAGTAAGGTACACATACCTCAAAAAACGACTTAAATTATTTTTTTAAAGCCACTGTTCAGTCACAGGACCGAAACTAGAGACCACGCAAACTGACACCTGGGCTGAGGACGTTGCTAGACATGGTGGTGCAACAGAGCGTGGAGCTGAGGTACTTGGAGGCCAGAGTGACAGCCAGGTGGATGAGCTGAAGCGAGAGAACGCCATTTTAGAAAACAGGCTGGGCACTGGCAGAAAATAATGTGGGCAGGTTAGTATAATAGTGGGGGTCATTACTATGTATCCAATGCAGTGACTCTGGAGCTGGAGGATGTGGTCTAACGTGGGCCTCTCCTCAGTCTTCACCATCTTTGATAAATCACAATAAAACACAGCAACTTCAGTGGCTTTCTGCTCTTCCCTATGCGAGGAGAACTAACACAATAAAAACAAATGTAGGATGTTTCGTATCTTTCTATGGATTCTGTGATGTCGCATTTAAGCTCGGTTATGGGCATTGCTGAACTGTACAATGAAGGCTTGTTAAAAGATCTGTTTCTCTCCCGTCATTCACTATCCACTCAACTTAAACTAATTGAAGCAAACGATCGTCTTTGATCCAATGTGTGGTGCCACTGAGTCGCGAGCATATCATACTATACTGTAATAGTGAACCTGGCCACACCCACCCCTCCCGCCACACAATAGTGCCCCTATTAGACTTGTTAAAATTGATTTTTTTTATTGCCTGAGACTAATGAAGAACCACAACCTTCAGAAATCAGATATTACTTTTAATAAAACAACCTTGGTGTTTTATTGCTAGACCTTAATAAGACAATGTCTAAGGAGAGGATTCTATACAGCATCAACTATCTTTGGCTGATATTACATGGCACATTAAATAACCACCAAAAAAAAAGGTCCTAATTTCACCTATAAACACCAGTCATTAAATAAATCATTACTATCAAGAAAAACAATGTGAAGAAAACTCTAAAGAAAAATAAAGCTTTGTTCTATAGATTCAGCAGTGCTAGTTTTACATTAGTGCAGTTGAGAGCATCCTTGAAATAGCATAGACTACTACATACCAACTACAAATACAATGACATTCATGTGCTTTTCAGAATCCATAGAAACGTTTTGGTTTTACAATTTGGAGAATTACTGTACAAGAAAACCATTGTTTTTGTTAAACGATTCAATGCATACCTTCCATCTAAAAAAAAAATGTAATTTTTTTTTAATCCATAAATACATATTCAACTTTATTTATCCCCACTGGGACAATACATATGCCCAAATAATATGTATTACACCATTTGATACACAATTGTTTAAATTAACATTAAAAACATAACTTTGGCAAGACAGCAGAAATGTTAAAAATAGTTTGAGGACCCAACCCAGTATAGACTGAGAAAGGCTAAAGGCACAGCTATTTTCCTCTGGAGTGGTTTACCCTTGAAATACTGTAAAAAAAAATATAGATTTACCACAGATTTTTATGTAAGGTGTTGAGACACGTGTATTGTTTATATTTTTGGCATGTTGAGATCAGGATATGAAATATATTTCACATGGGACTCATCAACATAAAAACAATTATGTATATAAAATATGAGTTGTGTATTATTTCGTGACAAAATGCTGTGTAGACATGATAGGAAACATACACTGAGTACACCAAAACGAAACACCTTCCTAATATTGAGTTACACACCCTCTGAATGACACACACAATCCATGTCTCAATTGTCTCAAGGTTTACAAATCCCTTTTTGACCTGTTTGCTCCCATTCATCTACACTGTTTCAAGTGGATTTAAGTGACATCAATAAGGGATCATCGCTTTCACCTGGTCAGTCTGTCATAGAAAGAGCAGGTGTTCTTAATGTTTTTGTATATTCAGTGTACAGTATTCCTGTTGTATCGTTTTGTACCCCCCCCAATCACGTAAAGTACAGCCACCCCAAAACAGAATATAAAAAGAGGGACACACAACAAAACTGAGAAAGCAGTCAGCATTTGATCAACTGGCTCAACTATACCTGTATGCCAATAATTGTCTGCAATGATTGGTGTAGAATATTCTGAACCTGCCTCCCGTCTCTGTGAAAGGAGGTCTCCCATTGTCTCTGTTCAGCAACAATATCAGCAGGCAGTCTGAATCAAGGACAGACAGATGGGCTGTAGTGATTCCATCCAGGGTTTTTGAGGGTTTTTGTTTGTTTTTGTCCACGAACGGCCCTCAGGGTCCAGCACTGTATGAGACTGTGATTACTAACAAGAGTTTGAAGGCACTCATAGGTTGACGGGCACAGTGTGGATGGATGGATTAATAATGGCTTCCTCCGAAGGTCCAGGTGTTGGGTTGTCCTGCGGTTCCCTCTGTGGGATCCGGTGAGGGGGTTCCGGACTACTCACTGAAGCTGAAGTGTATGGCTGGGTTTGATGGGTTCACCGAGGTGGGGGAGGAGGGCCCTGCACTGGACACTGTGCTGGGGGGGCCACTGCTTACTGCGCACACACAATGAAAAGAGAAAGAGAGAGACCCACACAAACAGGGTAAATATTAGGTGAAAGTAATTGAGTTGTGATTGAAATTGGGGATATTAGAATATTAGGCATAGTCCTGGGTGAAACTCAACTACTGGTGTTTAAATCTGTTTTGACTCCATATATCTCCATCCAACCACATACAAAAACTCTAGTATGTGGACACCTGCTTGTCGAACATCTCATTCCAAAAACATGGACATTAATATGGAGGTGGTCCCCCCTTTGCTGCTATAACAGCCTCCACTCCTCTGGGGAAACTTGCCACTAGATGTTGGAGCATTACTGAGGGGACTTTATTCCATTCAGCCACAAGAGCATTAGTGAGGTCGGGCACTGACGTTGGACAATTAGGCCTGGCTCAAAGTCGGCGTTCCAATTCATCCCAAAGGAGTTTGATAGGGTTGAGGTCAGGGCTCTGTGAAGGCCAGTCAAGTTCTTCCACACAGATCTCGACAAACCATTTCTGTATTGACCTCGCTTTGTGCAGTGGCATTGTCATGCTGAAAGGGCCTGCCACAAAGTTGGAAGCACGGAATTGTCTACAATGCCATTAGTAGTGTTAACATTTCCCTTCACTGGATCTAAGGAGCCTGAACCATAAAAAAACAGACCAGACCATTATTTCTCCACCAAACTTCACAGTTGGCACTATGCAGTCGGTCAGCTAGCGTTCTCCTGTCATCCGCTAAACCCAGATTCGTCCATTGGACTGCCAGATGGTGAAACGTAATTCATCACTCCAGAGAACGTGTTTCCACTGCTCCAGAGTCCAATAGCGGCGAGCTAAAACTCCAGCCAACGCTTGGCATTGCGCATGGTGATCTTAGGCTTGTGTGCGGCTGCTCAGCCATGGAAACCCATTTCATGAAACTAGGCGTATGGTCGCACATCACTACTTCACAGGAGAGGCATTTGAACATTTCTGTTTATTACGTGAGCTGTTCAGTATGTGTTGAGTCCTTTCTACCGCGCCGTTTTAAAATATATATATATAACGTTAGCCATCGAGAACTACAAAAGTTTTGCTACTTTTCTAAACATTGATGTCCTGAATTTAGCAGGTGCTTTAGACAGATCAGTTGGAAAAAAAGTGATTTGCTACTTTCTGCACACGACACGGTCAGTGTGAACCGGAGTAACTTGACAACGCTGGCCAAACAAGATGTAGATACAAACAAAACGGCGTTAAATGGTTCCAGTGAAGCATTCATCCTTGTATACGGTTGAGAGTTGTGCAGCGGTCAAAGGCGCTGAATCTCAGTGTTAGAGACGTCACTGTAGACCCTGGTTCGTTCCCGGGCTGTATCACAACCGGCCGTGATTGGGAATTCCATAGGGCACAATTGACCCAGCAAATCAAATCAAATCAAATCATCATTGTCCGGGTTAGGGTAGGGTTTGGCCGGCAGTCCTTGTAAATTTTTTTACTTGTTCTTAACCGACTTGCCTAGTTAAATAAAGGTTACATTTAAAAAATGGAGTCTAGCTACATTTTCTGATATTATAATTTTGTCAAAGTCGTTTTCATTGCAAGTTAAAGCGTATTGTTAGCTAGCGAACGTTACGTGTGTGATGTGTAGTAATATTATTTGAATCAGAAATCCATTTTCATTCTTAGTTATAGCTAACTAACATTGAACCTGGTTGGTTAGCTTTAGCCACCTGCAGATTCATACTACAGCTATGACAATGTTTGTATTGGTTAGTAGTAGTATGTGTTGGGATTATGCCAGTTCATTGTTTAGCTAGCTACATGACGCAACAAGTTAGCCAGGTGTGTCTGGGGTGATTACTATCATCTCTTGTATTTCATGAACATGTGTACAATTGTCTACACAATAGTGACCCATCCACTTTATTTAACTAGGCAAGTCAGTTAAGAACAAATTCTTATTTTCAATGACGGCCTAGGAACTGCCTTGTTCAGGGGCAGAACGACAGATTTTTAATTTTTTTAACCTTGTCAGCTCGGGGATTCGATCTTGCAACCTTTCGGTTACTAGTCCAACACTAACCACGAGGCTACCTGTCGCCTCATTTAGGTAGATGTGGCTGGGGGTTATAGCATTTCCTTCACATGACCCATCAATTTAGACAAGTGTGTCAGGTAAGCGTCATCTAACAACTATAAAATATTTTATCTGGACATTTTGTTGTTGATATTGCTACTATGCAAGTAACCATTGCAGTATACTGTTTACACCTTGTGTAATCCTGTGCATGTGTGAAATCTACTTTTTATTTGATTTGACATTGTGTTTACCAGAGACTGTAATGTGAAGAACATGACCTGCACCTAAATCAGATTAGGATATAGGCCAAGGATTAGATAGTGTACTTTTACCTGCAGCTTTTCCTTATTGTAAGATACTACTTTCACTACTTTTAGTCTTGAAATCGTTGGTTGTTTACTACCTTACTCACTCTGTTTAGCACATGGCCTCATGTGTGAATCCTTAAAGAGATGGGTGGGGCTAAGACTTAAGATGGTGTGAATGATGCTGAATGGGTATAGACAAAGATGAACTGTCCAGTAGGTGTACCAAAAAATTCAAGGGCCATTTTCCCAAAAGTAAGTTACAAGTTCATCATCAACTTTCAAAGCAGAATTACTTGCCCATTGTTCTTCAACTGGAGTGTATGCTATACCATTCTGAGTCTCTACTCTAAACACAATTTTCAGATTTCGCTACATAAGACCGAATCGAGGCGGTCGTCACATATGTCAAATTCTCTCTCATTGACAGACGGGCGAGTGTCATCATGACATTGCGGCACTTTGGGGTGAACACCCACTTGTCTCAATCAACGAGAGAAGATTGTACATAAGAGCCAAAAATGGATTTAACTGAATAACAGATAATTTTCAAAAATTGCAATTAGACATGGAAGTTTAGAAGACGCGTTGTCTTTCAAGTTGAGAATTGAGGAAGTATTGCCAATTTAAAAGGGTGTTCTGAAAATCTCTATGCTACGTTTAACATTACCTACCTAGTAACACCTGTCAGCCAGCTGGACCAGTAATAATGGTCTAACTAGGCAATACTTTTAATAGCTACTTCTGTACTCAATTCCGTTGCACTGACTATTGGGAAAAGAAACAATGTCACGCCACCTCAAATGAAAACAAAACCGCTATTCATCCAAGCGACACTTCTAACATCCAGCATGTTTTCTACTCCTCCTCCACACCATAATAGGGTTATGAGGAATAAGGAGAGCGAGAAAGAGAGACCGAGAAAGCAGCTCAGAGCAGCTGTTGAAGCAATCCTAAAATACTGGTAAAGGGCCAAATGAATCACCATGTAGCCCACTGGAGGCACAACGAGTGGGAAGGGAGGGAAGAGGGAGGGGGGCACCGACAACAACAGACCCCGGTGGCGAGTCGGAGACGGCTCGGCAAAACTAAGTGCTATTATTATGCCGAGTCCTACTTTACAGAAGTCATAATTGATCGCGCCTCTCCTCTTGGCGATGAAAGACAAAAACACAAGGCCCTCGTTTAGTTTGACAGATTAAGGCCCAGCAAAGCAGGCTTTTATATCTCATGCTGTGAGAGGGGGAGAAAACCAGGCAGAGAGGGAGAGTTATGGGTGCTGGTTAGGCTGTTAGCCTGTGTCATGATCATTAGGCAGTAATAGGCAACAAACGCAAGAAAACAGACTGAAAATGGGGAGGTACTAATGGGATTTATTATGTTTAAAAACATTTTTTATATCGCATACCCTATTGAACACCACTCTGCTCTAGAACAATGTAAGTGTGGCTAAGACTAAGCATTGCTATTGTGGTGTTGGGTCCTAAAAAAAAAATCCCTTTTCCCTACCATCATTTTCATGTTTGTAGATCTGATCTACCCATGAGGTTGGGAGGAGCGTCCTCCATATTGCTTACACCCATCTGGGTAAGGGCTTTGGGTAGTGGTCGGACGGACACGGAGGTCAGTATACTCACAGCATAGTGGGTGGGTGGGGGGCCGAACAGGAGTTTCTGAGGAGGAGAGGGCCTTTGGTGGGGGGTAGGTGTGTGCCTGACCATACCCCTGGCTTGACGTGTCGAACAAGACAGAGAGAGCTGGAGGGAAACGATAAATGGTATTTATATAAGATATACACTACTCAACATTATATTAGGAGACCTACAGGGGATATGTATTATATGCCAGTGAGAAAGACCGTGATGACTCGGACACAAAATATACACTACATGACCAAAGGTATGTGGACACCTGCTCAGCAAACATCTCATTCCAAAATCATGGGAATTTATATGGAGTTGTTGTCCCCCCCCCAGGTCAGTCAAGTTCTTCCACACCATTTCTGTATGTACCAGGCTTTGTCATGCTGAAACAGGAAAGGGCCTTCCCAAAACTGCTGCCACAAAGTTGGAAGCACAGAATTGTCTAGAATGTCATTGTATGCTGTAGTGTTAAGATTTCCCGTCAGTGGAACTAAGGGGACTAGCCCGAATCATGAAAAACAGCTCAAGACCATTATTCCTCCTCCACCAAACTTCACAGTTGGCACTATGCATTCGGGCAGGTAGCATTCTCCTGGCATCCTCCAAACCTAGATTCGTCCATAAGACTGCCAAATGGTGAAGCGTGATTACAGAGTCTAAAGGCGGACAGCTTTACATCACTCCAGCTGACGCTTGGCATTGTACATGGTGATCTTAGGCTAGGCCATGGAAACCCATTTCATGAAGCTCCCGACGAACAGTTATTGTGCTGACGTTGCTTCCAGAGGCCGTTTGGAACTCGGTAGGGAGTGTTGCAACCGAGGACGGTTTTAAGCACTTCAGCAATAGGGGGTTCCGTTCTGTGAGCTTGTGTGGCCTACCAACTCGTGGCTGAGACATCGTTGCTTCTAGACGTTTCCACTTCACAAAAACAGCACTTACAGTTGACCGGGGCAGCTCTAGCAGGGCAGACATTTGACGAACTGACTTGTTGGAAAGGTAGCACATCTATGGTGATTGCATGACTATGTGCTCAATTTGATCCAACTGTCAGCAATGGGTGTGGCTGAAATAATTGAATCCACTAATTTGAAGGGGTGTCCACATACTTTTATAGTGTATGTATTTGTAGCTTGTTCCCAGATCTGTTTGTACTGTCTTGCCAACTTTTATGGTCATTATCATGCCAATGAGCGTAGGATTTTGCACGACAGCACAAACAGAACGTGGATCAGGTCTGTAGTGTGCAAGCTAGGCATGTTGCTTCTGGAAAGCACCAAATACCTACCTTGACTAGAATACCTACCTTTCATGGTCTTAGCATGGGCGTCGCTGCTGTCCTCACACACAGCATTGAGGAACTCGTCCACCTGCTTGAGGGACAGCGAGTTGTGCAGCGTCTCCAGTGGGTAGATAGAGGGCACCATGGAGCAGCCTTCAAAGCCTGCAGCGGAGAGGAGACACACAGTTGCACCACCCCTCCATCTGATCAAGGAGAAGTGGTGATACAGTAATACAGCACGTAGCCCCTTCCCCAATGGCCCGGGCCACCATTTCTGGTAATTAAACCATCTGACATCAATGTGACGTCACTTGATGGAGAAAGGTAGATATGGGCGTCCTGCGAGGACCATGCCAAAATCCAGCCAAGTCATTCACACTAAAGTAGCAAGCCATAGAGACTCAACTAAAGACCTGTCTTGCATTGCGAACGGCGTACACGTCCTGCGCTGAGGCCTAGTGTTGTGTGACGACAGCCTTTTCTCTCACACACACACACACACACACAGCAGCCCAAAAGAACACCATGATGGAAGCGATATCACCACACAAACACAAGGAATGGATGAGATCAAGCAATGCATCATCCATCCATCCATCATCCATCCATCCATTTCCCAGAATACATGCAGTCAGCCATGCATTTCTCCCCGAACTGTCCAACGTGTTGTACATTAAATCCCAACAGTACTTTTAAATGATCCGCACAAACAGCTTCGACGGTGCGCATTCTAGTCTTCCGCTGATATGTTAAATCTTCCCCCAACAGACACAGTTTAAATGAGATTAATCAATGTGTTAATGTGATTTCTCAAGAGATAGGCCACAAGTAACCAATCAACTTGGTCAGGACGGACTGCCACCAACCCCAACGATTACACTGTGGTGAAGCTTTGTTGGAGCTTTTGAGTTTGCTGAGCTTCAGCCATAAGCATTTCCAACATCATCATTAAATCTGGGCAAGCCAAGGTCAGAGGAGAACATGAGAGGGTTTTGCACTGCCAAAGTCTCAGATGACAACGCTAAAGAATATCGACCGTGATTCCTGTGGAAAAGGCCTGTAGCCACAAAGAAACTGAGAAAAAGGTCCTAGGGATCCTGTTAAAACATGTTCCTAGACAATAAAAACTTCCAGCTCAGAGTAGGTTTTAGGATAAGACACTGCTCAGAAACGGCGTCAGGTGTAAAATCAATTCAGAAAAAAGGTTCTCTCAGCTGGTAATTACGATAGTTTGAGGAACCGCAAAGGAAGAATTGTGATTGTTGAAAATATGGGGAATAACCAATCGCAGAGGCATCGCCAGCTGTGAACTCTATTGCACGCTTCAGACCAAATGTACATTTCAGTCACTTAGCAGACGCTCTTATCCAGAGCGACTTACAGGAGCAATTAGAGATAAGTGCCTTGCTAAAGGCCACCGACAGATTTTCCACAGTGAATGTAAAACGTTTGACATATTTTTAGTTTGACACTATCACTTTGCCTACTCTTAATTCTTCCCTAATATATTGGCTTGCATAACCTTTTTTAATTTTTTTTTTACCAATTCTGATACTTGTTTAAAGAAGAATTTTGATAGTATTACTGTGATATCAACACACTCGTCAACTCCCGTTTAAAAAGTCTAAATTGCTTGGGCACAGTAGCATAAAACATTTGGAAGGGTCTATCATTTTCATCTAACACAATCAAAGTTAACGTAGATGCCTTCAAATGCTCAATTTAAGCACATTTTAAAGGGACAAAGGGACAACTTGAAATAACATGTAGGTTAAAGAAATAGTAAAAAATAAGTGATCATTTATTAGCCTAATGGTTATGAGTTATGTATTTAGGCATATCACGTGAAATAGTCCTTGTGAAATAACTGTCAAAAGCGCAAGATACAGTCGTTGTCGGAAGTTTACATACACTTAGGTTGGAGTCATTAAAACTCGTTTTTCAACCACTCAAATTTCTTGTTAACAAACTATAGTTTTGGCATGTCGGTTAGGACATCTACTTTGTGCATGACACAAGTAATTTTTCCAACAATTGTTTACAGACAGATTATTTCACTTATAATTCACTGTATCACAATTCCAGTGGGTCAGAAGTTTACATACACTAAGTTGACTGTGCCTTTAAACAGCTTGGAAAATTCCAGAAATGAAGTCATGGCTTTAGAAACTTCTGATAGGCTAATTGACATCATTTGGGTCAATTGGAGGTCTACCTGTGGATGTATTTCAAGTCCTACCTTCAAACTCAGTGCATATTTGCTTGACATCATGGGAAAATCAAAAGATATCAGCCAAGACCTCAGAATTGTTTTTAAATATCTGTGCAGCGACACTCCCCATCCAACCTGACAAAGCTGGAGAGGATCTGCAGAGAAGATTAGGAGAAACTCCCCAAATACAGACGTGCCAAGCTTGTAGAGTCATACCCAAGAAGACTCTAGGCTGTAATCGCTGCCAAAGGTGCTTCAACAAAGTACTAAGTAAAGGGTCTGAACACTTATGTAAATGTCATATTTTCAGTTGTTAAACATTTCTAAAATATGTTTTTGCTTTGTCATTATGGGGTAGTGTGTAGATTGATGAGGGGGGGGAGGAAAATATATATAAATCAATTTTAGAATAATAAATGTGGAAAAAGTCAAGCCATCTGAATACTTTCCGAAAGCACTGTAGGTCTAGATTATCTATGGCTTGATTATATGGAAATATCAAAACGTTCTTTCAACAACTCCAAAGCAATAGCATCTGGCGCAGGAACCACGGACATGTTGCCTTTTAGGCCAAATCATGAAGTTACAAACATCTTTAAAATAAGTAGGACTCGTATGACTAAAGAGACATATATAGCTATTATTTGTACCCTTAAGAGTAGGGGTAAAAGGCTCTATTCTCATCACTTACGACCATTTTTCTACTCTGAGACGCTTCGTGGATACGGCCCCTGACCTATAGCTCTCTTTGCCTTTCCCCTCTCTCTCTGCTTGCCTTGGTCTGTCTAGCTCCATCGTTTCTTCTCCCAGTCTTTCCACCTCTAGTTCCCCCTCTTTGTGCTGCAGCCTTTCCCCTCCATATGGATATCAAATTCAGCTCACATACCAGATGCAGTGAGAGGAGAAGACTGAATCTACACTGCACCATTCATTCACTACCTGTGAGACATCGTGGAAGAGCACACAACATAGAACTACACTATATATTCCAAAGTATGTGGACACCACTTCAAGATAGTGGATTCGGCTATTTTCAGCCACACCCGCTGCTGACAGGTGTATAAAATCGAGCACACAGCCATGCAAACTCAATAGACAAACATTGGCAGTAGAATGGCCGGTACTGAAGAGCTCAGTGACTTTCAACCATCATAGGATGCTACCTTTCCAACAAGTCAGTTCGTAAAACTTCTGCCCTGCTAAAGCTGCCCCGGTCAACTGTAAGTGCTGTTATTGTGAAGTGGAGACGTATAGGTGCAACAACGGCTCAGCCGCAAAGTGGTAGGCCCCACAAACTCACAGAATGGGAACATGGAGTGCTGAAGCGCGTAGCGAGTTCCAAACTGCCTCTGGAAGCAACGTCAGCACAATAACTGTTTTGTCGAGAGCATCATGAAATGGTTTCAAGCTATGCCTTCCAATGGTACGACTGTTGTTGGCATCCAAATATTATCCAACTTGAATAAACACTTGGAGGTAAGGGTGACAGCAGTGGTGTAGTCTACGGCGATACGGATATCACTTATTATTATCTACATAGCGCATTGATGTGAATCACACTGCTGCTCTCTCATTTGGCTATTTGTGCTTTACGGATTGTGGTTGTTGTGGATGAATGATCATAATCCAAATGTGTATTTGAACCCAATAATGGTTGAATTGAAGAAGTTTAAGCTGCCTATCAATCATTGTTTTTGAAACCAGTGGACAGCCAGTGAAAATTGTGCTCGTAACAGCTGCACAGTGCGGTCCCAGCCTATGGAATCAAATTGGGGAATTTATTGCTTTATTTAATTAATGATGATAGAAAATGTAATCCATAGGCCTAATGGACACGTTCAAACTTGCACACTTTTGATAGACTTTAAAAGGGGCCATCTGTAGACACATACAAGTTCCTGGACATTTCTGGGGGGGGAATATAGCCTATTTTATTTTTATTTTACCTTTATTTAACCAGGCAAGTCAGTTAAGAACAAATTCTTATTTTCAATGACGGCCTAGGAACAGTGGGTTAACTGCCTGTTCAGGGGCAGAACGACAGATTTGTACCTTGTCAGCTCGGGGATTTGAACTTGCAACCTTCCGGTTACTAGCCCAACGCTCTAACCACTAGGCTACACTGCCGCCCCAAATGCAGCATATAGCATTCATTTCACACATGTAAATAGCACTTTTCAGTAGTGCTCAAAGCATGCCATTCCATGAGCGCAGCATTTAATTTTCAACTCGAATCAATGAGCCCAATCAGTCATCCATGACAACAAAATCTTAAACAGAGTAGGGCTGGGTAATAAGTCCTTAGTTTTGGGGTTATGCTCAGAGAAAACAATTAGGCTAATCTATACTTCCAAGTCCTATTCTTGAAAATCAAAGGGTATAACATTTATTGGAATGACTGGAATTCTGATAGACTTTGGTTTTTAATGTAAAGATATAATTTAATCGTATTATATGTAGTAGAACGCAATGGGTTAGAGGAAGTCCAACATCCATATATGGCAGCTATGTAAACTTTAACATAGACTTATCCTGCAATCGAAGTGGTTAAATTGGTAACACACATTTTTATTTTCTTCTAACGCCTCTCAAGGGGAAAGTCATCTAAAAGTAACTGAATGTAATCAGATTACGTTACTGAGTTTGGGCAATCCAAAAGTTAAGTTACTTTTTACAATGTGGCAGGTAACTAAACTAGTAACTAAACAGATTACATTTTGAAAGTAACCTACCCAACCCTGGTTACAGGTCTTTCACTGATCCGGATAAACCCTGAAATGTGTTTTAACCATGTACGGAGGTTCTCTCAGTTAATATAAGACATCATGGCAGCTGTATTTAGCTTTCAAAGGCCATCATTTATTTTGCCTGCTAGCCAAACTAAAGACAACATCATTTGCTAGCTAACACAACTATCAAAGAATTCAAGTTCCAGACAGCTACAAAAATAGCTGGTTTGGCATCTTGAAAATATCCAGAGCACCTTTAAACAGTCTCGTATTATTTTGGGATTCTTTTGGTCTGGTACATACAGTACCTTCAGAAAGTATTCATACCCTTTGACCCATTCAAACTGTTGTGTTACAGCCTGAACTCAAAATGTATTACAAATATTTTTCTCACCAATTTACACACAATACCCCATAATGAAAACATTTTGAAATGTTGCCAAATGTATTAAAAATGTAATGCAGAAATCTCATTTACCTAACGTATTGCCTAAAGGTTGTGAATACTTGAAGAAGCACCTTTGGCGGCCATTAAAGCTTTGAGTCATTTTGGGTGTCTGTATCAGCTTTGCACATCTGGATTTGGGGATTTTCTCCCATTCTTCCTTGCAGATGTTCTCAAGCTATGTTAAAGTTAGATGGGCAGCAGCAGTGAACAGCAATCTTCAAGTCTTTCCACAGATTTTCAAATGGTCCTTCTTGCCCGGACGGCTAGCTCTAGGAAGTTCGATATATGTATATATATATTACATTTCCCAATGATTGAGACCACTGTGCTCTTGGAAACTTTCAAACACTCTATAGATTGTTTTATACCCTTCCCCAGATATAATTGTGATGAGGCATATATCTTGGAGCTCTATGGACTGTTCCTTGGACTTCATGGTGCAGCTTCTGCTCTGACATGCACTGTCAACTGTGGGACATTATAAAGACAGTTGTGTTTGCTTCTAAATCATGTCCAAACATTTGAATTGGCCACAGTTGGACTCCAAGTTGTAGAGAAATCAAGAAATTCCCGTTTCCCTTGCCTTTCCATTTGGAGTGTCATAGCAGAGGGTTGTGAATACTTAAATACATGAGATACACATTTTATTTTCTTCAATACTTTTGTATAAAACCTGAAAACATGTTTTCATTTTGTCGTTATGGGGGTATTGTGTGTAGACAGGTGAGAGAAAAACAAACACTTGAATCCATTTTGAATTCAGGCTGTAACACAACAAAATGTGGAATAAGTCAAGGGGTATGAATACCTTCTGACGGCTCTGTACGTTGCTTTCTGCAAGCATGGCCAACAGAACGTGTGTAGCAATTGTAAACCAAGCTGCAACATGGCAACCTCATATGTCGCTAGCGGTAAATGACCCAAAATGAACTAATGATTTTGAAATAGTACCTTAGGTTTATAATATTTAACTGTGCAAATTCACTAGTTTTGAACCCCTCAGTGTTCATATTCACTATCCACATAATGATGTTGAAACTTTGCTATTATGTTTCCTGGGTCACAAAATGCCATTTCTGAAGGCTTTTCTTTTGTGTGGGTGGCATTTGGACTAGTGGTAGAAAGGAGAGAGATCAAAATAAAAAGATGGCGCGAGAAACATCAGGCTGACAAATTCATGTAAATGGAGTATCATTCTCTTCCAAGTCTACTAAGGAGAATAGTAATAAAGTATGAAGTATTTCCTACAATAACTCAAGTGATTTCCTGTACAGATACAGAGCTCTGGACTGATGTCTAGTACTCCCAAGGGTGGAGATGCGTAGGCACAAAAGGGGGACATCGATTCAAGCTCCAGAAACTCCCCTGAAAATCGGTAGTTTTACTGACAGACCACCGCTTAATTAGCTAACGACCTAGATATTCACCACAGACAGATCTTAGATCTTAAATCTTGTCAAAAGACCAACATATCATTCATGGATTCTCAAATGGTACCCAGTCAGGACCTCCCATAGTGCAGTGTCACCATCATTCCAATTAAGTATATCTGAAGCAACAATATTGACAGGCAGCAGTCCCAAAAGGACTGTACAATAGTTGTTGGTGCCACTTCCCATTCACCCCCACCTGTTCATAGTGTTTGCTGTGTTACCCCCAACCTAGGGGGTAGCATGCATTGCACTTCACTCAGCAGCAGAAACCCTTTTAGAAGAGGTTTGTCCATGGTCATTCAATAGTAAAGCCATGTAGACTTGCCAACATGCAGAGGCAGTGCTGGTTGTCGTGCAGTTTCCAGAGCAGGGGCTGCACAGAATACGGCAGCCACAGTGCCTTAGGATTGCCTTTTCTTTTTCTGTCAAGCCTGATAAAAAAAAGATCTCGAAATGAAATGAAAGCTGGCAAAAGATCCTTTTGGATGAAAAGCCTCAGCAGCAAAATGAGTAAGGGGTATCGATCCATCGATAGGAGAATGAACACTCCCTTTATAGTTGCCACTGCTGCATTTTCTGGCAGGCATGCAGATAGACAGAGCAAGAGACGGGTTAAGAGACAGACAGGGAAGGAGTAGGGCAACAAATTAGACTGATGCCATTCTCATGTAGACATTGATACAGAGTTAGACAAAAAAAACAACTAAATGAAGACAGAAGAAACGGGAAAAAAAGAAGGAAAAAGTGGGGAGAGGGAAAAGCAAAACAACAAGCCTGCATTGGCAGCACCCCAGCACTGCATGAAGGGGTGGAGGGGAGGACACGGGAGGTCTACAGAGGGCTGACCGTAGAGGCACTCGGGGAGGTCTTGGCCGGACACCAGCCAGTTCCTGAGGAGGCGCAGGTGGTAGGGGCACTGGTGCAGGTGGTGGGCCATGGCCCTGTCCAGAGAGGCCAGAGGGGGGCAACACAGGAGGGCCGGGTCAGTGACGAGCCCCTTCAGCAGCTGGGCTACAAGATGCTCGTCTAGGGGCTCTGAGGAAGAAGAGGCAGAGCGAGGAAGAGAGCACAGTGGAAGAGGAGCAAAAGAAAAAGACTGTAGGTGGGCCAGCATGTGCATAATGCTAAAGGGGCAGGCGCTCGTTTTCATTCTAAAGAAACAAGGCTACAGGTCCCAGGCTCTCATCCACTCAACTGACACATGGAGAAAGGAAAAACAACTGTCCAGCTACAGTTCTCACCATCTGATTATCACGGGGTAATGCTGGGTAAAGGGTAATGCACATTGGAAGCCTAAAAATGGTAGAAATGCTTACAGGCACGTCAGTCATAATGCCTCTTTCATCTCCACGAGTTACAAGGCTTTTTTTGGACTCCCAACACCACACCTGTCTCAGGAGTGTAGAAGATCACAAAGGGTGATTCTTTCTTTCAAGAAAACAC
Organism: Oncorhynchus nerka; assembly: GCF_034236695.1. Lineage (NCBI taxonomy): Eukaryota > Metazoa > Chordata > Actinopteri > Salmoniformes > Salmonidae > Oncorhynchus > Oncorhynchus nerka. Next base: position 53,962,249 of record NC_088404.1, on the reverse strand, counting down.
TGAACTACAAAACAAGGAATCAATGTTTTCATGTGGAATAAAAAAAGAAGCATTTTTACCTCAAGGGGGAATGTCAGATCATAGAAAATGGGAACACACCTGAAGACCCTATGAGTAGTACCTCATAAATCGCCTCAGAGATACTGTAAACAATTGAACAGACGTAACGATATCTACCGGAGACAAAGATTGGCCCAATGTCAATCTCAAATAGCTCCTTTGATCTAATGCATCATTCAATGGCAACACAGTATTGTGCGACTGTGGATGTCTAACTTAGATAGAGGTCAGAACAAAGGCAACAGGTGTTAATGGGCAGATGGAGTGGGTTGGTTACATGAATGAGGGTCTGTTGAGTACTGTAGGTCGGATGAAGAGTTACTGTGCATCAGTAACGGGAAATCCCTGTTTAGCGCCCGCTTGAAAAACATAATCAGACCAAAGAGACACAGAAAAGCCATTTATCCACCCCACCTCTCTTTTAAGTACTGCCAGTTTATATAGCTATTCATTTGCGATGCAGGTCCAGACCGTACTGTATTCAAACCCACCTTTCTACATACTGCATGGGCTGCACTGTTTAAGGCCACCTATAAAAACACTGATCACCGTAGCCATCGCAGTGAGTACCAGCAGAAGTCCACACAAATCTCTGTCAACACAGACACAGAAACCATGTGTGGAATCTCTCAATCACGGAGGCTACGCATAGTCCATCTGCTCCTCGTAGTCAGATGATCCAGGCACTTGGATGAGATACAATACTGCTATTCGGGAAACTCCCTCAATCCTCAATCTGTTCAACGGAGTGAGAGGAAGAGCAAGGCCCAGAGTCGGCAGTTTGAATGGGTCTCTCCATAAACCAAGCTACAGAAGAAGTCCCAACACATGTATATTTGTTCACTGTCGAACAGTGTTGTGCACAAATGCTCACCACTGTTATTTTCCCCCATCGTAGCAGCTCAGCTCCAATAGGTTGGGACAAATCTGACTGCCATCAAAGGGTTCATCCATGCATGACGAACCCATCCAACCCGCTGGATGGTACACTGCTGCCTGGACACCTAGGCCATGCCAAGTACCAATATCTTTAATAGCGCACAGCAAAGTACTTAGCAACAAGACTAGCTTGAGACCAGGAAAAGAGACGGGAGAAATTAACGGTTGGTCAATCTCTCCCCCCCCCGGTGGGCATTCTTGAAAACAGAAGTTTCCGATGATTAAGTGACGTGGACACATAAAGCAACACACATACGGCAATATCTCTTCCACAGAACGTTGTAATGTGAATGCCCTTTCTGTCAATCACCAAGTGGTACAGCCACATTTGAACGCCAAAACCTGAATTAAAATGAAAGGAATAGACTCAACCCTTCCCTCCATCACCCATCGTTTGGATACTATTATTCCGTAGGTTTAGCACAAACTCCGTTTTCAGTGGGTCAAACTGAAAGGTCGATCACGAGTCGAACAAGAGACGAGACAGTCATTTCACGAGTAAAAAAGTTTTTTTTTTTTTGAAGGCTATTCATTTGCTTTAAACACGGGTTATCCTAACCTAAAAGTAGACTGGAATGGTGGAGGGGCGTCTCGTCTCGCCAGAGAATGGGTTTGAATGAACAAATAGGAGCATGTGAGGATAAGTCATATACACACAGCAACACATGGTGATATATCGGAGGGGATATATTCCATATACAAACACTGAGTGTACCAAACATGCTCTTTCCATGACATCGACCGACCAGGTCAAAAGGTATGATCCCTTATTGACGTCACTTGTTAAATCCACTTCAAAAATCGGTGTAGATGACGGGAAAGAAACAGGTTAACAAAGGATTTTTTTTTTTATGAGCTGAGACATGGATTTTGTATGTGTGCCATTTAGACGGTGAATGGGCAAGACAAAATATTTAAGTGCCTTTGAACAGGGATATGGTAGTTAGTTGGTGCTTGAGGCCACCGGTTTGTGTCAAGGACCGCAACGCTGCTGGGCTTCTCACTCAACAGTTTCCCATGTGTATAAAGAATGGTCCACCAGCCAAAGGACATCCAGCCAACTTGACACAACTGTGGGAAGCATCGGAGTCAACACAGGCCAGCATCCCTGTGGAACGCTTTCGACACCTTGTAGAGTCCATGCCCCGAGAAATTGAGGCTGTTCGAGGGCAAAAGGGGTTGCAATTCAATACTAGGAAGGAGTTCCTAATGTTTAGTACACTCAGTGTATATCCATCCTGTAGGAAAATGGTGGATCAGAGGTTAACAGATAAATGCAGTGTAAGAGGCCGGTAAAACACAGATGTTGCTAAGAATGAACGTTGAAACCAAACAGATGGAGACAGGACGTCTTATGAAGTAGAAACTCAAGAGAAATCGAGATCTTGATGTAATTACGCAGCCAATTTCAAACCCAAAATAGTCCCCCCCCCCCGAAAGACATGCAAGATAAAAGGGAAACTAAAGAGTGGCGAGGTATACTTGAAAAAAGGCAGACATACCGTTAGTCGGATGCCTGGCAAACGACACAGAAAATCTCTTTACTGCCGGCATAGAGAACAGCTCTGAGGAAATAAGAAGGGTAACTGGCGTTACTGGGGATACACGCTACCTGTGCACATGCCTGTATCTAGTGTGAGTGCATATGTACCTACGTGTGAGTTTTCCTGACCCTGTGTCTTTAAACAAATATATTTATTTATTTAACTAGGCAAGTCAGTTAAGAACAAATTCTTATTTACAGTGACGGCCTACAACACACCCTAACGACACTGGGCCAATTGTGCGCCGCCCTATGGGACTCCCAATCACGGCCGGTTGTGATACAGCCTGGAATCAAACCAGGGTCTGTAGTGACGCCTCTAGTACCGAGATGCAGTGCCTTAGACCGCTGCGTCACTCGGGAGCCCAAGTAGTTCCTCTCTATAATGCTGCAGCTATGTACGGTATACGTGTGCCTGTGTGTGGTGAGTGATATGCAGCATGGGAAGGCAGCATGGAAGATGGGGTAATGAAGGAACAATGGAGAACGTGGATGGGATGGAAAAGCGAATGGTAACTCAATTGTGGTTGTTTTGAATGGAGACATTTGCGGAAGTCACCAATAGCCTAAAATGTACTTAAATCTTCAATCTTTCTGGAACAGTCTTTCGAGTCTATTCTTTCTAAAGAATATGCTACGACATAATGATCTGGAAAGGAAACATCCAGTGATGGCAACTGATTTAACATCAACCTATATTACAATAGTGTAACCATCTGGATTTGAGAGCTGTGACTGTAAACACAATCATTGCTCATTTGTTTCTCATTTGTTTTTGTAACATACCACTGCCTTTGGCCAGCATTATGTGAGTGAGTGAGTGAGTGAGTGAGTGAGTGAGATTGCAAAAACACAGAGACAAAACCCCCATCACCAGAGAAAAGCCTTGGTGTAATTCTAAACCCCACACATCTCTAGTCTCATACAAGCAAAAGATGTAACATCTTCAAGCATAATATTAAAGCGACCGTTTCTTAACGTGTACCTAATATCGAGTATACGGTGAAAACAAAGTGCACAGTGACACCCATTGGACAAAACGGGCACTTCAATTCAATCCGCATTGGAACAATCGTTCCTCTTCACATGCAGGTGGCAGGTCATTTGGTCTTCATATTACATACTGTGCAGTTACTATCAGGGCGCTCGCTGATCTGATTCGATGACGAGAGGTAGGTGTCAGATTTTGGATTAAATTAAGCCAATCTTTGTGCTCCAACATTTCAAGCCATATGCCCTGATGAAAACATGTGCGATAATCAGAGTTCAATTTAGACGAGGACCCCCTGGTGGCTATAATAATAGTCAACTCACCATTTCACTCTATAGTGAGTCAGGAAATTGTGGTATGCAAGTGGGAATTATGTAATGCTGGATTAATGGATCTCAAGGCAGATTTCAAGCCTTCGCTTCCCTAAATTAAGGGGTTAATACAGAAGATTCCCTGTTGATTAACAAATCCTTTTACCCCCTAGTTATGACATGACATGCACACTGATACAGAATATATACAATTGTATAGACAAGATTTACTAAGCAACCTAATCACACACCTGTCATGTAAATCAAAGGGAGGCCATGTGGCTTTGATTAGGAGAAGCAGGATTACTGGTCATGGGTAACGCATTTGATTGTGCGCAATCCAATACCAATCCATGCTCAGCATGCAATGTATAAAACCTAAATTCTTAGCATATAACCACAATTGTGGTCCCTGCTCATGCTGTTGGGGGGGGGGGGGGGGGGGGGACCACTCGAGCAGAGGATTGTTCTCGAGGCAGAAGGATAGAGGGGGGAAAGGAGGGCTCACGGATAATTTGGGTGATCAAATAACTTCTTGTCCACCAAGGTTGGGAAGGAGAGGCAAGAGTGTTTGAGCAGGAACTAAAAATGGCAGATATGGCGGACATTTGCCATTTTGAACTTTTTCTTTTTTTACGGGCACCGTCCATGTGAAAAGACAGGAGTTAGATAGCGGTCGATAGTGAGAGAGAGATGGATAGAGGAAGGACGTACCATCTCCAAAAGGCAAACCGGGGGACAGGGGGGGTTTGCGGTGGTGGGTGCGGACGTAGTCCCGCAGGTTGGGGGCGCTAGAGGACACCCCCAGGACAGAGGCACTGAAGAGGCCCGAGCACAGGGACCCTGTTGTGGAAGAACCGCGGGGTGGGAGAGAGGAGGGGAATGGGGGGGGGGGGGTTGTTAGTACTCATTGCACACCATGCGGTTCTTAATAAGAGCAGTTCAGTGTTGCTAAGGGGTGTGTGTGTGCCTGTGTGTGTTTATGAATAGAGTGGAGCACACAAACGGAGACCACTCCTAACACCGGGCCCCTAACCCCTCCTAAAAGAAACATAGATAAAGCCTCTCCTTAAGGTCTCCTGGGAAAGGAGACTGCCTAAAGGCTTTACACTTATATCGACAACTGGTAGGACACAGACAAGGGATGACATAGATTTAAGAAATAAGGGGTCTTTTTAGTGTGAATACAATGCAATACGAGACTTATGAGAACCTAATATAACAAAGTGGTCAAGGACTGTGGGGACAGAAACATAGCTATTGTCACAAAGAACATAGGTTTTTCTATAACCATCGGCTCAATTCCTACAGCCGTTGGTTATAGAAATAGTCACAGCAGAATAAGAATGCGCCTTTGTTTTCCCCTTTATTCTGGTCTAAAGTGAGCTGTGCTGGAATCGGTGGTTTTTGGTGGGATGCAGGGACAGCGACAACATTTGAATGGTCATTTCAAATACAGGTTGACATAATTGAACAAGCGTGGTGCATACAGTACAGTAGGAGTATGGAAAAGCAGTGGAAAACACACGCACGAGTCAAACCAACCTCAGCCCAGGTTCACGTCAATGAGAAAACATGTTTTTTTCCCCCCCGAAGCATCCGTTGCACTCTTTTATTTGTTTTATAAGGGCTTAGTAAGGTGTGATTATCACGGTGTTAGAAAGTGGCTGGGGGTAACAAGCACCTCCAAAATCCACGCACGGGGGACTAATTGTATCTGTGGTTATATTGAATCAACTTGTGGAAGTTTCCTTGCTTCTCTTGACAGATTCATGTAAATGGAGACAGACTGGAATAGCATCCAGGGGGGGGGCTCTGCGGAGCCCAGACCCCCATATATAGAGCCCTATTGGCAGGAGAGGTCCTTGGTGGTGGGGCTCTAAGGCTACGTCCCAAATGGCCCCCTATTCCCTACATAGTCCAGTACTTTTGACCAGGCCCATGGTAGCGCACGATAAAGGGAATAGGGGGGCCATTTGGGACACAGCCTAAGATGCATTCTCTCCACCGACTCTCCATTGACGTCTGGCCTACATAGTCTAAGCCTGGGAGCTTTGGCTGCCGGACCTACCTACCACTATGGAGTCACGGCAGCTATGCAGCCATCAGAAAGAGAGAGAAGAAAAGGAGCGAGAGGGAGAGCGTGAGAGAGAGACAAAGAGGGAAGGAAAACAGACAGAACGAGAGAGAGAGAGAGAGAGAGAGAGAGAGAGAGAGAGAGAGAGAGAGAGAGAGAGAAAAAGGAAAGAGAGAGGTAGAGAGAGAGAAAGGGGGGAGAGAGAAAGAGATGGTCGGAGAGAGAACGAGAACGAGACAGAACGAGAGAGCAAGCGAGACACAGAGATGTCATTCACATGACCCAAAAAGATTAGTGAGCGCTGATGACAGCGTTGCTGAAATATGACAGTGGCAGCAGTGGTTGGCAGAAACCAGATACCCACCTAGGCCAGTCGGTTTGATCTCAGGGGACTGGCGCGAGCAGGAGGGGAAGAGGCGGTAGGAGGCGCCCTTGGAGGAGCCGGGGGAGGTCTCGGAGAGGACCTGGGTGGGGACAGGGAGATTGTCACAGTGCGACAGACCGAGACAGAGAGACAAACAGCTGACACTTAGCCAGGTAGCGAAATAACCAAGCAGTCACTAATGGAGACATCAAATCAAATGTTATTAGTCACATGTGCCGAATACAAGGTCTTCACCTTACAGTGAAATGCTTACTTACGAGCCCCGAACCAACAGTGCAGTTTCAAAAAATACAGATAAGAATAAGAGTCATACAAGTCATTAAAGAGGAGCAGTAAAAAATAACAATATATACAGGGGTGCACCAGTACTGAGTCAATGTGCGGGGGCACCTGTTAGTTAAGGTAGTATGTACATTTGAAGTCGGAAGTTTACATACACCTTAGTCAATTACATTTAAACTCAGCTTTTCACAATTCCTGACATTTTAATCCTAGTAAAAATTCCCTGTCAGTCTTAGGTCAGTTAGGATCACCACTTTATTTTAAGAATGTGAAATCTCAGAATAGTAGAGAATGATTATTTCAGCTTTTATTTTTCGATCACATTCCCCGTGGGTCAGAAGTTTACATACACTCAATTGGTATTTGGTAGCATTGCCTTTAAATTGTTTAACTTGGGTCAAACGTTTTGAGTAGCCTTCCACAAGCTTCCCACAATAAGTTGGGTGAATTTTGGCCCATTCCTCCTGACAGACCTGGTGTAATTGAGTCAGGTTTGTAGGCCTCCTTTGTATAGGGTTGAGGTCAAGGCTTTGTGCTGGCCACTCCAATACCTCGACTTAATTGTCCTTAAGCCATTGTGCCACAACTTTGGAAGTATGCTTGGTGTCATTGTCCATTTGAAGACCCATTTGCGACCAAGTTTTAACTTCCTGACTGATGTCTTGAGATGTTGCTTCAATATATCCACATAATTTTCCTGCCTCGTGATGCCAACTATTTTGTGAAGTGCACCAGTCCTCCTGCAGCAAAGAACCCCCACAACATGATGCTGCCGCCATGCAAGCCTCACCCTTTTTCCTCCAAACACATTATGGCAAACAGTTCTATTTTTGTTTCATCAGACCAGAGGACATTTCTCCAAAAAGTATGATCTTTGGCCCCATGTGCAGTTGCAAAACGTAGTCTGGCTTCTTCCTTACTGAGCAGCCTTTCAGGTTATGTCGATATAGGACTCGTTTTACTGTGGATATAGATACGTTTGTACCGTTTCCTCCAGCGTCTTTACAAGGTCATTTGCTGTTGTCCTGGAATTGATTTGCACTTTTTGCACCAAAGTACGTTCATCTCTAGGAGACAGAACGCATCTCCTTCCTGAGCTGTATGACGGCTCTGTGGTCCCATGGTGTTTATACTTGCATACTATTGTTTGTACAGATGAACGTGGTACCTACAGGCATTTGGAAATTGCTCCCAAGAATGAACCAGACTTGTGGAGGTCTACACATTGTTTTCTGAGGTCTTGGCTGATATCTTTTGATTTTCCAATGATGTCAAGTAAAGAGGCACTGAGTTTGAAAGTAGGCCTTTAAATACATCCACAGGTACACCTCCAATTGACTTAAATGTTGTCAATTAGCATATCAGAAGCTTATAAAGCCATGACATCATTTTCTGAAAAAGGCACAGTCAACTTAGTGTATATAAACTTCTGACCCACTGGAATTGTGATACAGTGTATTATAAGTGAAACAATCTGTCTAAACAATTGTTGGAAAAATGACCTGTGTCATGCACAAAGTAGATGTTCTAACCGACTTGCCAAAACTATAGTTTGTTAACAAGACATTTGTGGAGTGGTTGAAAAACCTAAGCGTACGCAAACTTCCGACTTCAACTGTACATGTAGGTAGAGTTAATTAAAGTGACTATGCAAAGATGACAACAGAGTGGCAGGCAGTGGTGTGGAGAGGGGACAATGTGAATAATCTGGGTAGCCATTTGACTAGATGTTCAGGAGCCTTATGGCTTGGGGGTAGAAGCTGTTTAGAAGCCTCTTGGACCTAGACTTGGCGCTCCGGTACCGCTTGCCATGTGGTAGCAGAGAGAACAGTCTATGACTAGGGTGGCTGGAGTCTTGACAATTTTCAGGGCCTTCCTCTGACACCGCCTGGTATGGAGGTCCTGGATGGCAGGAAGCTTGGCCCCAGTGATGTACTGGGCCGTTTGAAAGGCACTTCGGAGGCCGAGCAGTTGACATACCAGGCAGTGATGCAACTAGCCAGGATGCTCTCGATGGCGCAGCTGTAGAACTTTTTGAGGATCTGAGGACCCATGCCAAATCTTTTCAGTCTCCTGAGAGGGAATAGGTTTTGTTGTGCCCGCTTCCTGACGGTCATGGTATGCTTGGACCATGTTAGTTTGTTGGTGATGTGGACACCAAGGAACTTGAAACTCTCAACCTGCTCCACTGCAGCCCCATCGGATGAGAATGGGGGCAGGCTATGGTCCTCTTTTTCCTGTAGTCCACAATCATCTCCTTTGTCTTCATCACGATGAGGTTGTTGTCCTAGCACCACACGGCCAGGTCTCTGACCTCCTCCCTATAGGCTGTCTCGTCGATGATCAGGCCTCCCACTGTTGTGTCATCTGCAAATTTAGTGATGATGTTGGAGTCGTGCCTGGACATGCAGTCATGAGTGAACAGGGAGTACAGGAGGGGGCTGAGCACATACCCCTGAGGGGCACCTGTGTTGAGGATCAGCGTGGCGGATGTGTTGTTACCTACCCTTACCACCTGGGGGTGGCCCGTCAGGCAGTCCAGGATCCAGCTGCGCAGGGATGTGTTTAGTCCCAGGGTCCTTAGTATATTGATGAGCTTTGAGGGCACTATGGTGTTGAATGCTGAGCTGTAGTCAATGAATAGCATTCTCACATAGGTGTTGCTGTTGTCCAGGTGGGAAAAGGCAGTTTGGAGTGCAATAGAGACTGCATAATCTGTGGATCTGTTGGGTGCGGTATGCAAATTGGCTAGGGTTTCTGGGATGATGGTGTTGATGTGAGCCATGACCAGCCTTTCGAAGCACTTCATTGCTACAGACGTGAGTGCTACGGGTCTGTAGTCATTTAGGCAGGTTACCTTAGTGTTCTTGGGCACAGGCACTATGGTGGTCTGCTTAAAACATGTTGGTATTACAGACTCGGTCAGGGAGAGGTTGAAAATGTCAGTGAAGACACTTGCTAGTTGGTCAGCGCATGCTCGCAGTACACGTCCTGGTAATCCGTCTGGCCCTGTGGCCTTGTGAATGTTGACCTGTCTAAAGGTCTTACTCACATCAGCTGCGGAGAGCGTGATTACACAGTCTTCCGGTACAACTGGTGCTGTCATGCATGTTTCAGTGTTATTTTCCTCAAAGCGAGCATAGAAGTAGTTTAGCTTGTCTGGTAGGCTCATGTCACTGGGTAGCTCTCGGCTGTGCTTTCCTTTGTAGTCTAATGGTTTGCAGGCCCTGCCACATCGGATGAGCGTCAGAGACAGTGTAGTACGACTCGATCTTAGTCCTGTACTGACGCTTTGCCTGTTTGATGGTTGGTCGCAGGGCATAGCAGGATTTCTTATAAGCCTCCGGGTTAGAGTCCTGCTCCTTGAAAGAGGCAGCTCTAGCCTTTAGCTCAGTGCGGATGTTGCATGTACGTACGGTCACTGTGGGGACGACGTCATCGATGCACTTATTGATGAAGCCAATGACAGATGTGGTGTACTCCTCAATGCCATTGGAGGAATCGCAGAACATATTCCAGTCTGTGCTAGAAAAACAGTCCTGTAGCTTAGCATCTGCTTCATCTGACCACTTTTTTTTATTGATCTAGTCACTGGTGCTTTCTGCTTTAATTTTTGCTTGTAAGCAGGAATCAGGAGGATAGAATTATGGTCAGTTTAGCCAAATGGAGGCTGAGGGAGAGCTTTGTATAGGTGGTCCAGAGTTATTTTCCCTCTGGTTGCACATTTAACATGTTGATAGAAATTAGGTAAAACTGGTCTCCATTCATTTGTAAAAAACAGACGCATTACTTTACTAAAGAATCCACTAATAGGGACGGGCTACACAGGGCGTTAAAATGCTATGTAGCAATATCTGAACAGATGAAAGCTGTGCCTGGGTTATGTTTATTACTATTAACTCAAACAGGTAGGAACTACCTGGACTTATCCAATCAGAAACAACAACAAAAATATTTTCCATTGCAAACTGTTTTCCGTTGCACCAAAAAGACACCACACTAAATGTGGAATACACTAAATTTGGGACAGTGGACACAATAACTGATATGGCCCTGATCAAGTACCTCCATGGAGCCAGTCTTGCGGTTGCGGATCATGGGTGATCTTCTGATGCTGATTAGTTCAGAGAGAGGCAGGGCCCGGTCAGGCTCGTCCTGTGATAGGTCCTCCAGACTGCCTTGGTTGGTCTGCTTCTCCTGGTTCTGGATTGGATTAAAGAGACCGATGAGGGGGGGGGCTGTGGACAGACACATCCACCCCCACCCACACAGACACCCCACAGACCTCAGCGGAGGCAGGGCGGAAGCCAAAGCCCAGAGGGACGTTCTCCTCGTCCTCACAGCTCTTCACCCCGGGACTGAAGTGGAGCTCCACGTGGAAACGCTCCTCTGAGCCGGGGTCCTGTTCAACACACACACGGAAACACAAAACAGAAGCAATGATGCTATACTACAGAGAGAGGGAGTGAGAGGAAGAGACACATACCGACAGGATGGTACAGTAACAGTACCAGGTGCAGTAATACTTCAGAAAGAAAAGACGACTGACATAGGGACAGAGAGGCCTAACTGACCTTGTTGTTATCCTCATACAGCATGATGACTATCTGAGTCATGTAGTTGAGTTCAGAGACGGCACTGAGGTAATCCATGGCCTGTTTCCACTGCTGGTCCTTCACCTCCTGTCACACACGCAAACACACGACATTTATAACCAGAGAAAACTACACTGAAAAAAATATTTTCTGATTTTGAACCCAAGTCTGCAATATTCATGACCTTAAGTGTAGTATCACAATTGGTACTTCAAGTGAACTATCCCTTTACAACAATTAACCTGGCCCCAGATCTGTTTGTGCCATCTTGACAACTCCTAAGCTATGATCATTGTCACTATTATCATGCCAACTAGATTTGGGACCAGGCTACTTTAACAGTGACAACGTACATCCAGTAGTCCGCCGTAGCGGAAGATGCTGAGCAGCGAGTGAACGTGGCTCTCGCTGGTGAAATAGAGGCGGGTCCGGACGTGACGCCCTGGAGACATGACTCCCCGCGAGTACCTGAACCACCAGAGGGAATGAAAGACAAAGGGTGATCACTTACGGGGGCTCTAGAGACACACCTCAATGGCAGGTTTACTGGATAGAAACTGAACCTGGGACAGTGGCAGTGATACATAGCCAGACCTGGTCCTAGGAAAGTGGAACTCACTCCCCAACATGGTGTTATAAGGACTGCTCCTAGGGCGATCACGGTTCAAATACTATTTAATACTATTGATTGCAAATACTTTCACATACATTTTTAAGTATTTAATTAGAAAATACAAGTAGAATATTGGAAATAAGTGTATTTTCAAATACAAATATTTAAGTACTCCGTTTGGTCCTAGAGGTATTTGAAATGCATTTGGAAATCATTTTTAAATATTCAACTATCAAATAAAATTGTATTTATTTGTCACATTCACTGAATAGGTGTAGACCTTACTGTGAAAAGCTTATTAACAGGCCCTTAACCAACAATGCAGAGTAAGGAAATGGTAATTAAACAAAAACTTTTTTAAAGTAACATAATAAAATAATAACCAGGGAGTCGATGTGCGGGGGTACGGGTTAGTAGAGGGAATTGAGGTCATATGTACATGTAGGTAGGGGTAAAGTGACTATGCATAGACAGAGTAGCAGCAGCGTAAAAAAAAAAGGGGGACCGATGCAAATAGTGCGGGAAGCCATTTGATTAACTGTTCTATTGACCTAGAACTAGATTTGGCGCTCCGGTACGGCTTGCGGTACCAGAGAGAACAGTCTATGACTAGGGCCTTCCTATGACACCGCCTGGTATAGAGGTCCTGGATGGCAGGAAGCTTAGCCCCAGTGATGTACTGGGCCGTACGCACTACCCTCTGTAGCGCCTTGCGGACGGATGCCGAGCAGTTGCCATACCAGGCGGTGATGCCACCAGTGATGCTCTCGTTGGTGCATCTGTAGAACTTTTTGAGGATCCATGCCAAATCTTTTCAGTCTACTGAGGGGGAATAGGCGTTGTTGTGACCTCTTTACGACTGACTTGGTATGGTTGGACCACTAGAGCCCCGTCGATGTGAATGCGGGCATGCTCAGCCCTCTTTTTCCTGTAGTCCACAATCAGCTCCTTTGTCTTGCTCATGTTGTGGGAGAAGTTTTTGTCCTGGCACCCCACTGCGAATTGGAGTGGGTCTAGGTTTTATGGGATGATGGTGTTGTGAGCCATCGCCAGCCTTTCGAAGCACTTCATGACTACAGACGTGAGTTAGGTCGGTAGTCATTTAGGCAGGTTACCTTCGCTTCCTTGGGAACAGGGACTATGGTTGTCTGCTTGAAACATGTAGGTATTACAGACTCGGTCAGGGAGAGGTTGAACATTTCAGTTAGACACTTGCCAGTTGGTCAGCGCATGCTCGGAGTACACGTCCTGGTAATCCGTCTGGCCCCTTCACCCTTATGAATGTTGACCTGTTTAAAAGGTCTTACTCACATCGGCTAGAGAGCGTAATCACACAATCTGGCTGGGATATGTACGTATGGTCACTGTGGGAACGGCGTCATCAATGCACTTATTGATGAACCGGTGACTGATGTGGTGTATTCCTCAATGCCATCGGAAGAATCCCTGAACATATTCCAGTCTGTGCTAGCAAAACAGTCCTGTAGTTTAGCATCTGCTTCATCTGACCACTTGCGTATTGAGCGAGTCACAGGTGCTTCCTGCTTAAAATCTTGCTTTTAAGCAGGAATCAGGATAGAATTATGGTCAGATTTGCCAAATGGAGGGCGAGGGAGAGCTTTGTAAGAGTCTCTGTGTTTGGAGTAAAGGTGGTCCAGCTTTTTCCCCCTCTGGTTGCACATGTGACACGCTAATAGAAATGAGGTAAAACGGATTTAAGTTTCCCTGCATTAAAGTGCCAGGCCTCTTCTGGGTGAGCATTTTTTGTGTGCTTATGGCCTTATTCAGCTTGTTGAGTGCGGTCTTCGTGCCAGCATCGGTTTGTGGTGGTAAATAGACAGCTACAGATGAAAATTCTCCTGGTAAATAGCGTGGTCTACAGCTTATGAGGAACTCTACCTCAGGCGAGCAAAACCTAGAGACTTCCTTAATATTAGAGATCACGCACCAGCTGTTATTGACAAATAGACACAGACCACCACCCTTCGTCTTACTGGACATAACGGTTGTCTTGCAGCTGCATGGATTAAAAAAAAACAACGTATTTAATCTTTATTTAAACTAGGCAAGTCAGTTAAGAACAAATTCTTATTTAACCTTAACGACGCTGGGCCAATTGTGCGCAGCCCTATGGGACTCCCAATCACGGCCGGTTGTGATACAGCCTGGAATCGAACCACGGTCTGTAGTGACGCCTCTAGCACAGAGATGCAGTGCCTTAGACCGCTGCGCTACTCGGGAGCCCTGGAAAACCAGCCAACTGTATATTATCCATGTCGTCGTTCAGCCACAACTCGAGGAAACATAAGATATTATAGTTTTTAAGGTCCCGTTGATAGGATAGTCTCGAACAGAGCTCATCCAGTTTATTCTCCAATGATTGCACGCTGGCCAATAGGATGGATGGTAGAGGTGGGTTACCCACTCGTAGACTAATTCTCACAAGGCACCCAGATATGCGCCCTTTGTATCAGTGTCTCTTCATTCGAATGATGGGGATTTGGGCCTGGTCCGGGAGCAGCAATAAATCCTTTGCGTCTGGCTAATTTAAAAAAATCTTTGTCCAGCGGTACACACCCATTATAACAGGGATTTAATAAGAACTCGGGCTCAGACAATGGACAAAGACAGTGTGGGACCAACTGCAGCACAGTGATGAGTATCTATAATAACAACTGATCCTAGACCAGTTGGACCGAGCCACAGACCGTGGTCACAGGTGGCACTGCAACTCACAGTGGGTGCAGCTTGTTGACGGCCTCGTCCTCGTGGGTCCTCTGCAGGTCTAGCTGGATCTTCTTCATCAAGGGCAGGCAGTAGGCCTGGGCAATGTCCATCTTTTCTGGCTTATTGATGCCATACTCCTGGAGAGAGAAACAAAACAATTTCATGCTCAAAGATGTTACTTCGGGTTGATCATTTTCTGGCAGGTAATTTCATAGCCAGAATTACTGTACATGAAGGGATAGCAAAGTAAGCTTAGTCGGCATTACGCATTTGAAAAGGAAACGATAAGGAGTAAGAAAGAAGCATCTTGAGCCATAATCATCCTCAGAGACTGAGGGGACGGGAGTCTAAAGTAACACGCTGGTCAAAAATCCTTCCCTCTGTGTGTGTGTGTGTGTGTGTGTGTTCACGTTTCTCTATCCAACAAGGAGCAAAGAAATGTTCAGGAGTCATGCTCCCCGCTTGATAGGTCGAGACCACTGCCATAGTCCCCGTTTGCGCAGGTAAACGTGAACGTGTGGGTATTCGTCTTCCCTCACCTGAGGTATGACGATGTCGGCCAGGGCACGGGACAGCCTGAACAGCTCCAGTGTGTCCTCCAGGCCCAGCGTGGCGTTGTGCTGCGTGTCGTACTTCACACAGTCGTAGATGTCTGGGATCTTACTGATGTCGTAGCGGCCGCTCTTATTCCGGAAGTCCCTTTCCAGCTTGGACCAGCGTTGCAGCATCAGCTCAAGGGTCTCACTGTGGTATAGCTGCAGGTCTGGGAACAGGAAAGGACTTAGCTTACAGCAGACAGTTAGCGTAGCTTACACCAGACAGGAATTCAATTGATGAAATAACACGTATGGACTCGTGTAGTAACCAAAACAAAAGTGTTAAATCAAAAAATATTTTATATTTTTCAAAGTAGCCACCTTGACAGCTTTGCACACTCTTGGCATTCTCTCAGACAGCTTCACCTGGAATGCTTTTCCAACAGTTCCCATATACTGAGCACTTGTTGGCTGATTTTCCTTCACTCTGTGATTCATCCCAAACCATCTCAAATTGGGTTGAAGTCAGGTGATTGTGGAGGCCAAGTCATCTGATGCAGCACTCCATCACACTCCTTCTTAGTCAAATAGCCCTTACACAGACTGGAGGTGTTTTATAAAAAAATAAAAAATAATTTAAAAAAGGGCCCCAAAGGATCTTGTCACAGTATCTCTGTGTATTCAAGTTGACATCAATAAAATGCAAATGTCTTCATTGTAGTTTATGCCTGCCAAAAAAAAACATAATCCCACCACCAAGGGGCACTCTCTACACTACGATGACATCAGCAAACCGCTCGCCCACATGACACCATACACGTGGTCTGCGGTTGTGAGGCCAGCTGGACATACTGTAAAACTAGCTAAAATGATGTTGGAGGCGGCTTATGGTAGAGAAATGTACATTCAATTCTCTGGCAACAGCTCTGGTGGACATTCCTGCAGTCACTATGCTAACTGCACGCGCCCTCAAAACATCTGTGGAAAGGTGTTTTAAAACTGCACATTTTAGACTGGCCTTTTATTGTCCCCAGGACAAGGTGCACCTGTGTAATGATCATGCTGTTAAATCAGCTTCTTGATATGCCACACCTGTCAGGTGGATGGATTCTCTTGGCAAAGGAGAAATGCTCACTAACAGGGATAAATAAAGTTGTGCATAACATAAGAGAGAAATATGATTTTATATTTCTGGGATCTAATATTTCAGCTCATGAAACATGGGACCAACACTTCACATGTAGCATTTATATTTCTGTTCAGTGTATATCACATTAGCAAAATGTAAACAAAACTGGAGAAACCTAGTCATTTTGAGGTATATTTTTGACACAACGGCATTCCCGATAGCTAGCAAAAGAGTGTAGGAGCGGTAGATAACTAACCGTCAATAACTTTACCTAGCTAGCTAAGTAACTTCTCTATCGAACGGAGGTAAAACAATTCACTTATTTACAGTTGGCTAGTTAGCTTCCACACCGCTCTTTGGTAGCAAATGTAACAGTGAATCCAAACCTGGAAAGCAGTCTCCACTAATGTTTACATTTTGACCTATTAAGAATGGGTCAAAAAGTCTTATATCGGACAATAAAGTATTTAAATTCCATTCAATTCTAAACAGAGAACAGACCTGCAGATTTGGGGTCCTCAAGCCTTTTGCGGATCTGGGAGGTGAGTCTCTGGATGAGGGTGTAGACCTGGTCACACGTCCTCACTGGGTTCCCTATGATCTTCATGGAGTTGACCAGAGAGGGGCTGCCTGTAGGGGCCAGCTGCAGCACATAGTAACAGTCACACGCTATTACAGTGGTACAAATCATGCAGCACTTAATGGAACTCTGCAATGCCAGTGTTGGTATCCATAACAGGTAGTGTTGAAATGTTACGTGAGACTCTGGAGATTGACAGCAATGGCATGATCAAATCAAATCAAATCAGTTGAAGGCGGTACAGTAAGGAATGGATAGGAAACAGGATGGTAGATTAAAAACAATCAAATCTCAAAAATTGATGGAAATGTCAATGGAGCCTCACATCAGTGCAACGGGTGACCCTCGTTTACTTAACGCCAGCAGTTATAATGGTTAGCGCATTGGACTAGTGACCGGAAGGTTGCAAGTTCAAATCCCTGAGCTGACAAGGTACAAATCTGTTGTTCTGCCCCTGAACAGGCAGTTAACCCACTGTTCCTATGCCGTCATTGAAAATAAGAATTTGTTCTTAACGGAGTTAAATAAAGGTAAAATATATATATTTTTAAAAAATGAGCATGTCATAATCCTTCTTAGTTGAATGCACATTATTATTATTATTGCCTTGCTTCATGCTTATTATAACTATTAAGGCATTACACCTGCAGGCTTTTTTTATTGAACCTTTATTTAACTATGCAAGTCAGTTAAGAACAAATGCTTATTTACAATGACGGCCTACACCCGGCCAAAACCGGACGACGCTGGGTCAACACGGAGACGAAATGCCTTATCCTGGCGCGCCACTCGGGATCCCCGAGTTAAATGTTAACCATTTCAAAAACAGAGCTTTCCTCCTATGGCCTTTCCAAACAACGACTGGGTGGGTAGCAGTGGTCTCGATGACGGAATCTACAGACTGTACCTTCTGGTAGTCGGCCTCAGTGAAGTCCTGGTCTTTCTGCATGATCTCATGGAGGCGGGCCTTCACCCTCTGCTGGCAGTCGGTCAGAGACTCGCTGTCGCTGTCCAGCATGCCGTTCATGTTGGCACTCTTCACCATCTGCACCAGGATGGGAGTCAGCTCCCCCTCCAGAGCCAGCAGACCCTACACAATAAGACAGTTATGAGATATACACACACGCGCAACAATATGTTCTGTACACAGAAAGTGTTCATACATGCAAAGGGAGAGATGTATTGACACTGAACACAAATGAAAGGAACCAGGCTTACATATACAGTGAGCATGCATCACACACACACGCACAGAAGTTGTACTGTAAACATACCTTCGCAAAAGCGGCAGCGGTCATCTGTACACGGCCTTCGTCTGAAGCGTAGATCTTGAGGTCGTGGCGGTAGGTACTGTGTAAACGAAGCAGACCACAGCCAGGAAAACCGGCATAGTCCCCTACAGGGTCACACACACACACACACACACAGAGGGAGGAACATCAGGCTTACAGGACATCACAGAGGAAGGGAGAGCGAGAATTAAAGGGTGCCTGCCAGATGAAGCTGGTGGGAGAAGTTATAGGAGGATGGGCCCATTGTAATGGCTGGAACGGAATTATTGGGAACGAGTCAAACATGTGGGTTCCATATGTTTTGACCCGTTTGATACTGTTCCAATAATTCCATTCCAGACATTTACAATGAGCCCGTCCTCCTATAGCACCTCCCACCAGCCTCCTCTAGAGCGCACCTACGTAACAGCACAGACTGTATGTGCACAAAAACATATAGGTAGTATATATCTGCAGTTGATGAGGGAGGAAACCGTGTTGATTTTGTGACAAAAAAATAAATAAAAAATATCGGTCAACTGGATTCTGTTCACCTGAAAAGGAAGGAAAGCAAGTCCTTCACATCTCATATCTGGGATGAAAAATGGTTAAAAACACATGGAATGTGGTCGAACCCCTTAACTAAGCAATTCAGTTATCATGCTCGTTTTCGTTCGGAAGTGAAAACGAAGCTACGCTGCTGGCTTTTTTCAGACAAACAATTCCAACCCATGGAGAATTGCCAGGAGCATTGTTAGTAGGAGATGATCCCGCAGTCACTGAACGGCTTCAAAACTTGCTGAGTCATGAAACTGCATTTGCAGATGACCAAACACCTTTGCGTCCTTGGATCGTCGGATCACCTCATGGACCCTTTCACACAAACCTACAGCAAAAGACATATCGTTCTTATGATAAAACCCAAACCTCCCAAGGTTCCCAGGTTAGCCAGTGGAATGGGTGAGTAGTGTAATGAGGACGATGCAGTTTGAATGTATCCATTCGTGACAGTTAACAGCGAGAGCAAAGTCCAAGCCCTTCTTACCAATAAGAGACTCGAAGCCAAGGCGCCCGCAGCTACCTTCTAGTATACAGTGCAAGAGGTAAGAAGACAAGAGCAGAATTAACAGAAAACGTTTGTCACTCTTAACACTCCTCTGTACATATATTGTTTTTTTTGTGGTAATGTCTACCCATTTTTCTCCTCAATTTTGTGGTATCCAATTGGTGGTTAGTCTTGTCCCATCGCTGCAACTCCTGTACGGACTCGGGAGAGGCTAAGTTCGAGAACCGTGCGTCTGACAAAACACGACCCCGCCAAGCCGCATTACTTCTTGACACATGCTCGCTTAACCCGGAAGCCCGTCGCACCAATGTGTCGGAGGAAACGATGTACAACTGGTGACCGAAGTCAGAGTGCATGCGCCCGGCCGCCACAAGGAGCCGCTAGAGTGCGACGGGACAAGGACATCCAAGCCGGCCAAACCCTGCCCTAACCCCGACGACGCTGTGCCAATTGTGTGCCGCCTCATGGGTCTCTCGGTCGTGGCCGGCTGCAACACAGCCCGGGATCAAACCCAGATCTGTAGTGAGGCCTCTTGCGATGCAGTGCCTTAGACCGCTGCGCCACTCGGGAGGCCCTGGTACAAAAACTATATTTTAACATTTAACATTTAAGTCATTTAGCAGACGCTCTTATCCAGAGCGACTTACAAATTGGTGCGTTCACCTTAAGACATCCAGTGGAACAGCCACTTTACAATAGTGCATCTAAATCTTTTAGGGGGGTGAGAAGGATTACTTTATCCTATCCTAGGTATTCCTGAAAGAGGTGGGGTTTCAGGTGTCTCCGGAAGGTGGTGATTGACTCCGCTGTCCTGGCGTCGTGAGGGAGTTTGTTCCACCATTGGGGGGCCAGAGCAGCGAACAGTTTTGACTGGGCTGCGCGGGAACTGTACTTCCTCAGTGGTAGGGAGGCGAGCAGGCCAGAGGTGGATGAACGCAGTGCCCTTGTTTGGGTGTAGGGCCTGATCAGAGCCTGGAGGTACTGAGGTGCCGTTCCCCTCACAGCTCCGTAGGCAAGCACCATGGTTTTATATAAATAATTTTTAAAAAGCATAGCAAGAAGATGATTTTTTAAAATTATATATATAATTTTTAAAAAGCATAGCAAGAAGATTATTTTTTAAAATTATATATATATTTTTAAATTATATATATATATATATATATATATATATATATATAGTGAGGGGAAAAAGTATTTGATCCCATGCTGATTTTGTACGTTTGCCCACTGACAAAGAAATGATCAGTCTATAATTTTAATGGTAGGTTTATTTGAACAGTGAGAGACAGAATAACAACAAAAAATCCAGGAAAACGCATGTCAAAAATGTTATAAATTGATTTGCATTTTAATGAGGGAAATAAGTATTTGACCCCTCTGCAAAACATTACTTAGTACTTGGTGGAAAACCCTTGTTGGCAATCAGAGGTCAGACATTTCTTGTAGTTGGCCACCAGGTTTGCACACATCTCAGGAGGGATTTTGTCCCACTCCTCTTTGCAGATCTTCTCCAAGTCATGAAGGTTTTGAGACTGACGTTTGGCAACTCGGACCTTCAGCTCCCTCCACAGATTTTCTATGGGATTAAGGTCTGGAGACTGGCTAGGCCACTCCAGGACCTTAATGTGCTTCTTCTTGAGCCACTCCTTTGTTGCCTTGGCCGTGTGTTTTGGGTCATTGTCATGCTGGAATACCCATCCACAACCCATTGTCAATGCCCTGGCTGAGGGAAGGAGGTTCTCACCCAAGATTTTACGGTACATGGCCCCGTCCATCGTCCCTTTGATGCGGTGAAGTTGTTCTGTCCCCTTAGCAGAAAAAAACCCCAAGGCATAATGTTTCCACCTCCATGTTTGACTGTGGGGATGGTGTTATAGGCAGCATTCTTTCTCCTCCAAATTCGGCGAGTTGATGCCAAAAGCTCCATTTTGGTCTCATCTGAACACAACACTTTCACCCAGTTGTCCTCTGAATCATTCAGATGTTCATTGGCAAACTTCAGACGGCATGAATATGTGCTTTCTTGAGCAGATGCAGGATTTCAGTCCTTCACGGCGTAGTGTGTTACCAATTGTTTTCTTGGTGATTATGGTCCCAGCTGCCTTGAGATCATTGACAAGATCCTCCTGTGTAGTTCTGGGCTGATTCCTCATGGTTCTCATGACAATTGCAACTCCACAAGGTGAGATCTTGCATGGAGCCCCAGGCAGAGGGAGATTGACAGTTCTTTGGTGTTTCTTCCATTTGTGAATAATCGCACCAACTGTTGTCAAGTAGTTTGGTGAGAAGGTGACGATGGTCTTGTAGCCCATTCCAGCCTTGTGTAGGTCTACAATCTTGTCCTTGACATCCTAGGAGAGCTCGTTGGTCTTCGCCATGGTGGAGAGTTTGGAATCTGATTGATTGATTGCTTCTGTGGACTTTATACAGGTAACAAACTGAGATTAGGAGCACTGCCTTTAAGAGTGTGCTCCTAATCTCAGCCCGTTACCTGTATAAAAGACACCTGGGAGCCAGAAATCTTTCTAATTGAGAGGGGGTCGAATACTTATTTCCCTCATTAAAATGCAAATCAATTTAAATCATGTTTGACATACGTTTTTCTGGATTTTTGTTGTTGTTATTCTGTCTCTCACTGTTCAAACAAACCTACCATTAAAATTATAGACTGGTCATTTCTTTGTCAGTGGGCAAACGTACAAAATCAGCAGGGGATCAATTACTTTTTCCCCTCACTGTATGTATATATATATATATATATATATATATACACACACGCACACTGCTCAAAAAAAATAAAGGGAACACTTAAACAACACAATGTAACTCCAAGTCAATCACACTTCTGTGAAATCAAACTGTCCACTTAGGAAGCAACACTGATTGACAATAAATTTCACATGCTGTTGTGCAAATGGAATAGACAACAGGTGGAAATTATAGGCAATTAGCAAGACACCCCCAATAAAGGAGTGGTTCTGCAGGTGGTGACCACGGACCACTTATCAGTTCCTATGCTTCCTGGCTGATGTTTTGGTCACTTTTGAATGCTGGCGGTGCCTTCACTCTAGTGGTAGCATGAGACGGAGTCTACAACCCACACAAGTGGCTCAGGTAGTGCAGCTCATCCAGGATGGCACGTCAATGCGAGCTGTGGCAAGAAGGTATGTTTGCTGTGTCTGTCAGCGTAGCGTCCAGAGCATGGAGGCGCTACCAGGAGACAGGCCAGTACATCAGGAGACGTGGAGGAGGCCATAGGAGGGCAACAACCCAGCAGCAGGACCGCTACCTCCGCCTTTGTGCAAGGAGAAGCAGGAGGAGCACTGCCAGAGCCCTGCAAAATGACCCCCAGCAGGCCACAAAACAGACTCCATGGGGGTGGTATGAGGGCCCGACGTCCACAGGTGGGGGTTGTGCTTACAGGCCAACACCGTGCAGGATGTTTGGCATTTGCCAGAGAACACAAAGATTGGCAAATTCGCCACTGGCGCCCTGTGCTCTTCACAGATGAAAGCAGGTTCACACTGAGCACATGTGACAGACGTGACAGTCTGGAGACACTGTGGAGAACGTTCTGCTGCCTGCAACATCCTCCAGCATGACCGGTTTGGGGGTGGGTCAGTCATGGTGTGGGGTGACATTTCTTTGGGAGGCCGCACAGCCCTCCATGTGCTCGCCAGAGGTAGCCTGACTGCCATTAGGTACCGAGATGAGATCCTCAGACCCCTTGTGAGACCATATGCTGGTGCGGTTGGCCCTGGGTTCCTCCTAATGCAAGACAATGCTAGACCTCATGTGGCTGGAGTGTGTCAGCAGTTCCTGCAAGAGGAAGGCATTGATGCTATGGACTGGCCCACCCGTTCCCCAGACCTGAATCCAATTGAGCACATCTGGGACATCATGTCTCGCTCCATCCACCAACGCCACGTTGCACCACAGACTGTCCAGGAGTTGGCAGATGCTTTAGTCCAGGTCTGGGAGGAGATCCCTCAGGAGACCATCCACCACCTCATCAGGAGCATGCCCAGGCGTTGTAGGGAGATCATACAGGCACGTGGAGGCCACACACACTACTGAGCCTCATTTTGACTTGTTTTAAGGACATTACATCAAAGTTGGATCAGCCTGTAGTGTGGTTTTCCACATTAATTTTGAGTGTGACTCCAAATCCAGACCTCCATGGGTTGATAAATTTGATTTCCATTGATAATTTTTGTGTGATTTTGTTGTCAGCACATTCAACTATGTAAAGAAAAAAGTATTTAATAAGAATATTTCATTCATTCAGATCTAGGATGTGTTATTTTAGTGTTCCCTTTATTTTTTTGAGCATATATATATAAATAAATCATATCGGCCCGCCGTCTAGTCATCTAAAAATAGTCACTTTCCACTTGGTTTGCTAGGCTTTGCTTGGAAGAGTAGTTTATCATGCATTGTCTAGTGTAGGTAGTATAAACATTATTTTAGAAAGCATACATGGAAAGGGAAAGCCTAATGCAGATATAGTGATGTTACTACAGTATCTTGGGATTAGAACATTACAATAAACCTGGGTATACAAATGACACTAGGCAGGAAGTGGAGAGTGGACATCCCTTGTACATGTGGGGACAATTCAAAATACAAAAAATATATTGTGTAAAACACAATCTGGACTCAAAGATTTTGCTTGACTAATGAACAAGACCTGGCAAATTCCATGTTGAATAATCCTGCAGTGTGTTTGTGCTTAGTGTTTCATTTTTGTTAGAAATGGAGTGTGATTAACAATCTTTACAAGACAGTGCATCTTCTAAAATGCCCATATGGCATTTTTCAGGAAGAGAGAGAAAGCAACAAGCTTTCATTCAGAAAATCGGACTCCTCCTCTGAACCTAAAACAAAACGTGACACCCAGTATGTAAAGAACAGTAACACGTGAGGTCATGGTAGAGAGCCATTGGAGGAGGTGAAATCAGAGTGTAAATGTCAAACGGAAAGAAAGGTGTTTGTCTTTGTTTGAGATTGGATTCCCCTTCAGAATGAGAAAGGCAGGCAGAAGTGACGCTGGGACAAATCCTCACCAGATCATAACGCGTTTGAGACTTTGAGACTTCCAAATCTCCCATTGACCTCAATTCATGATTTACAACAAAAAAACTGAGTTAAGCACATGGATCTCAAGTTAGCCTTTGGGACATTGTGTAAAGTCCTGAGTTTTTCCTGACCTTGTGACTTCACAAAGAGAAATTAGGGGTTCTGTAAATGTGTTACTGTTACTGGTTGTGACAGACAGAATATGCAGAGACATTTTCTTATCAATCACTTTACAGCTTTATCTACATGTAATTCAACTGCTGTTTATAGCAGTAGTTGAATTTATTTACATTGAAACCAGAGGTGCTTTAAAATTATTTGGGTTTGACTAAATTGTGCCCATACAAACTCCCATCTAGCCCTAGGTCCGTATATAGAATTAGTATACAGTCCAGTGTAGTGATGAGGTGTGGCGTGTCCAGTAGTACAGTACTGCACCTTGTCCTCCAGGGTACATGCAGCGGAAGGCCCTCCCCAGCTCCTCAGCCTGTACTCTGCCTGCCGGGGTCAGCTCCCCTCCCCACTTCAACACCAGCAGTAGAGACGGACCCTCCTTCGGACCTTCTGTACAACAATAATACACATGCACGCACACACACCTGCATTAGGTCCTGCGGTTAAATCACACAAAAAAAGTACCAAAAAAAAAACTACAAAAGTACACTACATGACCAAAAGTATGTGGACAGTTGTCGAACATCTCATTCTAAAATCATAGGCATTAATATGGAGTTGGGTCACCCTTTGCCGCTATAACAGCCTCCACTCTTCTGGGAAGGCTTTCCACTAGATGTTGGAACATTGCTGTGGGGTTGAGGTCAGGGCCCAGTGCAGGCCAGTCAAGTTCTTCCCCACCAATCTCGACAAACCAGGATCTCACTTTGTGCACGGGGGCATTGTCATGCTAAAACAGGAAAGGGTCTTCCCCAAACTGTTGCCACAAAGTTGGAAGCACAGAATTGTCTAGAATGTCATTGTATGCTGTAGGATTAATATTTCCCTTCACTGGAACTAAAGGGCCTAGCCCAAACCGTGAAAAACAGACCCAGACCATTATTCCCCCTCCAAACTTTACAGTTGGCGCTATGCATTGGGGCAGGTACTGTTCTCCTGGCATCTGCCAAACCCAGATGAATCCGTTGGACTGCCAGATGGTGAAGCGTGATTCATCAGAGAAAGCATTTCCATTGCTACAGAGTCCAATGGCGGCTAGCTTTACATCACTCCAGCCGACGCTTGGCATTGCACATCTCAGGCTTGTGTGCGGCAGATCGGCCATGGAAACCCATTTCACGAAGCTCAAGATGAACAGTTATTGTGCTGACGTTGCTTCCAGAGGCAGTTTGTGAAGACAAACTATTTTTACGAGCTATGAGCCTCAGCAGTCCTGTTCTGTGAGCTTGTGTGGCTTACCACTTCACGATTGAGCCATTGTTGCTCCTAGACAATTCCACTTCACAATAACAGCACTTAGTTGACCGGGGCAGATCTAGCTGGGGAGAAATTTGACTAACTGTCTTGCTGGAAAGGTGGCATCCTACTGGATCAAGGTGCAACGTTGAAATTCACTGAACTCTTCAATAAGGCCATTCTACTGCCAATGTATGTCTATGGAAATTGCATTGGTGTGTGCTCGATTTTAAAAACCTGTCAGCAACGGTTGTGGCTAAATTGCCATATCCACATACTTTTGTATATACAGTTGAAGTCGGAAGTTTACATACAAGTTTTAATGACTCCAACCTAAGTGTTTTTCAACCACTCCAAACATTTCTTGTTAACAAACTATAGTTTGGCAAGTTGGTTAAGACATCTACTTTGTGCATGACACAAGTCATTTTGCCCCCCAAAATTTACAGACAGATTATTTTACTTATAATTCATTGTATCACAATTCCAGTGGGTCAGAAGTTTACATACACTACGTTGACTGTGCCTTTAAACAGCTTGGAAAATTCCAGAAAATTATGTCATGGCTTTAGAAGCTTCTGATAGGCTAATTGACAACATTTGAGTAATTTGGAGGTGTACATGTGGATGTATTTCAAGACCTACTTTCAAACTCAGTGCCTCTTTACTTGACATCATGGGAAAATCAAGAGAAAATCAGCCAAGACCTCAGAAAACAAATTGGAGACTTCCACAAGTCTGGTTCATCCTTTGGAGCAATTTCCAAACGCCTGAAAGTACCACGTTCATCTGTACAACCAATAGTATGCAAGTATTAACACCATGGGACCACACAGCCGTCATACCGCTCAGGAAGGAGACGCCTGTCTCCTGGAGATGAATGCAATTTGGTGCATAAAGTGCAAACCAATACCAGAACAGCAGCAAAGGACCTTGTGAAGATGCTGGAAGTAACAGGTACAAAAGTATCTATATCCACAGTAAAATGAGTCCTATATCGACATAACCTGAAAGGCCGCTCAGCAAGGAAGAAGCCACTGCTCCAAAACCGCCATAAAAAAGACAGACTACGTTTTGCAATTGCACATAGGGCCAAATATCGTACTTTTTGGAGAAATGTCCTCTGGTCTGATGAAACAAAAATAGAACTGTTTGCCATAACGACCATCGTTATGTTCGGAGGAAAAAGGGGGAGGCTTGCAAGCCAAAGAACACCATCCCAACGTGAAGCACGGTGGTGGCAGCATCATGTTGTGGGGGTGCTTTGCTGCAGGAGAGACTGGTGCACTTCACAAAATAGATGGCAACATGAGGATGGAAATTATGTGCGTATATTGAAGCAACATCTCAAGACATCAGTCAGGAAGTTAAAACTTGGTCGCAAATGGGTCTTCAAATGGACAATGACCCCAAGCATACTTCCAAAGTTGTGGCAAAATGGCTTAAGGACAACAAAGTCAAGGTATTAGAGTGGCCATCACAAAGCCCTGACATCAATTCTATAGAAAATTTGTGGACAGAACTGAATAAGCGTGTGTGAGCAAGGAGGCCTACAAACCTGACTCGGTTACACCAGCTCTGTCAGGAGGAATGGGACAAAAATCACCCAACTTATTGTGGGAAGCTTGTGGAAGGCTACCCAAAACGTTTGACCAAAGTTAAAAAATTTAAAAGCAATGCTACCAAATACTAATTAAATTGTATGTAAACTTCTGACCCACTGGGAATGTGAGAAAGACATAAAAGTTGAAATAAATCACTCTACTATTATGCTGACATTTTACATGTTTACATGTTTTAAATGTTTTAAATGTTTAATGTTTGATCCTAACTGACCGAAGACAGGGAATTTTTACTAGGATTAAAATGTCAGGAATTGTGAAAAACTGAATTTAAATGTATTTGCCTAAGATGTACGTAAACTTCAGACTTCAACTGTATAGTGCATGTGTAATCATGAACATGACCAGATGGAGTGTACGGTTGTGACCCCCTACCTTCTTCCTCACTGGAGGCTTTGGGCTGTCCGTTGGGCAGGTACGTGAGCTGCACTTTCCTGTTGATGCCTGAGAAATGCCCATACCTGGAAGACACACGGGGTATCTTCACTTAATGAAGCTTCAGTCATCATTATACATGTACAGCACACACACAAACCCAGACATGTGACATTGAACTCAACTCCAATCTAAATCTGTCAAGTCAGGAAGTACATTTTAAAAAAGACCCACATTTTAAAAATATAAATATTTTCTTGGATTGAATTCAATTATTTATTGGACTGAATTTCAATGAATCACCTGAATGTATTTTTTTTTTTCTCCCTCCCATGGAATTGACTCCAACCTTGCTGGACACGTTTCATTTCAGAACAATGGTTGAGAACAGTCTCCCACTAGCTTCAAACGCTAGCTAGCAGGTGCTCAGTCTGTCAACCAGTAAGTGGCTAGTTAGGCTAGGCAAAACTAGCTGTTTCTGGAAACGTGTTTTGGGTTGTTTTTTTTGTGTGAACTTTGGACACCCGCTGTCACTGTGTGTCACTATTAATCCCTCATGTGCCATACCAGCGCTGTCCTTTGGGATGTGACAGGCGTTTGGTTAAAGTGCATAGCACTCAGGGGTGAAAGACGACACCATTGGGATTCCACCCACCCGGTTGTGTAAAATTGTCTCTTGGCCTCCCCTGTGGTTTGCGATACAGTGCTGTGGCAATAGTGAGGGCTGCGCTATGTAACAGCAGCTGTTCAATGCACCGGCTATGATAATAATTTAGCATATCCGACACTAATAGAAACATACTGTCCTCTAACTGGAAAACGTTTAGGAGTGCTTGGGACAAACATGTAGTATGACAAGACTTACAGACCAAGTACATAATGGCCCCGTGATGGAAAATGGATTTGATAGGCGATACGATCAGTGTTAACGACTGATCCTGGATTCCCCATAGCTTTAACCCAACGCACACAGATCAAATGAGTAGTAGGACCTGCTCCAACAGATAATGAGTATGTTTACATGCGCAGGAATAATTCGATATTAAAACGGATTAAGGCAGTAGGCAGATTATGCAAAAGTCATGTAAAACATAATCGGAGTAAGGTCAATTTCTAAACCTGTTTTTTCCGCGCAATCTTTCAAAATTACTAAACAGTTAAAAAATAAATAATACAAATTGGCATTCCAGCGGTGTTTCTCATCGAATCTAACTGAGCCAGCACAGGTAGCGCAAGCCTCCCTCTTTAGTGCGATTGAAGTGAGTTTGGAACAACTGAAATGTATCTTAGAAGTAGTTTTCACATGCAAACTTTATATGTTTTGACTCAAATATGTTTACCAAAAAAAACATGGTGACTGTGGTAGAAAGTTTATTTTAAATGGTTGATTTTCGGGAATTTATCAGAGTGCCATCAGGTAGCCTTATTTCAGATGTGTCCATGTAAACAGGATTATTATGGAAATCGTTCTTGCAAAGAATGTAAACGTTTTAATCTAACCATTATATTAATATGACTATCCACAATAATCACGTTGTGTGCATGTAACCGTACTCAACTACATTGTGTCTGTTAAAGTCCTGTCTCTGGTTGGGACACTCAAGGCCATTCAGAGACTTGTCCCGAAGCCACTCCAGCATCGTATTGGCTGACGCTTAGGTTCTTGGTCCTGTTGGAAGGTGAACCTTCACCCCAGTCTAAGGTCTTCAGCGCTCTGGAGCAGGTTTTCATAAAGGATCTCTCTGTACTTCGCACTGTTCATCTTTTCCTCGATCTTGACTAGTTTCCCAGTCCCTGCCATTGAAAAGAAATCCCCACAGCAAGATGCCGCCACCACCACGCTTCACCGTAGCGATAAGTGCTAGGTTTCAGGCGAAAGAGTTCAACTAGGTTTTAGCAGACCAGAGAATCTTGTTTCTCATGGTCTGAGTCTCTGCAGAGACCTGAAAATAGCTGTTCAGCAACGCTCCCCATCCAACCTGACAAAACTTGAGAGGATCTGCAGAGAAGAACGGGAGAAACTCCCCAAATACAGGTGTGCCAAGCTTGTAGCATCAAACCCAAGATGACTGGAGGCTGTAATCGCTGGCAAAGGTGCTTCAAAAGTACTGAGTAAACGGTCTGGATACTTATGTAAATGTGATATTTAAATTTTTAAATTTGCAAACATTTCTAAAAACCTTAGTGATCATGAGGTATTGCGTGTAGATTGATGAGAATTTTTTTTAAATCAATTTTAGAGTAAAGCTGTAACGTAACAAAATGTGGGGGGAAAAAAATCAAGGGTATGTATAAAAAATACGAAATAAATTAAAATATACAGTACCAGTCAAAAGTTTGGACATACCTACTCATTCAAGGGTTTTGCTTTATCTTTACTATTTTCTACATTGTAGAATAATAGTGAAGACATCAAAACTATGAAATAACACAAATGTAGTATCAAAAAAAAAAGAACCAAAAAAAAAGTTAAACAAATCAAAATATATTTTATATTTGATTTTCTAAGTAGCCACCCTTTACCTTGATGATAGCTTTGCACACTCTTGGCATTCTCTCAACCAGCTTCATGAGGTAGTCACCTGGAATGTGTTTCAATTAACAGGTGTGCCTTGTTAAAAGTTAATTTCTTAATCCGTTTGAGCCAATCAGTTGTGTTGTGACAAGGTAGGGGTGGTTTACAGAAGATATTTTATTCATCTTTTTACTAGGAAAGTCAGTTAAGAACAAATTCTTATTTACAATGACAGATAGCCCTATTTGGTAAAAGATCAAGTCCATATTATGGAAAGAACAGCTCAAAATAAGCAAATAAATTAGTCCATCATTACTTTAAAAGACATGAAAGTCAGTCAATACAGAAAATGTCAAAAACTTTGAACTTTTCTTCAACTTCAAAGGATAAATTGATTAGAGTTAACTGCACCAGAGATTGCAGACCAAATAAAAGTAACAGACAACAACGTCAACTGATCATAGGAGAATCAGGCCTTCATGGTCGAATTGCTGCAAAGAAACCACTACCATCTCTGTCCTTTGCTCTGTTAATCTTTCCCTTGATCCAGTCTCCCTGTCACTAAAAAACATCCCCACAGCATGATGCTGCCACCACCATGCTTCACCATAGGGATGGTGCCAGGTTCCCTCCAGGTGTGACGCTTGGCATTCAGTCCAAAGAGTTCAATCTTGGTTTCATCAGACCAGAGAATCCTGGTTCTCATGTGGCTTTTACTGAGGAGACGCTTCCATCTGTCATCTCCCTGACCAAGGCCTTTCTCCCCCGATTGCTCAGTTTGGTTGAGCGGCCAGCTCTAGGAAGAGCCTTGGTAGTTCCAAACTTCTTCCACTGTGATCTTGGGGACAATCAACGCTGCAGCAATTTTGGGTACCCTTCCCCAGTTCTGTGCATTAACACAATCCTATCTTGGAACTCTACAGACAATTCCTTCAACCGCATGGCTTGGTTTTTGTTCTGACATGCAGCATCAACTATGGGACCTTATATAGACAGGTGTGTGCGACTTTCCAAATCATGTCCAATCAATTGAATTTACCACAGGTGGACTCCAATCAAGTTGTAGAAACATCAAGGATGATCAATGAAAACAGGATGCAACTGAGCTAAATTTCAAGTCTCAATGCAAAGAGTCTGAATACTTATGTAAATAAGGTATCTTTTTTTTCTTCACTTCGTCATTATGGGGTATTGTGTGTATACATTTTTTAATTTAAAAACATCAATTTCAAAATAAGGTTGTAACAAAATGTGGAAAAAAGTCAAGAAGTCTGAATACTTTCCGAATGCACTGTAAATACACAGTACCAGTCAAAAGTTGACACTTACTCATTCAAGGGTTCTTTTTGTACTATTTTCTACATTGTAGAATAATAGTGAAGACATCAAAACTATGAAATAACACATATGGAATCACGTAGTAACCAAATAAAAGTGTTAAATAAAAACATATTTGATGACAGCTCTGTAGACTCTTGACATTCTCTCAACCAGCTTCACCTGGAATGCTTTTCCAACATTCTTGAAGGAGTTCCCACATATGCTGAGCACTTGTTGGCTGCTTTTCCTTCACTCTGCGGTCGAACTCATCCCAAACCATCTCAATTGGGTTGAGGTCGGGGGATTGTGGAGGCCAGGTCATCTGATACAGCACTCCATCACTCTCCTTCTTGGTAAAATAGCCCGTACACAGCCTGGAGGTGTGTTGGGCCATTGTCCTGTTGAAAAACAAATTATAGTCCAACAAAGCGCAAACCAGATGGTATGGCATATCGCTGCAGAATGCTGTGGTAGCCATGCTGGTTAAGTGTGCCTTGAATTCTAAATATATCAGACAGCATCACCAGCAAAGTACCCCCACACATCCTCCTCCTCCATGCTTCACGGTGGGAAGCACACATGCGGAGATCATCTGTTCAACTACTAGGCCTCTCACAAAGACACGGCGGTTGGAACCAAAAATCGCAAATTTGGACTCAGACCAAAAGGCCAGATTTCCACCGGTGTAATGTCCATTGCTCATGTTTCTTGGCCCAAGAAAGTCTCTTCTTATTATTGGTGTCCTTCAGTAGTGGTTTCTTTGCAGAAATTCAATCAAGAAATCCCACAAATGTACTTTTAACAAGGCACACCTGTTAATTGAACTTCATTCCAAGTGACTACCTCATTTAGCTGGTTGAGAAAATACCAAGAGTGTGCAAAACTTTTGACTAGTACGCTTTCTCTGTGTGTGTGTGTGTGTGTGTGTGTGTGTGTACAGTTGAAGTCGGAAGTTCACATACACTTAGGTTGGAGTCATTAAAACTCATTTTTCAACCACTCCACAAATTTCTTGTTTACAAATTATAGTTTTGGCAAGTCGGTGAGGACATCTACTTCGTGCACGGCATAAGTCATTTTTCCAACAATTGTTTACAGACAGATTATTTCACTGTATCACAATTCCAGGGGGTCAGAAGTTTACAAAGACTGTGCCTTTAAACAGCTTGGAAAATTCCAGAAAATGATGTCATGGACCTGACATCCTTTCACTCCCTCCTCTCTACATTTTCCTCTTCTCTCTCTGCTGCTAAAGCCACTTTCTACCACTCTAAATTCCAAGCATCTGCCTCTAACCCTAGGAAGCTCTTTGCAACCTTCTCCTCCCTCCTGAATCCTCCTCCCCCTCCCCCCCCCCCCTCCTCCCTCTCTGCAGATGACTTCGTCAACCATTTTGAAAAGAAGGTCGACGACATCCGATCCTCGTTTGCTAAGTCAAACGACACCGCTGGTTCTGCTCACACTGCCCTACCCTGTGCTCTGACCTCTTTCTCCCCTCTCTCTCCAGATGAAATCTCGCGTCTTGTGACGGCCGGCCGCCCAACAACCTGCCCGCTTGACCCTATCCCCTCCTCTCTTCTCCAGACCATTTCCGGAGACCTTCTCCCTTACCTCACCTCGCTCATCAACTCATCCCTGACCGCTGGCTACGTCCCTTCCGTCTTCAAGAGAGCGAGAGTTGCACCCCTTCTGAAAAAACCTACACTCGATCCCTCCGATGTCAACAACTACAGACCAGTATCCCTTCTTTCTTTTCTCTCCAAAACTCTTGAACGTGCCGTCCTTGGCCAGCTCTCCCGCTATCTCTCTCAGAATGACCTTCTTGATCCAAATCAGTCAGGTTTCAAGACTAGTCATTCAACTGAGACTGCTCTTCTCTGTATCACGGAGGCGCTCCGCTCCGCACTGCTAAAGCTAACTCTCTCTCCTCTGCTCTCATCCTTCTAGACCTATCGGCTGCCTTCGATACTGTGAACCATCAGATCCTCCTCTACACCCTCTCCGAGTTGGGCATCTCCGGCGCGGCCCACGCTTGGATTGCGTCCTACCTGACAGGTCGCTCCTACCAGGTGGCGTGGCGAGAATCCGTCTCCACACCACGTGCTCTCACCACTGGTGTCCCCAGGGCTCTGTTCTAGGCCCTCTCCTATTCTCGCTATACACCAAGTCACTTGGCTCTGTCATAACCTCACATGGTCTCTCCTATCATTGCTATGCAGACGACACACAATTAATCTTCTCCTTTCCCCCTTCTGATGACCAGGTGGCGAATCGCATCTCTGCATGTCTGGCAGACATATCAGTGTGGATGACGGATCACCACCTCAAGCTGAACCTCGGCAAGACGGAGCTGCTCTTCCTCCCGGGGAAGGACTGCCCGTTCCATGATCTCGCCATCACGGTTGACAACTCCATTGTGTCCTCCTCCCAGAGCGCTAAGAACCTTGGCGTGATCCTGGACAACACCCTGTCGTTCTCAACTAACATCAAGGCGGTGGCCCGTTCTTGTAGGTTCATGCTCTACAACATCCGCAGAGTACGACCCTGCCTCACACAGGAAGCGGCGTAGGTCCTAATCCAGGCACTTGTCATCTCCCGTCTGGATTACTGCAACTCGCTGTTGGCTGGGCTCCCTGCCTGTGCCATTAAACCCCTACAACTCATCCAGAACGCCGCAGCCCGTCTGGTGTTCAACCTTCCCAAGTTCTCTCACGTCACCCCGCTCCTCCGCTCTCTCCACTGGCTTCCAGTTGAAGCTCGCATCCGCTACAAGACCATGGTGCTTGCCTACGGAGCTGTGAGGGGAACGGCACCTCAGTACCTCCAGGCTCTGATCAGGCCCTACACCCAAACAAGGGCACTGCGTTCATCCACCTCTGGCCTGCTCGCCTCCCTACCACTGAGGAAGTACAGTTCCCGCTCAGCCCAGTCAAAACTGTTCGCTGCTCTGGCCCCCCAATGGTGGAACAAACTCCCTCACGACGCCAGGACAGCGGAGTCAATCACCACCTTCCGGAGAC
This sequence comes from Oncorhynchus nerka, assembly GCF_034236695.1. Taxonomy (NCBI): domain Eukaryota; kingdom Metazoa; phylum Chordata; class Actinopteri; order Salmoniformes; family Salmonidae; genus Oncorhynchus; species Oncorhynchus nerka. The sequence continues at coordinate 53,927,800 of NC_088404.1, read as the reverse complement.
ACCTGAAACCCCACCTCTTTAAGGAATACCTAGGATAGGATAAAGTAATCCCTCTCACCCCCCTTAAAAGATTTAGATGCACTACTGTTCCACTGGATGTCATAAGGTGAATGCACCAATTTGTAAGTCGCTCTGGATAAGAGCGTCTGCTAAATGACTTAAATGTAAATGTCATGGCTTTAGAAGCTTCTGATTTGAGTCAATTGGAGGTGTACATGTGGATGTATTTCAAGGCCTACCTTCAAACTCCGTGCCTCTTTGCTTGAAATAATGGGAAAATCAAAAGAAATCAGCCAAGACCTCAGAAAAAAAATTGTAGACCTCCACAAGTCTGGTTCATCTTTGGGAGGAATTTCCAAACGCCTGAAGGTATCACGTTCATCTGTACAAACAATAGTACGCAAGTATAAACTCCATGGGACCACGCAGCCGCCATACCGCCCAGGAAGGAGACGTGTTCTACCTCCTAGAGATTAACGTACTTTGGTGCGAAAAGTGCAAATCAATCCCAGAACAACAGCAAAGGACTTTGTGAAGATGCTGGAGGAAGCAGGTACTAAAGTATCTATATCCACAGTAAAACGAGACCTATATTGACATAACCCTGAAAGGCCGCTCAGCAAGGAAGAAGCCACTGCTCCAATAACGCCATAAAAAAAGCCAGACTACGGTTTGCAACTACACATGGGGACGAAGATAGTACTTTTTGGAGAAATGTCCTTTGGTCTGATGATACAAAAATAGAACTGTTTGGCCATAATGGCCATTGTTATGTTTGGAGGATAAAGTGGGAGGCTTGCAAGCCGAAGAACACCATCCCAACCGTGAAGCACGGGGATGGCAGCATCATGTTGTGGGGATGCTTTGCTGCAGGCGGGACTGGTGCACTTCACAAAATAGATGGCATCATGAGGGTGGAAAATTATGTGGATATATTGAAGCAACATCTCAAGACATCAGTCAGGAAGTTAAAGCTTGGTCGCAAATGGGTCTTCCGAAATGGACAATGACGCCAAACATACTTCCAAAGTTGCGGCAAAACTATTATTCTGACATTTCACATTCTTAAAATAAAAGTGGTGATCCTAACTGACCTAAGACAGGGAATATTTACTAGGATTAAATGTCAGGAATTGTGAAAAACTGAGTTTAATGTACTTTGGCTAAGGTGTATGTAAACTTCCGACTTTAACTGTATATATTTTAAACATACTGAAATGACTCTGGGCCTTTGTATTTGATCCAACCAAGAATGTTGTCCTTGGTTATTGTCAATGAGGTGCTAATGGTAACTGGTTAATATGCAATCCAATACCATTATCAACGGGCTCAAACAGTAAGCCTACATATAGTACACAGAGGATGAGAAGAGTGAGGAGGAGGGCGAAGGGATAGTGAGAGGAATTACAGGGCAACTTTCAGAACGACATGCATTGCAGACAACAAAGCACTCTCCCAAACGCACGCGGGCACACGCACACTGCTGTGGCTAGTGTTCCCTGATTCTAAGTGCAGTATAACATCCCTCATCATTCTGAATAGGGGTTAATGCTAGCAGTGGTTACAGTGAGTGCGGAGAACAAGGAGGAGTGAACCTCTTCCTTTATAAGGGACAGGGGGGGGGGGGCGCGTACTGAATGTCATTCAAGCTGGATTCCCTTTGGAGAGATAGAAAGGAGGGAGGAAAAGAGATAGGGAGGAAAAAAGTTAGAGACGCATGGAGGAGGGGGGTGTTCACAAAGTAAATGTGAAATCTACTAGGCTGGAGTGGGCTTAGTGAATAAGGCTAATTCAATCTGTGTATTGGGCTACAGACACACACAGGAGGTTTCTACCTTATGCATGGTCGATAAAATGGACAGATCAGGGCATGATGTGTGTGTGTGCCTATAACCCAGCCATAAGTGTCTCACTCACATCTCCAGGACAGTCTTGAGCTGCTCCAGTTTACCCTTCTTCTCCTCGATCTCACAGTCTGTGTGCTGCCCCAACTCAGCCAGTAGGAGCCGGGCAATGTCCAGCACCTCCTACACACACACACACACACACACACACACACACACACACACACACACACACACACACACACACACACACACACACACACGACTGACATCAGTCAAACTAATTTGCCAAAGTGCTTAACAGCAACCAAAGCCTTAACCCCTACAAAGAGCAAGCGAAGGCAACAGTGGCCAGGAAATACTTCCAGATGGAAGAAACATTGACGAACTGGATTAGAAGTAGAGGCCATACACAGCACTACCATATTGTCGTAAATAGAGTTCCCCTCAACAGAGGAACACACTGCAGGTTCCTGGGTTACAGGCAAAGAAGAGATACTTGGACTGACCTGTAGCTGTTTGGGCTTCTTCAACTTCAGTTTCCCTGACTTGTACCCTCCGTACTTATCAAACAGCTCAAAGAACCTGAAAAAAGACACAACGAAAACAACATTGAGAGACAACAAGACTGGGGAAGGTGATTTACAAGTTGTATTTGTTATATGACGTTGATCAGAAAGTCATTAAACGTTGTGTGTCAAATTCTGTCCAGTGGGAATGGGGTGAGGGGGCATTTGGGGAGCATGAAGACGTATCCACTGGGAATGGGGAGAGGGGGCATTTGGGGAGCATGAAGACGTATCCACTGGGAATGGGGAGAGGGGGCATTTGGGGAGCATGAAGACGTATCCACTGGGAATGGGGAGAGGGGGCATTTGGGGAGCATGAAGACGTATCCACTGGGAATGGGGAGAGGGGGCATTTGGGGAGCAGGAAACAGGAAGATGTACAGACTCACAGAGGGTGTCTGACTTCCATCTTCATTTTCTGTTTGGGGGTGCGGTCTCCGTGGCGGATGATGGCGATGACACAGCGCAGCTCCATCCTGCGGGACAGGTGACATTAAGGTTGCAAAGCTTTGGATATCTTACCAAAGTTACTGGAATACTCAGTAATTTATACTTGAAAAACACACAAACATACAGTTGAAGTCGGAAGTTTACATACACATTAGCCAAATACAGTTAAACTCAGTTTTTCACAATTCCTGACGTTCAATCCTAGTAAAAAATCCCTGTCTTAGGTCAGTTAGGATCACCACTTTATTTTAAGAATGTGAAATGTCAGAATAATAGTGGAGAGAATTATTTATTTCAGCTTGTATTTCTTTCATCAGATTCCCAGTGGGTCAGTATTAGTATTTGGTAGCATTGCCTTTAAATTGTTTAACTTGGGTCAAATGTTTCAGGTAGCCTTCCACAAGCTTCCCACAATAAGTTGGGTGAATTTTGGCCCATTCCTCCTGACAGAGCTGGTGTAACTGAGTCAGGTTTGTAGCCCTCCTTGCTCGCACATGCTTTTTCAGTTCTGCCCACACATTTCTATAGGATGAGGTCAGGGCTTTGTGATGGCCCCTCCAATACCTTGACTTTGTTGTCCTTAAGCCATTGTGCCACAACTTTGGAAGTACGCTTGGGGTCATTGTCCATTTCGGAAGACCCATTTGCGACCAAGCTTTAACTTCCTGACTGATGTCTTGAGATGTTGCTTCAATATATCCATTTTCCTGCATCATGATGTCATCTATTTAGTGAAGTGCACCAGTCCTTCTTGCAGCAAAGCACCCCCACAACATGATGCTGCCACCCCCGTGCTTCACGGTTGGGATGGTGTTCTTCGGCTTGCAAGCCTCCCCCTTTATCCTTCAAACATAACGATGGTCATTATGGCCAAACAGTTCTATTTTTGTATCATCAGACCAGAGGACATTTCTCCAAAACATACAATCTTTGTCCCCATGTGCAGTTGCAAACCGTAGTCTGGCTTTATGGTGGTTTTGGAGCAGTGACTTCTTCCTTGCTGAGCGGACCTTCAGATTATGTCGATATAGGACTTGTTTTACTGTGGATATAGATACTTTTGTACCTGTTACTTCCAACATCTTCACAGGGTCCTTTGCTGTTGTACTGCGATTGATTTGCACTTTCACACCAAAGTACATTCATCTCTAGGAGACAGAACACGTCTCCTTCCTGAGGGGTATTGACGGCTGTGTGGTCCCATGGTGTTTATACTTGCATACTATTGTTTGTACAGATGAACCCGGTACCTTCAAGCTTTTGGAAATTGATTCCAAGAATGAACCAGACTTGTGGAGGTCTACAATTTTTTTTCCTGAGGTCTTGGCTGATTTCTTTTGATTTTCCCATGATGTCAAGCAAAAAGGCACTGAAGGTAGGCCTTGAAATACATTCACAGGTACATCTCCAATTGACTCAAATGACGTCAATTAGCCTATCAGAAGCTTCTAAAGCCATTATTTAACTTTCTGGAATTTTCCAAGCTGTTTAAAGACTTCATGCATGTAAACTTCTGACTCACTGGAATTATGATACAGTGAATTATAAGTGAAATAATCTGTGTCAAGTCCTCACCGACTTGCCAAAACAATAGTTTGTTATCAAGAAATTTGTGGAGTGGTTGAAAAACTGAGTTTTAATGACTACAACCTAAGTGTATGTAAACTTCCGACTTCAACTGTGCCTATATACACATAAATTCATCAAAAAAAGAAACTGCCCTTTTTCAGGATCCCGTCTTTCGATAATTCGTAAAAATCCAAATAACTTCACATATCTTCATTGTAAAGGATTTAAACACTGTTTCCCATGCTAATAAACAATTAATGAACATGCACTTGTGGAACGGTCATTAAGACACTAACAGCTTACAGACGGTAGGTAATTAAGAATGATTTCCTGCAAGACAGGAATGTCAGCGTTCTGCCATGGTCAGCGAAGAGCACGGATCTCAATCCCATTGAGCACATCTGGGACTTGTTGGATCGGAGGGTGAGGGCTAGGGCCATTCCCCCCAGAAATGTCTGGGAACTTGCAGGTGCCTTGGTGGAAAAGTGGGGTAACATCTCACAGCAAAAACTGGCAAATCTGGTGCAGTCCATGAAGAGGAGATGCACTGCAGTACTTAATGCAGCTGGTGGCCACACCAGATACTGACTGTTACTTTTGATTTTGACCCCCCCCCCCCTTTGTTCAGGGACACATTATTCCATTTCTATTAGTCACATGTCTGTGGAACTTGTTCAGTTTATGTCTCAGTTGTTGAATCTTATGTTCATACTAGAGGTCGACCGATTATGATTTTTCAACGGCGTTACCGATGCCGATTATTGGAGGACCAAAAAAGCCGATGCCGATTAAATCGGCCGATTAATTTGTATTTTTTTTGTTGTTGTAATAATGACAATTACAACAACTGAATTAACACTTATTTTAACTTAATATAATACATCAATAAAATCAATTTAGCCTCAAGTAGATAATGAAACATTCAATTTGTATCTAAGTAAAAACAAAGTGTTGGAGAAGAACGTAAAAGTGCAATGTGTAAGAAAGCTAACGTTTCAGTTCCTTGCTCAGAACATGAGAACATATGAAAGCTGGTGGTTCCTTTTAACATGAGTCTTCAATATTCCCAGGTAAGAAGTTTTAGGTTGTAGTTATTATAGGACTATTTCCCTCTATACCATTTGTATTTCATTAACCTTTGACTATTGGATGTTCTTATAGGCACTTTAGTATTGCCAGTGTAACAGTATAGCCTCCGTCCCTCTCCTCGCTCCTCCCTGGTCTCGAACCAGCAACACAACGAAAACAGCCACCACATCGAAGCAGCGTTACCCATGCAGAGCAAGGGAAACAACCACCCCAAGGCTCAGAGCAAGTGAAGTTTGAAACACTATTAGCGAGCGCTAACTAGCCAGCCATTTCACTTCAGCCACATCTCGGGAGTTGATAGGTTTGAAGTCATAAACAGCGCAATGCTTGACGCACAACGAAGAGCTGCTGGCAAAACGCACGAAAGTGCTGTTTGGATGAATGTTTACGCACCTGCTTCTGCCTACCACCGCTCAGTCAGATACTTAGATACTTGTATGTTCAGTCAGATTATATGCAACACAGGACACGCTAGATAATATCTAGTAATATCATCAACCATGTGTAGTTAACTAGTGATTATGATTGATTGTTTTTTATAAGATAAGTTTAATGCTAGCTAGCAACTTACCTTGGCTTACTGCATTCGCATAACAGGCAGTCTCCTTGTGGAGTGCAACGAGAGAGAGGCAGGTCATTATTGCGTTGGACTAGTTAACGTTAAGGTTGCAAGATTGGATCCCCCGAGCTGACAAGGTGAAAATCTGTCTTTCTGCCCCTGAACGAGGCAGTTAACCCACCGTTCCTAGGCCGTCATTGAAAATAAGAATGTGTTATTAACTGACTTGCCTAGTTAAATAACGATTAAATAAAGGTGTAAAAAAGTACAAAAATAAATAAATAGGCGCCCAAAAATACCGATTTCCGATTGTTATGAAAACTTGAAATAGTCCCCATTTAATCGACCTCTAGTTCATACAAATATCTACACGTTAAGTTTGCTGAAAATAGTTGACATATACATACGCACACAGTATACATTTTTTATATCCGTGTCAATTACTGTCCATGAGTCTCTAGTGGATAGACCATATGGTTAACAATGGCATTATTTTCAAATAATTCCACAACTCTTCCAACTATTTTACTTTCAACTCTTCCAACTATTTGTTGAACACTTTTGTGGTTAATACATGATTCCATATTTGAGGTCTTCCCTATTATTCTACAAAGTAGAAAACAGTAAAAATAAAGAAGAACCATAGAATGAGTAGGTGTCCAAAGTTGACTGGTACTGTATATTACATGCGATAAGGCCACACAGAGGGCCAGAGATAATTCCAGACACCTGTGATAATCTGAAGTACCCAAAAAGGCCACTAGGAGTCATGTTATAAAATTCCCCCAAAAACCTTGAGTTATCACATGCTGGTAGTTTACTGGTAAACTTAGAAAGCTTCCAGTAATGTACCCTCCCTTTGCAACTCTAGGTGACATTACTGATTTGTTTATTGTATTCATCCTTTATTTAGTCAGGAGAAATCGTGATGAGGGTTTAAAAAACACAAAAAAAACATAGGCAAATGGATATGGAAAACAGTGTTACACCTGGTATGAAGCAGGATCCTCTAGGAATACGTGAGTTTGCTGCGGGAGCTAACACAAGTCTTCAAGTTTCAAGAGAGGTTAGCCATCACGTGAGTATAGTTCACTAAACCACCTCTGTTAGACGACATCTAGTAGAAAAGAGCAGGAAGAGGAGAGAAAAGAGCAGGAAGAGGAGGAGAGAGAAGGGCAGGAAGAGGAGGAGAGAGAAGGGCAGGAAGAGGAGGAGAGAGAAGAGCAGGAAGAGGAGAGCAGGAAGAGGAGAGCAGGAAGAGCAGGAGAGAGAAGAGCAGGAAGAGGAGAGCAGGAAGAGGAGAGCAGGAGAAGAGAGAAGAGCAGGAGAAAGAAGCAGGAGACGGAAAGGAGGAAGAAAATGAGAAGAGTACTCACATGGTTCCTGAGGTGGTGGGGACTATAGGTATGTCCTCAGCCTCCATGGGGATGGACCAGGGGATGTGGAACTGAGGGGCCAGCTCTCGCATCACCATGTTCCTGTGGGGGGGGGGCAACCAATGGAGTGAGCTAGAGCAATATTTGAGTTCTGACAACCGATGGAGTGAGCTAGAGCAGTATTTGAGTTCTGACAACCAATGGAGTGAGCTAGAGCAGTATTTGAGTTCTGACAACCAATGGAGTGAGCTAGAGCAGTATTTGAGTTCTGACAACCAATGGAGTGAGCTAGAGCAGTATTTGAGTTCTGACAACCAATGGAGTGAGCTAGAGCAGTGTTTGGGTTTTGAAAACGAATAGAGCGCGAGTTTGGATCCTGTCCAATTCAAGGAATGACATATGGCTTTAGATACCCAGCTGATCCTTGAGTGTCAAAGTGTAAATCAGGGGTTAAGCTGTAAGGATGACCGATAGTTGACCCCTCAGCATGACAGCTAGCCGCACCTACCCCAAGACCTTGGCACAGTCGTCATAGTACTTCATGGAGTTCTTCACAAAGCTGAAGCCATTGACGTCACAGACGAATGAGTGGCCATTCGCTCTCAAGAGGTCGAAGCCACACACCGTTTGCTGGGAGTGGAAGAATGCGTCAGTCAGCCATTCAAACTGAATGTAGCCAAATCAAGTCAAGTGCTTATTAAAGTGCTTCTTAAAGTTGCAATATGCAGAAAATCACTTGGCTATTTCCTGGTTGCAAAAATTGGAATAGTTTGTCTAATTTCAGTCTATGTGACAAAACAAGCCATGCATAGTGTAGAAAATCATTGTACCATCTAAACCACTGTGAAATATAGCATTTTCAGCTGTTTGAAGCTGGTGTACAACACCAAAAGTGAAAGACGCAAAAGCATAGGAATAGCGCACAGCACAGATCTACTGCTTAGACTGAGAATGACTTTCTATAAAACTCACATTTCTATGTGAATTTGGTCAGATCGCCCCAAATATTTAAAGACGGCTCCTACCATCATCTTCTTTCATTCATCTGCACTGATCAGAAAATACATCAGTGGCTTTCAGCTATCCGGCTCCTGCACAATCATTGCAGACGAAGGAAATAAGACGAGGTTGAGGAGAGGAACCATCTTCAGACTATCGGGATAGTTTTAAGAAGTTTAAAGGCTTCCGGTTGATTTGGAGAGAAGACAAACGCAGAGTGGTCTGATCGGTTGAAAAGCCTCACCTTGAAGGCCAGGCAGACCTTGCGGGCCACCAGTTTCTCCATGGCGGTGAGCATGACAGGGTAGCGGATCTCCTTCCCCTCGCTGTCCCGCTCCACCTTACCGTCCAGGGCCGGGGACTTCCTTGCCTCAGCATGGGCATAGTCAGGACCCACTGTGTACACCTGATACGACATCTTATTATACACACAGTCAGGTCCCAGTGTTCACCTGATATCATATCATACACAGACTAGCAGTACTCCGCCCTTACGGGCAGTACATCATTGGGTATGAATCATTTCTTTGATTTGCATCAAACACCTTTTTGGTCTCTGGATAGGCTATACCAGTATTCTCAGCTCCCGAGCATTTGAAAAACTCCCATAGGCCTATTTCCCCTGAGATCATTGTTTATTGTGCACTTGTTTTCGCTTTAAAAAATGATGTTGGCCTACCATGGGGTGGCAAGTAACCTAGTGGTTAGAGCGTTGGACTAGTAACCGGAAGGTAGCAAGATCGAATCCCCGAGGTGACAAGGTAAAAATCTGTCGTTCTGCCCCTGAACAAGGCAGTTAACCCACTGTTCCTAGGACGTCATTGAAAATAAGAATTTGTTCTTAACAAACTTGCCGAGTTAAATAAAGAAATACAGTAGGGCTCCAGACTAACATTTCCCCCCCTCGTGCTGCCACTAACATTTCCCCCCCTCGTGCTGCCACTAACATTTCCCCCCCTCGTGCTGCCACTAACATTTCCCCCCTCGTGCTGCCACTAACATTTCCCCCTCGTGCTGCCACTAACATTTCCCCCCCTCGTGCTGCCACTAACATTTTCAGATGATGTCGCCAGCCTATGATCACGGCCACGCAATAGAACAAAAATAAGAATCATGTTATGAAGTCATTCACACTGCTATTGCCATGGTATGATTCAGGAAATCATTTGTTACATCTAAACAGGTCCAAGCAGGAGACGAGAAGACACGGCTCGCACACCAGCACACACTTAAGATGATACCTTGACATCAGTGCCGTCCGTTGGCATGAACTCCTCGTATATGTAGGAGCCAGTCTTCCTCACACAGCTCTCTGGGGAGTACACACTGCTGCGGCTCCCTATCTACAGGAGAGAGGGGATCATTCATATACTTATGAGAGCGCTTGATTCCGCCTGACAGATGGGCGGGGTTTGCACTTTTGGGACGATTTCCATGGGTTTCATTCGGTCAGGCAAGACCAATCAAGTGCAGCTACAATATTTCAAATGGAGGGCTAAAAGTTGGAGTACCGAGTGGGTATAAATGAGTATCAGACCTTTCTGCACGGCATGGCTCCTAAAGCTTCCGCTATCGTTTCAACAGCATGACCCATTTGAAGCCAACTGTATCGCCCTAGTCCCTCAGTACCTTTCTGAAGAGTCTCTGGCTGCCCCCTCCAGCTGAGGTGGGGTAGTAGATGTAGACATTGTGGTCCTCTGCGCACACGGGCTTCTCCACAAAGGGCTTGGGGAACACCTCCCCGTTCACCTCCACATGATCCTCCCCCTCGACCAGGTTACATTCTGGGAGGCAGACACACACACAGCAGTCATTTAGAGACAGAGTTCAATCAGGGTCTAAAAAAGCACACTTGAATGAATGCCCCATTCCAAATTGGACTATAAAACCCTACTCATAGGCGCAATTTAGATCCGAAAGGATTGGGCAGGTGTTCATGTTCATAGCCTTCATCTTCAATAGAATAGGCCTACAACTATTGCAACCCTTTAAAGCAGCGGTCGCCAACCTTTTGTGAACCCGTCAATTCTGGTCTTCGTTTTGACAGTTTGTTGCAAAAGTGCTATAATTTGGGTATTTTAGTAGTACATCTAGCTCTTTTTGCCCCTGGCGCATCAACTCCACTGAAATCGTGACGTAGAGGCACCTTGAGAAAGTTCCTCTACGTCATCTCAAGACGGTATGAAATACACCCCCTTCTAGATGTGCTGGGTGGTACCACCTCAAGGTTTACTATGAAAGCAGGTGACAGCATGCCTTATTTGGCAATGGTCCCGGTTAGCGGAGTAAGCAAATATATATTCTTTGCATGATGCTTCCTTGACTAGACTACTGACGTTACACTAAATGTTTAAAAAGCCAGTAAGGCACATTTCCGTGTACGGCCAAATTCAACGTTCTTGCTTGCCTTTTCATACGCAGCTGCGCTTTTACGGAGGGGAGGGGGGTACATGTATGCTTCGAGGATTATACGTTTATATTCTTAGACATATCGGCATATTTTTCCCGAACCACCGACTGATCGGGTGACAGTCCACTAAAACAGGGGTCTGATAGTTCAATGGTTGGGAGTATCATTTTTATTTTTCAAATCCTTTATTTACAATATTCATCCCGTGCCCACACACCTCTACCACGGGAAGTTCAAGCATACCTGTGCTAGGCTTCGCCCCGGTAGTAGTTTTTTTATTACAGTGCCCAAGAGCAATCGGTGTAAATTTGACCATTGGAAAAATGAGCTACCGCGTAAATACTGCAACACGGGTTGGATTGAGCCCCTCATCTTCATTTTCAAGGAGATGATTGCACTTTTCTTCCCAACACGCAATGAATGTGAATTTCAAAAGATTTCCTTTGCGCACCACGGCAATAGGCGTCAGGAACTCAGTGCCTTCCCACTGTGAGCCAACTACCCAGAGCCGTATTTGCTCGCAATGCACATCAATTTCTTATTTGACTGTGCGAGTGGACTTTGATAAGTATGCTTTAGTGAGAGTGTTGGAACCAGTTACAACTACATTTACAGACAAAGGGTTTTAAGTTTGTTAATTTTCTCATCTTGGCTCCCAGAAGCAAAACGTGTGTCCACACGAGCCAGCTGATCGATTTAAACGGTAACAGTCTGTCACAAGAGACTAGTTGTGTTGTAACACTCACCTTCAGGTCTGTCTGGGTCTCGGGTTAACACAGCGTAACGAGGAAGGTCAATCCCCTCCTCCTGCAAGATACGATACACCTCCCTCCTGAAGGGGACATGAGACAAAACGTTTACTGACGGAGCAAGTCAACAGACTCGGAGACAAAGTAGGAGCAGGAAGTTGAGCGTGTGTGTTCCCCGGTATACCTGTCTTGTATGTAGTACTGCATGTTCAGGTCATTGATGAGAAGTGGGTTTCTGAGGTTGGCGTACTCTACCGCTTTGTCCAATGGGAAACCTACGAAGCCACCCCCCATACACGCATTCATATACACAGAACACAACCACGTTATTACAGGAAATGGAAGAAAATTCCTCAACCATTACATTGTCATTCCATTGGTCTGTATACTGGTGTCCTAAATATATTTCCATTTCCCCATGTTTATTTTCCCTTTCTGATCCTTCTCCTAAGATGTACCCAATTTAAACCAGGACAAGTCAGACGTACACTATGACTAAACATGAGCAAGACGGGAATGACTGTGTTGGGTATGTACAGATTGTATTCAGTGTATACTTACTGTACATTGGCGTGCATATACATTATACACGTTAATCTGTGCAATGGGCGTGCGCACGCCAGTACCTGATGCACGTAATCGTATGCGGTGGGTGCACATACGTACGTTCGTTTGTACCTTTGGAGTGGAAGGAGACGAGGCAGTCGCACAGGGGCCATTTGTCCACGGGCTCGTTGAGGATGACCTCCTCGGGGAAGATGACCACGGTGATGTACTCAAACTTACACAGCCTTTCCATGATCTGGGTCATGGGCTTGGACTTGGACTTCTTCATCATGGAGCAGATGCCCACCACGATCTGCCTCTCTGGAGGCTGGGCGAACAGAGAGGAAGGGAAAGAGGTCACTCCGCATCTTACTGTTTGTAATGTGCTGTACATGATGTGATTACTTGTGCGAGGTGAAGCCTAAGCCAATTTTCCATCTTTCCTCTGTCCGGTCATCTCTCCTCACCTCCTTCTCAAAATGCATTGAAGGAGAAGGTCTGAGGAGAGGGACCTTGGATCTTTATCTCCAATGCGGTTTGAGGAGGTGGCGAGGAAAGAGGAAGCAAGGAATCAAGTAAAGACGAATTGGGAAAGGGCCTCTTTCTCGCCATCTTCATGCACCCACTTACCGAGTCGTAATCCTCATCCTCCTCTTTTCCCTGCCCCTCCTCCTCTCCTTTTCGCATCTCTCCCTCATTCTTCATGCCTCCTTCCTCTGGGCCTTGATGACCTTCATAGGCAAACACAGACGTGGGATTCCCACTCTGGCCCCACCCCTCTCCTCCAGGCTCTGACATTGAGAGAGTGGGGACGTCACTCAAACATCTGCCACTCGAAGTTCCGGCGCATCTTTGCGTGCCAGTACACAGTAGGAGGGTGTGAGGTAATAAGAGGGAAGGCTCAGATCACCTTACCGACAACGGGGAGTAGGCACTGGTAATGCCTTTTTAAAATGCCCCTCAGGGGTTGATGAAGGTGTAATGAATTGGTGAGGGGAAAGACTCAGGAGGGTGGAGACGGTGGTCTGGGAGCACCAGGTTTACATAGAGGAAAGTGCTGAGGTAGTAATTCGAGGGGAGGGTTCTCATGGGTTAGGAAGCAAGCTCTAGGATGTTGACTTGGGGTGAGGTAAGTAGTCAGGGGTGAGGTAGGTAGAGGACAGAGCCCGAGTTGGGGAAGGAGTAACCTCCCTGTGTCAGGAGAGCGGTCTCATTCTGAAAAGTGGCATCACTCTGGCCTGAGGAGGATGAGATGAGCGGTTCACAAAAGGTTCCTCCACAGTCTCACCATCAGTCACCACCTACAGGAGGACAACACAGAAAGGCAGAAGCAGATAATGGCACTACTATGGTACAGAACATGTAAAAGATAAAACCCTGTAGAGACATGGCTCAGTGCTTGTTACAACGTCAGCAGGCTGTCTAATAATGCTGCCTCGTCTCTCTACACTCAATGTGTTTGGGCAATTCCACAGTAACGGAATTACACTTTTCAGTCTTTTCAGTTCCCTGCAGCTAGCGACTCAAACGGGACAGTTTTATCTCTTTATCTCTTCATTCGAAGACTCAATCGTGGACATTCTTACTGACAGTTGTGGCTGCCTGCGTGATGTATGGTTGTCTCTACCTTCTTGTCCTTTGTGCTGTTGTCTGTGCCCAAAAATGTTTGTACCCTGTTTTGTGCTGCTTCCATGTTGTGCTGCTTCCATGTTGTGCTGCTGCCATGTTGTGCTGCTGCCATGCTGTGTGGTCATGTGTTGTGCTGCTGCCATGTGCTGCTGCCATGTTGTTGTCATGTGTTGTGCTGCTGCCATTCTGTGTGGTCATGTGTTGTGCTGCTGCCATGTTGTTCTGCTGCCATGTTGTTGTCATGTGTTGTGCTGCTGCCATGTTGTGCTGCTGCCATGTTGTCCTGCTGCCATGCTGTGTGGTCATGTGTTGTGCTGCTTCCATGTTGTGCTGCTGCCATGTTGTTGTCATGTGTTGCTGCCATACTATGTTGTTGTCTTAGATCTCTCTTTATGTAGTGTTGCCTCTCGTGGCCTTTTGGTAGGCCGTCATTGTAAATAACAATACGTTCTTAACTGACTTGCCTAGTAAAAATAAAAGGTTAAATTAATACAAATACACTGACAAATTTGAAGAAATACCATAGTATTCACTTCAAGGGAGTCTGCAAAACCTCTGAAAAGGCTCACAGTCACCTGCATCTTTAGCCAACAATATTTCCCTCCAATGACAGAATTCAATGACTACACTAACCCCCAAAAATACAACTCAGGTAATCAAACATTTTGGCTTGTATCTCGTAAATACCAGGGTTTTACATTTTTTTTTAAACAGTGGACTTGAGTGTAAATTAAAACATAACCAAGAGGAGGACTTGTCCTCAGTCAGTAGCCTGCCAGAACTGGTTCCTGTCTCTTTTAGCAATGCCCTTCCCCGCCCACCAAACAAAACAGCTGACTTCCTGGGAAAATCTCCAGAAACAGCCAGCCTAGCCCAGATCATATCACCGCTCACAGAAGCCAGCCAAGAGGCTCATAAGGCACTTCCTACACAAGGCCATGACCGATAGGGCCTTGGTAGTTGGGAACAGACTCAAAAAAATTGTCAGATCCCAGTCACACTCCCAGGACAGACAACTAATTTCACAATATACTATATCACGCTATAGAATGCTAGCACAGACAGCTCGTGTCCACACGCATATCAACTTCGTCACACAAAACGTGTGAACATGGGTAAGTCTGGTCCCCAGAATAGCCTGCCCTTTACTCAGTGTGTTGAAAGGGGAAGAGGCATAAGAGGACGCGGAGCGAGGAGGGTGGCCGGTAGAGAGCATATTGGGTGCAGAGGCCTACTCTAGTAACGGCAAACAAGCATAACTCCTCGCTCTCCTCGAAGGCGTTGACAGGCCACACTAAACCATGTGGAAGCCCATCTTGGCCACCCGAGGTCAGGGAAACACACTCGGGGAAATAAACAAACTCATAAATACGCAGCTACAACAACAGTGTAAAGACAGTCGACGCCGCCATCCTCCCTAGACACACAGTAGTAAGGCTATTTGGTATTGAGTGACTGGGAAGATCGGACTACTGAAGCGATAACGATAAATCAAAACGACACGTTTATAACATGAATGTGCACCACTGCTTTATTTATTATTCTTTAAACTACTACTAGTTTACCGGTACTAGAGGTCAATTTGTCCCATTAATAATCAAATCAGCATATTAGCAAACTTATTTCATTTCAAACTTTACATTTCTACTTATCGTGGTGAACAGTTCGCCCGCGGTTTATCATCCCAGCTCTATGACGGTTGAGCACCTAGTGTTGATGGCTGACTAGCAATGCCCTTAACTGGTCAAGTTTGTCAGGAGTTTTGAGTGTTAAGCCCATTGTCTGTCTGTCGGCACAACACTAGCCTTGTTTCTCATCTCCAATCCTCTGTTCCTCACTGTGCTTCAGTCATCCCTTTGCCTCGCCATCAAATGTTTCTCGGATTCTTCATTCAAAAAAAAGGCACTGCGTCCTTTGACGCCTATGACTAACAAACCAAAAGGCCTGATTGAACACGTCCCCATCTCCCTTTGGCATCGCCCAACCCACCATCTGACAGTGAGTCACTTCCGCCACCCAAATTTGGGCGGCCCCAATAAAAGGCCTTTAACCTTTGAGACCGTATCCTGTAGAAAGTCAGGCCGCACAGTTTATGATAGGGGTGAAATCATTAGCGGAGCGCTCACAAAAAGCCTCTATCACACTCAGTGAGAACAGGCCCGATGACACAGGAAATGTCTCTGCAAATAGGAGGAGCCACATACTGTCCATTTAGGCTGTTTACTTTTCATACAGGGAGTGAAGAAGACTGCGAAGACAGGCACAGTCAGAGTATTGTCGTCTGCCACTTGCCATTTACTTGTGAATTTTGAAGCCAGCATAGACGTGTTTACTATGAAAACACAAAGTATGCCATCATATGCCTAGTGAGTCATATAGCCTAACAGTTACTATCAGTGCACGGCGACTGAAGAGCCTGTCAGTGCAGGTGATCAGTTGGTTATCAGCAAAGCCTCTAAATCATTAAATAAACTGTTAATGATTATGTTCAATAGTCTGGGTTAGACTGGAGGACTGAACCTGTCGAAGACGAATGCCAATACCTCATTCCTCATCCTCGGCCACCAATCACAAAAATAGCCAAAACCCACAAGTTCTCCATATCCCAACACTCCCTCACTCTGAAGGGGCAGTACTGCAGAGGACAGACAATACATGAGGCTTTGAGGAATGCATGACAAATAATTACTGTACAAACAAAGATGCCCTCTGGGTCATTCAATCTCATGACTCTCTTTATTCATGGTTTCATAACTTCATTGTGTGAATTGTTTGCATTTGATTGTTAGTGTACAGTGCAGTCGGAAAGTATTCAGACCCCTTGACTTTTTCAAAATGTTGTTACATTATAGCCTTATTCTAAAATTGTTTTATATATATATATATAATAAAAACACATGCATAGAAAGATCTCAATCTACACACAATACCCCATGAATTCAAAACAGGTTTTTAGACATTTTTGCTAATGTATTGAAAAAAACGACTGAAATATCACATTTACATAAGTATTCAGACCCTTTACTCAGTGCTTTGTTGAACCACCTTTGGCAGTGATTACAGCGGAGTCCTCTTGTGTATGACGCTACAAGCTTGGCACACCTGTATTTGGGGAGTTTCTCCCATTCTTCTCTGTAGATCCGCTCAAGCTCTGTCAGGTTGGATGGAGAGCGTCGTTGCACAGCTATTTTCAAGTCTCTCCAGAAATGTTCAACCGGGTTCAGGTCCGGGCTCTAGCTAAGCCACTCAAGGACATTCAGAGACTTGTCCCGAAGCCACTCCTGTGTTGTCTTGGTTGTGTGCTTAGGGTCATTGTCCTGTTGGAAGGTGAACCTTCACCCCAGTTTGAGGTTCTGAGCACTCTGGAACAGGTTTTCAACAAGGATCTCTCTGTACTTTGCTACGTTCATCTTTCCCTCTAGCCTGACTATTCTCCAAGTCCCTGCCGCTGAAAAACATCCCCACAGCATGATGCTGCCACCACCATGCTTCATAGGGTTGTTGCCAGGTTTCCTCCAGATGTGACACTTGACAATCAGGCCAAAGAGTTAAATCTTGGTTTCATCAGACCAGAGAATCTTGTTTTTCCATGGTCTGAGAGTCCTTTAGGTGCCTTTTGGCAAACTCCAAGTGGGCTGTCATGTGCCTTTTACTGAGGAGTGGCTCCGGTCTGGCCACTCTACCATAAAGGCCTGATTGGTGGAATGCTGCAGAGATGGTTGTCCTTCAGGGAGGTTCTCCCATCTCCTCAGAGGAACTCTGGAGGTATGTCAGAGTGACCATCGGGTTTTTGGTCACCTCCCTGACAAAGGTCCTCTTCCCCCAATTATTTATTTATATATATTTGTACCTTTATTTAACTAGGCAAGTCAGTTTAAGAACAAAATCTTATTTACAATGACGGCCTACAACGGACCAATTGTGCACCGCGATATGGGACTCCCAATCATGGCCGGATGTGATACAGCCTGGATTCTAACCAGGGTCTGTAGTGATGCCTCTCACACTGAGATGCAGTGCCTTAGACTGCTGCGCCACTCAGGAGCCCTAAAATAAGTAGCAGCGGCGGGACTGCTCAGTTTGGCCGGGCGGCCAGCTCTAGGAAGAGTCTTGGTGGTTACAAACTTCTTCCATTTAAGAATGATGGAGGCTACTGTGTTTTGGGGGACCTTCAATGCTATAGAAATGCTCTGACATGCACAGGGACCATATTTAAAACAGTTGTGTGCCTTTCCAAGTCATGTCCAATCAATTGAATTTACCACATGTGGACTCAAATCAAGTTGTAGAAACATTTCAAGGAAGATCAATGGAAACAGGATGCACCTGAGCTCAATTTCGAGTCTCATAGCAAAGGGTCTGAATACTTATGTATATAAGGTATTTCAGTTTTTATTTATAATAAATTAGCATGGTCATTATGGAGTATTGTGTGTAGATTGATGAGGGGAAAAATCATTTAAATCAAATTTTAGAATGAGGCTGTAATGTAACAAAATGTGGAAAAAGTAAATGGGTCTGAAAACTTTCCGAAAGGACTGTATAACAATTCCCCATTACATATATCACCAGTAGTACATTTACCGCTAATTCCTATCAATTCTAATCTACAATGTTTGCTACTTTGGTTAAGGTAATTATTTTTAAGGCATTCAAATGTATTATTCCAGTCTTCCCGTTCTCATTGCCTGAGTGGACACATTGTTTGCAGAGTGCACAAGCTATGCTTCACTTGTGAGAAACAAGTTTGTTTTGCAGTATAACTGCATTTCAAGTGCAGTTAACTGCAGTTAATCTGCAATCACTGCATTCAAAATACCACAGTTGACTGCGGTTACTGCAGTTTCAAAACGGCAATCTTTTTTGTAAGAGCCAGTCTGAGAGGAAGTGATCTACCTACATTACACAAGAGGAAAGCAAGGAAATTGTCGAACACTGAAACAGAAGTCAAAATAGCCACGAATGTTTGTTAACATTTTTTTTTTTTTAATCGTTTGGAAATACGCTTTGGAAGCGGTCTGTCACGAATGGTTCGTGTATGTTCCTGTCAAGAAAGTGTGCCGCTTTTCAATGAACTCTACTGTGTACACTGTGACAACCTCGCCTCAGTGCCTAACGTTAATTATTTAGCGTGGCAATACATATTACAACGCAGACCACTGCAGCCTATACTTCGTTACAACGTAACTAAGTACACTTCACATTACAGCCAACCGCAATATCGATTAAGAATAGTGTAAGAAGTGTTGCGGTCTTAAAATACAGTTACTTACTTATTGATCATTTGAGTTATAACCAGCTGTCAAGTTCTTTGTCCTTTGATAGTTGTTTTGTTGTGCAACCGCGAAAGTTGAGCACGGCAATGTTTTTCTTCTTCTTAAACTTGTATTGGCGGATCGCAACCGTGAGGTCTATACACCACCACCTACTGTACTGGCGTGTGATGCCGGCCACGGCCTCCCTATTCATCAATTCAGCTTATCTAGCGCTGTTTACACCTACTGTTCCAGAGTGTGACTATATTAAACTTCGTAGAAAAATTGCCCCCCTCAACTAACCCTACACCCGTTTCCACTACTGGGACGACAGGATACTATCGCTCAACACAGCTTGTAACTATTCTGCAGTTAAACCTCATACACCCAAGTACTTCTCTGCAGCTGCCAGCACCACAGCAATTTATGACATTTAAGTTCCATTTCTGCGGTACAGTTGATAACCATTGCTATGAATGCTAAATATTCAACATTACTGTAGCACATGTTATTCATATCACATTTTATTGCTCTCTGCCTCTTAGACTTCCTCGCCCTGGACCCATCTTCCTCTACCACTCTCTTCATTGCCTCAGTATATGACACCTTCTGTATTACTCTGATCCTGGCAACCTCAACATACTGTTCTCTCAACTGACACTGCTGATCTCCAGCACCATGGGTACCCGTACAGTTAACACACACAACCTCTTCCACCGGTAGTACACAATCCATTGTCTCATGCTCTCACATCCTAACTTAACTCTGTCGGGTAAAGACTCTGCATCAAAACTCAGAAGAACAGACAATGTCTTCTCTGTCTCACCAGTCTCTTCACCAGGTCTACGTAGCCGGCAATGTTGTTGATGGGCTTCCACTTTCCTTTGAAGCAGGACGCTTAATAAGTGACAACAAACAACAAATATACTGTATATAGATAACTATCCCACCAGTCAACAATATGAAAGCAGATCTAATTAAATGGAACAATCTTCCCATTCTTCAATCCAAGATGGCGTAGCAGTGTGGACGTGTTTGTTGTTGTCCCGTGTAAATGTT
The DNA here is from genome assembly GCF_034236695.1 of Oncorhynchus nerka. Lineage (NCBI taxonomy): Eukaryota > Metazoa > Chordata > Actinopteri > Salmoniformes > Salmonidae > Oncorhynchus > Oncorhynchus nerka. The sequence goes on along the minus strand of NC_088404.1, from coordinate 53,907,697 downwards.
ATGTTTTTTTCATCATTTTGTATATATTTCAATCTCTTTTTCCATTTTTTAATTAAATATACCTTCCAGCAACCCACCTCACCCAATGTGATACGAATCTGCTATTTTTATACCTTACAGCTAGAATCTCTATCAGGAGCTAGCCATCAGAAGCTAACCAGCTAATTAGCTACTAGCTATTTAGTCATTGTTAGCCACTGCTAGCGGCCTTTACCTTTAGCTCAGACACCAGCCGCTTTTAGCCTGGATAATATCTGCCAGTCTGCACAGCGTGATATCAACCATGAGTATAACGGACTGCTTTTCTCCACTACTTCACTGGATTCTTGCCATAAGCTCTGGACCATTACACCGGATCATCTAGCTAGCTAGCTGCTACCGAGTGGCCCAGCCTGAAGCCAGCCTTGAACCAGGCCCATCTCCCAGCCTGCTCAGTGGACCCTATTATTACTCGGCTACACAGCTGATGCCCCCTGGACTCTACACTAACACGACTAGAAGCCACTACATCACCGGATTGCTACCGTAAGCTCTGGACCTTTGCACCGGATCATTGCAGCTAGCTAGCTGCTACCGAGTGGCTATAGTGGCTAACGCCCTTGTCCCAAAGCTAGCATCAGTTAGCCTCGAGCCAGGTGCATCTCCCGGCTAGCAAATTAAATTACTCCAGCTACAATTATTATTTTGCCAATTGGCCTGGACCAATTGGCAATTGGTGAAGACGCTTCTGCTCCCGCTCGCCTAGCGTAGTAACGACTACCTATCGGCTTCCCTGTGCTATTGCTGTTCACTGGACCCTATGATCACTTGGCTACATAGTTGATGCCTGCTGGACTGTTCATTAATCACGGTACTCCATTTTGTTTATTGTGTTTATCTGTCGGCCCCAGCCTCGGACTCAGGCACTGTGTGTAGTTAACTGACCCTCTCTGCCCATTCATCGCCATTTTACCTGTTGTTGTTGTCTTCGCTGATTAGCTGTTGTTGTCTTACGCGTTGTTGTCTTAGCTAGCTCTCCCAATCAACACCTGTGATTGCTTTATGCCTCTCTCTAATGTCAAAATGCCTTGTATACTGTTGTTTAGGGTAGTTATCATTGATTTATTTTACTGCGGAGCCCTTAGTCCCACTCAACATGTCTCAGATAGCTCTTTTGTCCCACCTCCCACACATGCGGTAACCTCACCTAGCATAACTAGTGCCTCCAGAGATACAACCTCTCTTATCGTCACTCAATGCCTAGGTTTATCTCCACTGTGCCCGCACCCTACCATACCCCTGTCTGTACATTATGCCCTGAATCTATCCTACCACGCCCAGAAATCTGCTCCTTTTATTCTCTGTTCCCAACGCACTAGACGACCAGTTCTGATAGACTTTAGCCGTACCCTCATCCTACTCCTCCTCTGTTCCTCGGGTGATGTAGAGGTTAACCCAGGCCCTGTGTCCCCAGGCTCTCTCATTTGTTGACTTCTGTAATCGTAAAAGCTTTGGTTTCATGCATGTTAACATCAGAAGCCTACTCCCTAAGTTTGTTTTACTCACTGCTTCAGCACACTCCACCAACCCTGATGTCCTTGCCATGTCTGAATCCTGGCTTAGGAAGGCCACCAAAAATTCTGAAATTTCCATCCCCAACTACAACATTTTCCGTCAAGATAGGACTGCCAAAGGGGGAAGAATTGCAATCTACTGCAGAGATAGCCTGCAAAGTTCTGTCATACTTTCCAGGTCTATGCCAAAACAGTTCGAGCTTCTAATTTGAAAAATGAATCTCTCCAGAAATAAGTCTCTCACTGTTGGCGCCTGTTATAGACCCCCCTCAGCTCCCAGCTCTGCTCTGGACACCATATGTGAATTGATTTCCCCCATCTATCTTCAGAGTTTGTTCTGTTAGGTGAACTAAACTGGGATATGCTTAACACCCCGTCCATCCTACAATCTAAGCTAGATGCCCTCAATCTCACCCAAATTATCAAGGAACCCACCAGGTACAACCCTAAACCGCAAACATGGGCACCCTCATAGATATTATCCTGACCAACTTGCCCTCCAAATACACCTCTGCTGATTTCAATTAGGATCTCAGCGATCACTGGCTCATTGCCTGCATACATTATGAGTTTGCTGTCAAACGACCACCCCTCATCACTGTCAAACACTCCCTAAAACACTTCAGCAAGCAGGCCTTTCTAATCGACCTGGCACGGGTATCCTGGAAGGATATTGACCTCATCCGGTCAGTAGAGGATGCCTGGTTGATCTTTAAAAGTAATTTTCTCACCATCTTAAATAAGCATGCCCCTTTCAAAAAAAGTTTAACTAAGAACAGATATAGCCCTTGGTTCACTCCAGACCTGACTACCCTCTACCATCACAAAAACATCCTGTGGCGTACTGCACTAGCATCGAATAGTCTCTGCGATATGCAACTTTTCAGGGAAGTCAGGAACACAGGCAGTTAGGAATGCAAAGGCTAGCTTTTTCAAATAGAAATTTGCATCCTGTAGCTTTAACTCCCAAAAGCTTTGGGACACTGTAAAGTCCATGGAGAACAAGAACACCTCCTCCCAGCTGCCCACTGCACTAGGGAACACTGTCACCACCGATAAATCCACGATAATCGAGAATGTCTATGACACTCATGTACATAAGCTGTCCTATCCATGAGTACAACCGACCCACCCTTATCAGCAGGATGAATAAGGACTGACGTATCAGATTGTAAATCAAGCAAAGCTTGTTTTTCATTCTTGGGTAAATTATGGAAAGATTTGGATCCCTGTTTATTCTTAAGGAGAAGTCCAACATCATTTTCCACATGTCTGCAATATGTCTCGATAGAGTGATTGCGATTGGCTTGAGGTATAAAATAACTCTTGCTTCTAAAAGGAGTCAGAGTATGTGCAGGAGAGCAACCCACTGGTTCAATAGAAGTGTCAGAATTAGGGGACCTAAAGGGTCTTTAATTTATTCCCTTAAACGGATGTTTCTAAAAAAACTCTCACTGGGGGTACCATAGTGTTCAATTCTCGGACTCTTTTCTCTGTTATATATCAACGATGTCGCTCTTGCTGCGTGTCATTCCTTGATCCACCTCTACGCAGACGACACCATTCTGTATACCTCTGGCCCTTCTTTGGACACTGTGTTAACAAACCTCCAATGCCATACAACACTCCGTCTGTGGCCTCCAACTGCTCTTAAATGCTAGTAAAGCACCCACCCACCCGACTAGCATCACTACTCTGGACGGTTCTGACTTAGAATATGTGGATAACTACAAATACCTAGATGTCTGGCTAGACTGTAAACTCTCCTTCCAGACTCCTATTAAGCATCTCCAATCCAAAATTAAATCTAGAATTGGCTTCCTATTTCGCAACAAAGCATCCTTCACTCACGTTGCCAAACATACCCTCGTAAAACTGACTATCCTACCGATCCTTGACTTCGGTGATGTCATTTACAAAATAGCCTCCAACACTCTACTCAGCAAACTGGATGCAGTCTATCACAGTGACATGTGTTTTGCCACCAACGCCCCATATACCAACCACCACTGCGACCTGTATGCTCTCGTCGGCTGGCCCTTGCTACATATTCGTTGCCAAACCCACTGACTCCAGGTCATCTATAAGTCTTTGCTAGGTGTAGCTCCGCCTTATCGCAGCTCACTGGTCACCATAGCAACACCCACCCGTAGCACACGCTCCAGCAGGTATCTCTCACTGGTCATCCCCATAGCCAACACCTCTTTTGACTGCCTTTCCTTCCAGTTCTCTGCTGCCAATGACTGGAACGAATTGCAAAAATCGCTGAAGTTGGAGACTTACATCTCCCTCACTAACTTTAAACATCAGCTATCTGAGCAGCTTACTGATCACTGCAGCTGTACACAGCCCATCTGTAAATAAGCCCTTCCAACTGCCCTCATCCAAGCCCTCATCCCCATATTGTTTTTATTTACTTTTTTTGCTCTTTTGCACACCAGTATTTCTACTTGCACATCATCATCTGCACATCTATCACTCCAGTGTTCATTTGCTAAATTGTAATTACTTCGCTACTATTGCCTATTTATTGCCTTACCTCCTTACTACATTTGCACACACTGTATATAGATTTTTCTATTGTGTTATTGACTGTACTTTTGTTTATCCCATGTGTAACTCTGTGTGGTTGTTTTTTGTCACACTGCTTTGCTTTATCTTGGCCAGGTCGCAGTTGTAAATGAGAACTTGTTCTCAACTGGCCTACCTGGTTAAATAAAGGAGAAATAAAAAAATAAAAAATCTTAGAGGTAAAATAAACCCTTCGGAATGGCATGGCTACTAAAGTTTATATATTTATTCTCAGTAATACTGATTACCCCACCAAAGATATTCCAAAAGAAAGTATACTAGTTCAGAGGAGACTTTATATGGGCAAATAAAAGTCATAGAATAAAAAGGAAAGTTTTACATCTTCCTAAGTCTGAGGGTGGTTTTAACATTCCAGACTTGGAATTGCATCAACTCACCACCCAGGTCTTTTACTTGTGAAATATAGTTAAATGCACTAAAGAGGAACAATGGGTACACATTGTATATGCTTATGCTCATCCCCAGAAGTTTTTTATGTGTTTATTTTCTAAAGAAAAGGTGACTTCGGTCGCCAGCTGGCCAGTGTTTCCTCCGACACATTGGGGCGGCTGGCTTCCAGGTTAAGCGAGCAGTGCGTCAAGAAGCAGGGTCGCGTTTCGGAGGACAGATGGCTCTCGACCGTAGCCTCTCACGAGTCCGTAGGGAAATTGCAGCGATGGGAAAATACTGTTGCTACCAATTGGATATCACGAAATTGGGGAGAAAAAGGGGGTAAAAGATATAAATCTTTTGGACATCAGCGGGAATCCTATTTCAGTCAGAAGAGGATATAGGTATGATAGGTAAGATATACAAAATCTTGCAGAGAGCCTATCCAACAGACAATCTCTTAGAAAAAATATATATAACCTACTGGAACCAAAACTTTAAAAGAACTGATATTGGCACAAGATGGAGGGAATGTTGGAACATAAATAACAAAATTACAGTTAACCAAAATGTACGCCTAATCCAGTATAAACTAATGCATAGAATGTATTATACAAGAGACAAAATTCACAAATTCTACAGCATAATGGCAGACTCATATCTTAAGTGTGAAAATTACTCAATAATCCATGCCTTCTGGGATGCTATAACATCCAAAAGTTATGGGCAGAGTTAGAAAGTTGTCTGTCAGAAGTATTACAATGTAAATGTACTTTTAATCCATCTGTCTGCATATTTCAAGATATGGCATATGAGGGTGCAGTCGAAAGTTTACATGCACTTACGTTGGAGTCATTAAAACTCATTTTTCAACCACTTCACACATTTCTTGTTAACAAGCTATAGTTTTGGCAAGTCGGTTAGGACATTTACTTTGTGCATGACTGTCACGGCTTTCTTCCTGGGAAGGAGAGGCGGACTAAAACACAGCGTGGTTGAAGTTCATTGTTCTTTAATCAGAAACACTTAACATGAACAAACTACAAAACAATAAACGTGAAAACCAAAACAGTCCTAACTGGTGCATAAAAAACAAAGACAGGAAACAATCACCCACAAAATACCCAAAGAATATGGCTGCCTAAATATAGCTCCCAATCAGAGACAACGATAAACACCTGCCTCTGATTGAGAACCAATCCAGGCAACCATAGACTTACTTAGACACCTAAAAGAACAACCCCATAAATCTACAAAAAACCCTAGACAAGACAAAACATAGAAATCACCCATGTCACACCCTGGCCTAACCAAAATAATAAAGAAAACAAAGATAACTAAGGCCAGGGCGTGACAATGACACAAGTAATTTTTCCAACAATTGTTCACAGACAGATTATTTCACATATAATTCATTGTATCACAATTCCAGTGGGTCAGAAGTTTACATACACTAAGTTGACTGTGCCTTTAAACAACTTGGAAAATTCCAGAAAATGATTTTATGGCTTTAGAAGCTTCTGATAGACTAATTGACATCATTTGAGTCAATTGGAGGTGTACCTGTGGATGTATTTCAAGGCCTACCTTCAAACTCAGTGCCTCTTTGCTTGACATCATGGGAAAATCAAAAGAAATCAGCCAATACCTCAGAGAAAATTGGAGACCTCCACAAGTCTGGTTCATCCTTGGGAGCAATTTCCAAATGCCTGAAGGTACCAGATTCATCTGTACAAACAATAGTACGCAAGTATAAACACCATGGAACCACGCAGCCGTCACACCGCTCAGGAAGGAGACGCGTTCTGTCTCCTAGAGATGAATGTACTTTGTTGCGAAAAGTGCAAATCAATCCCAGAACAGCAAATGAACTTGTGAAGATGCTGGAGGAAACAAGTACAAAATGATCTATATCCACAGTAAAACGAGTCCTTATATTAACATAACCTGAAAGGTCACTCAGCAAGGAAGAAGCCACTGCCCCAAAACCACCATAAAAAAGCCAGACTACGGTTTGCAACTGCACATGGGGACAAAGATTGTACTTTTTGGTCTGATGAAACAAAAATAGAACTGAATCAAACCTGAATCAGTTACACCAGCTCTGTCAGGAGGAATGGGCCAAAATTCACCCAACTTATTGTGGGAAGCTTGTGGAAGGCTACCCAAAATGTTTGACCCAAGTTAAACAATTTAAAGGCAATGCTACCGAAAACTAATTGAGTGTATGTAAACTTATGACCCACTGGGAATGTGATGAAAGAAATAAAAGCTGAAAGAAATCATTCTCTCTACTATTATTCTGACACATTCTTAAAATAAAGTGGTGATCCTAACTGACCTAAGACAGGGAATTTGTACTAGGATTAAATGTCAGGAATTGTGAAAAACTAAGTTTAAATGTATTTGGCTAAGGTGTTGTGATAAGGTGCGTCTCGGTGAGAGGTGCAGGAGAGCAGGGATTTCTGAGAAGCGTGTTTAATATAGATATATGTATACATAGTCCACCAATACAAAATTGGCCCAGATGAATATCCAAACTACGCTCTCGAAGGAACGGAAACTCGTGTCAATACACGGAGGCACAACCACGGGTTCCGACACTACATACACGTACGTAAATGCGAAAACAATAACCAGCATAGAATACCGAACGCAAATACCCACAAGCTTAATCCTGCACCAATTAAGGCAGGTACAGGTGCCCTATATACACACAGAAATAAAAGCAATTGAAACCAGGTGTGAAAAGGAACACAGACAAAACAACCAGAAAAGGAAAAAGGGATCGGTAGCGGCTAGTAAACCGGCGACGCCGAGCGCCGAACAGGTAAACTTCCGACTTCAACTGTACCTGATGGGTTGGACAATACTTTTCTTATCAATCATCTTGAAAAAACATATACTTAAAAACGGGAAATAAACCAATCTTCCATCGTTAACACAATAAAAAAGGTATAATGTTTATTATCTAGTTGTTGAAAGTGCATGGGCAATGGAGAGAAACAAAATGGTGCAGTTTGAAGCCATGTGGCGGAGAGTGATACGGGCGCTGGAGATGGGGGTGTGAGCAGGTGAGTCTGGGTATGTTTAATATTTTTTTTAAAGGTAGGATTTGTTCTTTAAAATCAAAGGGGTTTGTCACTGCCATCTACCGTCTGGAGTGTGTGCATGACATTGATTGAAATTCCCTTTGTGTTTCTGAAGTAAACTTTTTTTTTAAATTTTTTAAATTTATTTTTTACAATTGTGCAAATTATAATGTTATTATATTGTTGGTCCTATGAGGTGTGAAGGCTGTTGTTATGTCCCAGCACTAACACACCTGATTACATGAATCAACTAAATCAAACCTTTGACTATTTGAATCCTGTGTGTCAGTGCTAGACTGGAACATAAGCCTGTGGGTTTCCAGGACCAGGATTGGAAAACAAGACTGAACACCTTTTCTGTATACTGTACAATATTTACGTGAAGTGTGTCTTCATTTTACAGAATTCCGTAAATTGGGGCCATTATGTCCTGATTCAGATTATGTTACACCTTAACCAGCCCTATAAATCACATTGATGTGCGTGTGATTTGATTCGCTGAGCAGCATTGCGAAATGTGCAAAGTGCTGTTTGAAAGGTGATAGTGACAGGGGTCCTTTTGGAAGTGACGTGAATAGTGTTACTGTAACTACTCAACATCAAGAGACAGTAGGGCAACGAGGGAAGGTGGGATCAGAGTTTGTCTAGTCACCAATATTGACCTTGAGATCTGTGATGAGTTGGGATGTGTATGCGTCATCTTAATATTGGCCAAAGAAATCTACCAGAAGTAGCCTCATCATCAGACATTTGGCTGGTGAATGACACTACACCTAAGCATTTACCTGAGTGCAGTGGCGGACTTACCATTAGGTAGAAGGGGCAATTACCTCAAGCCTCACATCATCAAGGGGGCCTCGTGAGCTGGGCATAATAAAACATATATATACACTAGTAATCTTTTTTTTTAAGTCATAAATTCACCACTTGAGGCACCCCCATGGCCCGCTAAATTATTTCCATACATATACATACACTGAGTGTACAAAACATTAAGAACACCGTTGTAATATTGAGTTGTACCACGCCCTTTTGCCTTCAAAACAGCCTCAATTCGTCAAGGCATGGACTCTACAAGGTGTCGAAAGCGTTCCACAGGGATGCTGGCACATGCTAAAGCTGGCTGGATGTTGGCTGGATGACCATTCTTGATACACACGGAAAACTGTTGACTGTGAAAAACCCAGCAGCATTGCATTACTTGATACAAACCACCCCATTCAAAGGCACTTAAATCTTTTGTCATGCCCATTCACACAATCCATGTCTCAATTGTCTCAAGGCAAATCCTTTTATAACCTATAACCTCCACTTCATCTTCACTGATTAAAGTGGATTAAACAAGTGACATCAGTAAGGGATCATAGCTTTCACCTGGATTCACCTGATCAGTCCCCCACAGACTGGTTTATGATGGACTATTCCACCCTGACAAAGTTCCTGTGCATTGTTTCAAGTGATATGATTGCAAACGTGACTTTCATTGAAATTAAGCAACAGCAATGAGGCGTTTTCAGAGTGAGGCAAGATCAAATGAAAATAAATAATGAAGATTTAATTTGAACAGAAAAATTACCTCAGTTAAAACATTTCTTTAGTAAAAAAGGCATGTCATACTCTTTTTGGCCAGACAGCATCAGATACATGGGCTACAAAGAGTAAGACAGAGGGGTGCTGTTTTGCTTGCTCTGAGGCTTTTCCCGGTGAGATAGTTTCAGCCACTTGTGAATTTAAGGAAAATTGGCGGGTGCACAGTACTTTGTTCAGATGCTGGAATTATTTTGGATGAATGGGCAAAAGTAACAATTTTTTTAACGATTTGTTTGACAATCAGATAAAAACATGACCAGTTGTGTTCATGGTGCATTAAAAGGTAATACATTTTTACAGCTAAATTACATGTCTTTACTATAAAGCCCATTAAGACTGGCTTCTACCTGGGGCCTCCAAATTACTAAGTCTGTCCTTGACTGAGTGCATACTTGTTTGAACTATATATGTTATGTGGAAAAGATGGTTCCAAAGAACATGGGTGACATTTTACATTCTCCCGACCGATTGTGCTATTTTGTACGTTTTTTGTGTTTTGTGTAACTTATTTTTTTAACATATTGTGTACATAATGTTGCTGCTACCATCTCTTATGACCGAAAATAACTTTGATTACAGGGATTACTCACCGCGGACTGGAAGAAACTTTTCCCTTTAATGAGTCCCACGAGAAGGATATCTTGCTTTCACTGGAACAGGCCCAGATCCACACCTTTTGCGTGAAGAAAAGACGCAGGAAAAGGGGCCGCAGATCGGGCAACCTTCGGAGAATCCGTTTTTCTTGCTAACGTGCAATCATTGGAAAATAAAATTGATGACCTACGATTAAGATTATTCTACCAATGGGACATCAAAAACTGTAACATCTTATGTTTCTCCGAGACTTGGCTGAACGACGATACGGACAATATAGAGCTGGCGGGATTTTCCATGCACCGGCAGAACAGTGACGCTACCTCTGGTAAGACGAGGGGTGGGGGTGTGTGTCTATTTGTCAATGACAGCTGGTGCGCAATGTCTAATATTAAATAAGTCTTGAGGTATTGCTCGCCTGAGGTAGAGTACATTATGATAAGCTGTAGACCACACTATCTACCAAGAGAGTTCTCATCTATATTATTTCTAGCCGTCTATTTACCACCACAGAACGAATCTGGCACTAAGACTGCTCTCAACCAACTCTATAAGGCCATAAGCAAAGAAGAAAATGCTCACCCAGAAGCGGCACTCCTAATGGCCGGGGATTTTAATGCAGGCATACTTAAATCAGTTTTACCAAATTTTTACCAGCATGTTACATGTGCAACCATTGAAAGAAATCCTAGACCACCTTTACTCCACACACAAAGATGCATACAAAGCTCTTCCCCACCCTCCATTTGGCAAATCTGACCAAAATTCTATCCTCCTGATTCCTGCTTACAAGCAAAAACTAAAGCAAGAAGTACCAGTGACTCGCTCAATACAGAAGTGGTCAGATGACACGGATGCTACACTACATGACTGTTTTGCTAGCACAGACTGGACTATGTTCTGGGATTCATCCAATGGCATTGAGGAGTGCACCACCTCAGTCATCGGCTTCGTTAGTAAGAGCATCGATGACGTCGTCCTCACAGTGACTGTACGTAGATATCCCAACCAGAAGCCATGGATTACAGGCAACATCCGCATCGAGCTAAAGGCTAGAGCTGCCGCTTTCAAGGAGCAGGAGACTAATCCGGACACTTATAAGAAATCCTGCTATGCCCTCAGACGAACCATCAAACAAGCAAACTGTCAATAGAGGATTAAGATTGAATCCTACTACACCGGCTCTGATGCTCGTCGGATGTGGCAGGGCCTGAAAACTATTACGGACTACAAAGGGAAGCACAGACGCGAGCTGACCAGTGACACAAGCCTACCAGACAAGTTAAATGCCTTTTATGCTCGCTTCGAGGCAAGTAAAACTGAAGCATGCACAAGATCACCAGCTGTTCTGGATGACTGTGTGATAACGCTCTCGGTAGCTGATGTGAACAAAACCTTTAAACAGGTCAACATTCACAAAGCCGCTGGGCCAGACGGATTACCAGGATGTGTACTTAAAGCATGCGTGGACCAACTGTCAAGTGTCTTCACTGACATTTTCAACCTCTCCCTGACCGAGTCTGTAATACCTACATGTTTCAGTCCCTGTGCCCAAGGAAGCGAAGGTAACCTGCCTAAATGATTACCGCCCCGTGGCACTCACGTCGGTAGCCATGAAGTGCTTTGAAAGGCTGGTCATGGCTCACATTAACAGCATCCTCCCAGACACCCTAGACCCACTCCAATTCGCATACTTCCCCAACAGATCCACAGATGACACAATCTCAATCACACTCCACACTGCCCTTTCTCACCTGGACAAAAGGAACACCTATGTGAGAATGCTGTTCATTGACTACAGCTCAGTGTTCAACACCATAGTGCCCATGAAGCTCATCACTAAACTAAGAACTCTGGGACTAAACACCCTCTGCAATTGGATCCTCAACTTCCTGACGGGCCGCCCCCAGGTGGTAAGAGAAGCCAACAACATGTCTGCCACACTGATCCTTAACACTGGGGCCCCTCAGGGGTGTGTACTTAGTCCCTGTTCACCCACGACAGTGTGGCCAAACACGACTCCAACACCATCATTAAGTTTGCTGACGATCACCAACAACGATGAGACGGCCTATAGGGAGGAGGTCAGAGAACTGGCAGTGTGGTGCCAGGACAACAACCTCTCCCTCAATGTGAGCAAGACAAAGGAGCTGATCGTGGACTACAGGAAAAGGCGAGCTGAACAGGCCCCCATTAACATTGACGGGCTGTAGTGGAGCGGGTCGAGAGTTGTGAGTTGTGTCCACATCACCAAAAAACTATCATGGTCCAAACATATCAAGACAATCGTGAAGAGGGCACGACAAAACCTTTTTCCCCTTAGGAGACTGAAACGATTTGGCATGGGTCCCCAGATCCTCAAAAGGTTTGACAGCTGCACCGTCGAGGGCATTCTGACCGGTTGCATCACCGCCTGGTATTGCAACTGCTCGGCATCTGACCTTAAGGCGCTACAGAGGGTAGTGAGAACAGCCCAGTACATCACTGGGGCCGAGCTTCCTGCCATCCAGGACCTATACAATAGGTGGTGTCAGAGGAAAGCCCATAAAATTGTTAGAGACTCCAGTCACCCAAGTTATAGACTGTTTTCTCTGCTACCTCACGGCAAGCGGTACCGGAGCGTCAAGTCTAGGACCAAAAGGCTCCTCAACAGCTTCTACCCCCAAGCCATAAGACTGCTGAACAATTAATAAAATTGCCACTGGCAATTTACATTGACCCCTTATTGTACACTGCTGCTACTTACTGTTCACTTTCTATGCCTAGTCACTTCACCCCCACCTACATGTACAAATTACTTCAACTAACCTGTACCCTCGCACACTGACTCAGTACCGGTGCCCCCTGTATATAGCCTCGTTAATAGTGTTACTTTTTATTATTACTTTTTAGTCTACTTGGTAAATATTTTCTTAACTCTTCTTGAACTGCACTGTTGGTTAAGGGCTTGTAAAGTAAGCATTTCAGGGTAAAGTCTACACTTGTTGAATTCGGTGCATGTGACAAATAAAGTTTGATTTGATGTGATGTTGAAGAAACTGTGTCTCCAGATAAAGCATGGGAGTGGCGAGTCTGCACATAATTAGTAACATAAGTACATTTGACAAGTTTAGCTAATTGAAGCTAATTCCCCCTGCAAAAACCAAACATGGCCAACTAAGGCGTAAAATTACTAACAGACCCAGATGAATTTCCATGCACAAACAGTAGATATAAATTAGGATGATCCATTTGCACACTGACACTCAGGCATATGTATAGACAGCCCTGGCTTGCCAGACAGGTCGTGTGAGTTGTGTGGGCCTGGTTATTTGTCAAGGTGGGGAGATGGGGAGGCCAGTCTATACTGTGGCATAAGGAAATAGTGTTCCATAAAAAACAGTACTCACTCCTCTCCAATTTTACCCAGCCCCACCGCACCCCACCTCTTACCACCTCTCAGCCACCACTCTGATTCTACAGTGTACAGTTGGATATGATTATGTAATATGCCCAAAAGCGATGGCAGCAAAGGCAGCAAAAAACTCTTAGGCGCCCTTTATTCTCCCCAGAGCCCAATGGGTCGACCGGCCAGGTCTGGTGCCAGTGCTCCTGAGTCAGTGGCGGTCATCTTGGTTTTCCTGGGAAGAAACCAGGGCCTTGTTCACAGTTTATTGCTCTTGGTTTACAAGGAGAGAGAGCTAGGGGAAATATGGGGTGAAGAGGTTTGTGTAAAGAACGCAATGCCATATAATTTAGCCCCGGTGCTGAGTGAGCCGTTTAAAACATTTAGGACCATCAGAGGGGGGGGGGCATAAGCTTCGATACATCTTCTGAAGGAAAAACCTTTGATAAACTCTGTATGTGTCATTGTTTTTCCTGACAAAATTAGCCACATAGCCAATGGTAAAAAAAGAAAAGAAAACCTGTCCAGTTGGAGACTTATTGGGGTGAGTGTATGTACCTAGTGTGTGTGTTTAGTTTTCTTAATGGTCTATGGAAAGGGCAAGGAGTTAACCAAGTCTTTCTCCTACTCATACTTTCCTCAACCTCGTCAAGACGCCCAAAAAGGAGAGGAACGTTTCCAGGCTGTTAGTATGATTCACGAATCTCACTAGTCTAAAATTAGAACTCTAATGAATTACACCGTTGTCGAATTTTGGGCTGAATCTTTAGTATGTTGATTATTCTTAGCAAATTACTACAAGATTAGTCTGTCACAGATGTACAGTAATGTACCATGCTCAACCTGAATTAGTTACTGTAAGGAACAATTTGCCTCTGGGGGTGCTCTTGAGCCAAATGAGGTCCCCTAAATGGACAGAAATATTGTCCAGAAATGATCTAATTGAACAGAAAGGCTCCACATTTCAGCATGGAACTTATGATGAGTAGGTGGTATTCAACTTAAACTCTAATCTGTCATAGCCTTTTGGGAAGAAACGATTGAACGGTATGCTATGGTGCCCTTGCTATGTACTGTACGTTGTACGGTAATGCTTTGCTTTACACGCGAATGGGTTGTCAGGATGAGTGGCACATCATTACAATGTGATACGGTACAAAACGTGCGTTCGTGTACAGTAGCTCAACTAGCTATAACAGTTCCAACTTTGACTCTCGTCTCAGAGTATGAATAAAACATCCCTTTTGATCTCATATTTGTCACCGAACAAATGTTATTTTTGAAACAGTGCCTTTGACTGTCTACCTGTTACTCTACCTATATCATTCACCGGTCTATTCTCAGAATGCAATTTTCAACATATGATTTCCAGTACATCCAGTTGCCACAGACATCCCAATAAGTTGGCATAGCAAATGGGGCCATCAATTGGGTTATACATTGCATATACATGTACAGGCTATATATGTAATGCCTCCCATAATGCAGCCATTCATTTCTATGGAGGGACGTAAAAAAAGCAGACTTCTCCTGACAGACAGTGAGTGGCTGTGTCAGAGCCCTGTGCGGAGGAGAGGAGATGGGAGGCTGAGTGAAAGAAGCTCTTATGGCCGGGCGCTGTGGCATTAACGCCAGGGACTATTACAGGGCAGTATACAGCTAAACCCCATAGAGATGACTGAGTGGCGCAATCCCAAGTGACACCAGCATCTGTTGGTTGTGGAGATGAAGTGCATGAATGAATGCCAGGAATCCATCAATGAGAATGTATTTATACACCTTCTTAAAATGAAGTCTGGAGTTTGTGTGCTTGTATTTGTGTGTTACTGTTAATGTCCCTTGGAATTATTGTAATGTCTTTTTAAGAAGTTTCCCTATCTCTTTATTAATATATTTACCAAAAAACAGAACTACACTGAAAACATATATAAACACAACATGTCGATTGTTGGTCTCATGCTTCATTAGTTGGAATAAAAGATCCCAGAAATGTTCTATGTGCAAAAAAAGCTTATTTTTCTCAAATTTTGTCCACAAATTAGTTTACATCCCTGTTAGTGAACATTTCTCCTTGGCCAAGATAATCCATTCACCTGACAGGTGTGGCCAGGCTAAAATGTGCACTTTTGTCACACAACACAATGCCACAGATGTTTTGAGGGTGAGTGCAATTGGAGCTGTCCTCCAGAGCTGTTGCTAGTTAATTTAATGTTCATTTCTCTACCATAAACCGCCTTCAACATAATTTTAGAGAATTTGTCACTACGTCCAACTGGCCTCACAACCGCCAGCCCAGGACCTCCACATCTGGCTTCTTCACCTACGGGATCATCTGAGACCAGCCACCCAGACAGCTGATGAAACTGTGGGTTTGCACCAGTGGAGGCTGCTGAGGGTAGGATGGCTCATAATAATGTCTGGAATGGAGTAAATGGATTGGCATCAAACACATGGAAACCGTTCCCCTTATTGCGCTCTAGCGATTACCACGAGCCCGTCCTCCGAAATTAAGGAGCCACAACCCATTGTGAGTTGCACAGCCAAAGAAATTCTGCACAAACTGTCAGAAATCGTCTCAGGGAAGCTCATCTGCGCACTCGTCATCCTCACCAGGGTTTTGACCTTACTGCAGTTCGGCGTCATCAACGACTTCAGAGGGCAAATGCTCACCTTCGATGGCTACTGGAACACTGGAAAAGTGTGTTCTTCACGGATGAATCCCGGTTTCAACTGTACCGGTCAGATGGCAGACAGCGTGTATGGTGTTGTGTGGATGAGCGGTTTTCTGATGTCAACGTTGTGAACAGAGTGCCCCATGGTGGCTGTGGGGTTATGGCATGGGCAGACATAAGCTACCGACAACAGACACAATTGCATTTTATCGATGACAATTTGAATGCACAGAGATGCCACGACGAGATCCTGAGGCTCATTGTCATGCCATTCATCCGCCGCCATCACCTCATGTTTCAGCATGATAATGCACGGTCCCATGTCGCAAGGATCTGTACACAATTCCTGGAAGCTGAACATTTCCCTGTTCGTCCATGGCCTGCACACTCACCAGACATGTCACCCATTGAGCAAATTTGGGATGCTCTGGATCTACAGTAGGTGTACAACAACATGTTCCAGTTCCCGCCGATATCCAGCAACTTCGCACAGCCATTGAAGAGCGGTGGGACAAAATTCCACAGGCCACGATCAACAGGATTTTGTAATTGGAGCATTCTGGAGTAGTCAAACAGAGCAACTAACATCGTATGAAAGGACTGTAAATGTATGAACATAGCCCCGTGACACTATATTTGGCTCAGGGCGTCTTATTTGAGAATCCCTATTTCAGGTGTAAATGCAGCCTCAGAGGTTTTAAAATCATGCAGGTATTTGTGTTTGCCATAAATCTTTATGGAACAATGCTTGAAGGTGTGGATTTGTTTGAAATATCTGGATTTGAGGATAGATTCTGAATGATCTTTTGTGAAGCAAATTGATTATATTAGAAAAATAATTAAAATATAAGCTTGGGTTGCTATACAGATATAATAATTGTTTTACTGTATCCATTAGAAATACTGTACTCTAGAAACACAACATCTGCTTCCTCTATCCTAGGCTATGGTGACATCTATCAAAACACAAAACACAGACCTTACTTTACAAATTAGATTTTTTTTTTGCAAATTCACTCTTGGATGCCATTGTAAGACATCAATCAATCAATCAAATGTATTTCTAAAGCCATTTTTCCATCAGCCGATGTCACAAAGTGCTGTACAGAAACCCAGTCTAAAACCCCAAACAGCAAGCAATTCAGATGTAGAAGCACGGTGGCTAGGAAAAGCTCCCTAGAAAGGCAGGAACCTAGGAAGAAACCTAGAGAGGAACCAAGCTCTGAGGGGTGACCAATCCTCTTCTGGCTGTGCCGGGTGGAGATTATAACAGTACATGGCCAAGATGTTCAAATGTTCATAGACGACCAGCAGGGTCAAATAATAATAATCACAGTGGTTGTTGAGGGTGCAACATGTCAGCACCTCAGGAGTAAATGCCAGTTAGCTTTTCATAGCCGATCTTAGAGACAGCAGGTGCGGTAGAGAGAGAGATTTGAAAACAGCAGGTCCGTGACAAGGTAGCACGTCCGGTGAACAGGTCAGGGTTTCAGAGCCGCAGGCAGAACAGTTGAAACTGGAGCAGCAGCACGACCAGGTGGACTGGGGACAGCAAGGAGTCATCAGGTCAGGTAGTCTTGAGGCATGGTCCTAGGGCTCAGGTCCTCCGAGAAAAGAGAGAAAGAGAGAGGAGATAGAGTTAGCGTACTTGAATTCACACAGGACACCGGATAAGACAGGAGAAATACTCCAAATATAACAGACTGACCCTAGCCCCCCGACACAAACTATTGCAGCATAATTACTGGAGGCTGAGACAGGAGGGGTCAGGAGACACTGTGGCCCCGTCCGATGATACCCCCGGACAGGACCAACCAGGCAGGATATAACCCCACCCACTTTACCAAAGCACAGCCCCCACACCACTAGAGGGATATCTTCAAACCACCAACTTACTACCCTGAGACAAGGCCGAGTATAACCTACAAAGATCTCCCCCAAGGCACGAACCCAAGGGGTGCACCAACCCGGACAGGAAGATCACGTCATTGACTCAACCCACTCCTAGGGACAGGATGGAAGAGCACCAGTAAGCCAGTGACTCAACACCAGTAAAAGGGTTAGAGGCAGAGAATCCCAGTGGAGAGAGGGGAACCGTCCAGGCAGAGACATCAAGGGCTGTTCGTTGCTCCAGTGCCTTTCCGTTCACCTTCACACCCCTGGGCCAGACTACACACAATCATTGGACCTACTGAAGAGATGAGTCTTCAATAAAGACTTAAGGTCGAGACTGAGTCTGTGTCTCTCACATGGATAGGCAGACCATTCCAGAAAAATGGAGCTCTATAGGAGAAAGCCCTGCCTCCAGCTGTTTACTTAGAAATTCTTGGGACAATAAAGAGGCCTTGTGTCCTGTGACCGTAGCGTACGTGTAGGTATGTACGGCAGGACCAAATCGCAATGATAGGTAGGAGCAAGCCCATGTAATGCTTTGTAGGTTAGCAGTAAAACCTTGAAATCAGCCCTAGCCTTAACAGGAAGCCAGTGTAGAGAGGCTAGCACTGGAATAATTACGATCACATTTTTTGGTTCTAGTCAAGATTCTGGCAGCTGTGTTTAGCAGTAACTGAAAAGTATTTTGTGCTTATCCGGGTTACATCAATTCACTATGCATGAATCACAAAATTGTCTGTCACTCCCAAACAGAAGACAACTGCATTGATACCACTTTCTTTCTAAATGTACAGTATCAACTTATATTTCCCTATATTCGGTACCAGTCAAAAGTTTGGACACACCTCCTCATTCGAGTGTTTTTCTTAATGTTTACTATATTGTAGAATTATAGTGAAGATATCAAAACTATGAAATAACACATGGAATCATGTAGTAACAAAAAAACTGTTTTAAATTTGAGATTCTTCAAAGTAGCCACCCTTTGCCTTGATGATAGCTTTGCACACTCTTGGCCTTCTCTCAACCAGATTCACGAGGTAGTCACCTGGAATGCATTTCAATTAACAGGTGTGTCTTGTTAAAAGTTCATTTGTGGAATCAGTTGTGAGCCAATTCGTTGTGTTGTGACAAGGCTAGGGTGGCATACAGAAGATAGCACTATTTTGTCAAAGACAAAGTCCATATTATGGCAAGAACAGCTCAAATTAACAAAGGGAAAGCCAGTTCATCATTACTTTACAACATGAATATCAGTCAATATGGAAAACTTCAAGAACTTTGAAAGTTTCTTCAAGTGCAGTCGCAAAAACCATCAAGCGCTATGATGAAACTGGCTTTAATGAGGGCCGCCACAGGAAAGGAAGATCAGAGTTACCTCTGCTGCAGAGGATAAGTTCATTAGAGTTACAAAATTGCAGCCCAGATAAATGCTTCACAGAGTTCAAGTAACAGACACATCTCAACATCAACTGTTCAGAGGAGACTGCATGAATCAGCTATTCATGGTCAAATTGCTGCAAAGAAACCACTACTAAAAGACACCAATAAGAAGACGAGCAATGAACATTAGACCTGTGGAAATCTGTCCTTTGGTCTGATGAATCCAAATTTGAGATTTTTGGTTCCAACCCCATGTCTTTATGCGACGCAGATTAGGTGAATGGATGATCTCTGCATGTGTGGTTCCGACCGTGCAACATGGAGGAGGTGTGATGGTGCTTTGCTGGTGACACTGTCATTGATTTATTTAGAATTCAAGTCACACTTAACCAGCATGGCCACCACAGCATTCTGCAGCGATGCGCCATCCCATCTGGTTTGCATCATTTGTTTTTCAACAGGACAATGACCCAAAACACCAAGGCTGCGTAAGGGCTATTTGACCAAGAAGGAGAGTGATGGAGAGCTGTATCAGATGACCTGGCGTCCACAATCCCCCGACCTCAACCCAATTGAGATGTTTTTGGATGAGTTGGACCGCAGAGTGAAGGAAAAACAGCCAACAAGTGCTCAGCATATGTGAGATCTCCTTCAAGACTGTTGGAAAAGCATTCCTCGTGAAGCTGGTTGAGAGAATGCCAAGAGTGCTGTGGTGGAATATTATATTCAAGGGAGAGAGACTGTGTCATTTTCTTCAAATAATCATCTTTATTCAATATTGTTGAATTATTGCAATAATGAAAACGTCGACCCAACAGTGTTGACTGTTGGGCCGAGAGCCTAACTGATAGTGATAAAACAGAGACCTTATATAGGACAAAAAAATGCTAAGTCAGACTGGTTCCAACTCCCATAAGCCACCTTGGTTATCTACAAAAATATGTTGTTTACTTCCAACCCGGCTTAGTTTCCCAGATGCCAGGATGATGATTCTAAATTCTTCCAAACTATCTCTATCTTGGGTCACACACACACCACATCTTTCCTATAGAATGCCAGATTTAGGTAATTATAACCAAGTCATTGTCAACCTAAGCTATCTACAAAACCCATTTCCTTGACCCTACGCCCAGACTAACCACAGGAAGCTAGAGTGGAAACCATCTCTATACAGTAACAGATGCCAGCCCAAGCTTCAAAAAACTCCTCTCAGTTAACTCAGAAAGGGAGAGAGAGTCCTAAGAACCTTACTCTATTTCATGGAACGGCCATTTCGTGCATAAATATAACAATCTTGTAATCCTGCTACCACAGTGTGCAATGCTGTCATCAATGCAAAGGGTGACTACTTTGAAGATTCTCAAATATAAAATAGATTTTGATTTGTTGAATTTTTTGATTCCATGTGTTATTTCATAGTTTTGATGTCTTCACTACTATTCTACAATGTAGAAAATAGTCCAAATAAAGAAAACCCCTTGAATGAGTAGGTGTGTCCAACGTTTGACTGGCGATGTATTTATTAAGGAACACCAAACTTTACAAGACTCACACTACTTCCTTCGACAACAGCAGCAATTACAAATTCCAAGGATACATCCAATTAGGTTGGAGAAAGATCTTTCAGATACAAAGGCCCAACTGACTGGAATAATTGACCTATCGAAATCAGGGCATTAAAATCTCACGATGTTTAAGAACAAACTGTTTGTGTTACCTACATCACAATGTGAAGATATTCGTAAATACTGCATGTATGTAAACATTACAGGTACTTATTTGTATTAGTTGTACGAGTAGTTGTAGCAGTAGTTTGCATTAGTTGTAGGCCTATTAGTAGTTGTACAATAATTAGACAGTATTTGCCATATTATTCTACTTAATAAGTATTGTGTACTTGTTTTATTTGGACACTTTAAAACAAAATGGTGCATCATCCTGAAAAATGTCTAATAAAAAAATATACTAATGACAGTTGTCTTTCTACCTTGACCGTCGATGCAAGCTGCAATACTGCCATCTGTAGGATGATAACGAGAGTGCAAACTATTTCTACTGTAAACTTTGGATCCTCCTTTAACCTTTATTTAACTAGGCAAGTCAGCTAAGAACAAATTCTTATTTACAGTGACTGCTTACCCCGGCCAAACCCTAACCCGAACGATGCTGGGCCAAAAGTGTGCTGCCCTATGGGACTCCCAATCACTGCCGGTTGTGGTACAGCCTGGAATTGAACCAGAGTCTATAGTGACACCTTTGAACACTGAGATGCAGTGCCTTAGACTGCTGCGCCACTCAGGAGCCCTTAAGTGAAATAATGTGACAATGCAGATGATTATAGAAAAGCATATAAAAAGTCCATCTTAAAGTCCAAATTTAGCTGTACACATATGATTCTTAGGCAATAGCAGTATGTTTGTGTGCAGGGCTGAAATTCATTTTTTCATTTCCAAGCTGTTGGCTACATCCCTTTCCAGCACACTAAGCAAATTCTACATGGGGCTCATGTGAGAGACGAACCCTTGCCACAATCTGCGACAATTACATGGATTAGGCACTTTACACAGAGGGCAATTTGACCAGTCAGTCAAATACAGGCTAGTTGCTTTGATGTTGGACTGCGAAGGACGCTTCCATGAATAAGTGTTGGAACACGTCCAACTAAGTCTACGATTTTAATTGGCTGCATAAGATGTGCCAGGGTGTATTCACTGCCATCTGGTGAGGTTAGCAAAGGGCTAACGTGTGTCATGTTATCAGATGGGACCAGCTACAATTTAGCTTTCTGTCACATGCAAGTAAATCAACCTTTTTAATATGCTGATACGCATTTTGTGTGTGAGAGCCTGTTTAACTTTAAAAGCTTGCTTATGTTTGCAGGTCTGGTCCCAGTATATTTTGACATGGGAAACAGCAGACAGACAACACATTGTTATCAAAAGGCTATTTGAGTCATTTACCATGTCTAATAGTTGTTTTTGTGAGGCATTCCTTCACAGTTTCCTCATATACAATCCATTCATGGTCCCGTCCATAAAAGCAGTTCTAAACACTACTGAGGACTCCTTAGTGGCCCTAAAAATTGGAGTGACCCCTCCAAAGACAATCTGTGCACTCAGCACTTTTAACGACCTAGTACAACTATGCCACTGCACTATATTATTGGCATCAGCCTGTGTCCCAAACAAGAATACTTCATTGTCCAGAGAGTGTGTTTCAGTTCTCTTACTCCACAAAACATAGTCACTTGTAAGTGTATAAGGTCTGACATGAGCATAACATGTCTATGGTTTGAGTGGTATTATGATTATTAATAGAGAACAAAATGGAGGCCCACGATTATGGAGAATGTCCCCTTAATGAGGCATGCACACAGTAATGTTGAATTCTTTGACTGGAAACAGGCATTCAGTATGCCCATTCAGTATGTCCAAACTGAGGTATTTATTGGGTAATTCATTTAGAATAACATTGTGCCACATTCTTTCTGGCCATTTACAGTTACAGTTAACCCATATGACCCAGACAAAAACTACTTCAGTTTCCTGTTCTTGGCAATGAATCACAGCTCAGCAAGTTGTTACTTTGCACATACTCAGCCGTCTGAATGCAGTGTAGGGACTGACAGCCATAACTCGCTCTTTAATACTGGAAAGAATCCAACCTAATTGGTTTGTCAAATGACTGAGGGCAAAAGGTGGGGAATTCCATGCTCCAAGCAGGTTCATTGGGATGAGTCTTATTCCGAGGCAGAACGGAACCATTTCCGCTAGATGGGTCAGCTGCCTAGTTAAAAATGGTCTGTATTGTAAAAATTCATGATTTAAGGTTTCGGCATTAGGGTTAGCAGTAATGATAACGGTTAGGGTAAAAACACGATTGTATGGCTTTGTGGCCGTTCCAGCTAGTGACCATCCCACAGAGAAGGCCTTGCTGGCCCTGACGGCCCACCACTGGCATAATGAGTTTAGCTAAATACAGTAAATCATGTACTCAATTGCACACTACAAAGATAAATATGCATAAAGCTAAACATTATTGTAGTGCCTGAATCGCATCAATGAACATGGATGGCTAAATAGTAAGCAGTTCTGAGTTATGCTTCTCCCCCCCAAAAAATATATTTTAGCAATACTTCTAATCCTCTGAACAGGAGGTAGAAAAATATTATGGATTTAGTTTTATCAGCCTCATGCCAATTTCACCTTTATTGTGAACACAGCCTATCAAATAGCAACCATTCACTAGTACAGTAGAGTAGTGTGGTTCCGTGGTACTGCTTTGGTTTTCAAATCCTCCGACTGTTTGCATGACCTCACACTATTGGCAAGACGATTCAACACTACCTCTCTACTACAGCTCTCTCTCTCTCTCTCTCTCTCTCTCTCTCTCTCTCTCTCTCTCTCTCTCACTGCTAAACTTGGTACTCCGTTTGAATAAAGCTTCCTTCAACTCCCAGCACATCTGGGAGCAGCACACAGTCAGAACACATAAGGATTTGGCTCACAGGTTAGAGTCACGACGCATCAACGGTACGTTTACTACAGGGGTGCGTTATACAGTACCAATCCAGTCAGGGACAAGAATACTGCGCTAAAACATATCCTTTCCAAGAGGCACAATTTGACCTCTTGATTAACTTGACGTTTATCCTTTGCTTGGAGGACAGTGGCAAGGTAAAGTTTTGTTTTCAGTATCATCGGTACTGGGCAGCATCCAGTGCTGCTAGTAAGAGGGGATGAGCGTGCTGGACCGAATAAAATGTACCTTGACCTCAGTAACACCTAGAAAATATAGATAAAGGCATTTTGTTTTCATGTTTTAAAGCTTTTAGAGAGTAAAAAAAAAAACAACAACATGCAAATCGTTTTTTTTTAAGCTGATAAGCTGTGTAATAAAAACGTGTACATGGCTTATCAGAATTCAGAAGTTTTCCTGCAGCTCAATCTATTTCTTAACATGGAACTGCAGTGAAATTCTGTTTACATGCTATGTTGTTTTTTTTCCTTTTGCTTAACGTGCTTTGTTGTGCTGTCTTGATTGTCCCTGCTGTCACTCACATAGTCAGTGTCAGAGCCCATGGTGAAATGTGACTTCTTTGGATTAATTGTGTGCAAACGAAACAATATCTTCTGTATTTTTTCAGTGTATACATGGATAAAACTGAGGGGGCACATGTTGTGGGCATGGCATGACAATTTTTTATTTGATTTATTTGACCTTCGTTTAACTAGGCAAGTCAGTTAAGAACAAATTCTTATTTTCAATGACGGCCTAGGGACAGTGTGTTAACTGCCTTGTTCAGGGGCAGTGAGCATGAGCATGATGCCACTGGCCAGTGTGTTTCCTGGCTACTATACCAGTTGGGGATAGAAGAGGGGTGGGCTATTCCAGTCCTCGGGGGCCTGATTGGTGTCACACTCTTTCTCCATCCCTAGCAAACACAGCTGATTAATCAAATTGCATTCTAAACTGAAGATCATGATTAGGTGATTATTGGAGTCAGGTGTGTTACCTGGGGCTGGGGCAAAACTGTGACACCAATCAGGCCCACGAGGACTGGAATTGCCTACCCCTGGGTTAGAGGGTAACTGTACGGCTGAACTCCCTTTCCTAACCATTTCTGACAGAGGCAGAAGGCAGCCAAATTTGGATTTGTTCGAGTAATACTATACATTCAACGAAGTATTTGGATCTTTCTTTGAGAGGATGTGTCCCAAAGATGTCTGTCTGATTAGAATATTTTTGCTTTTATTGAAAATGTATAGGTTGAACTGAATTGCTAGTTGCAGTTTTCAGCATGTATTGCATGTATCAGCTAAGGCTGTTGGAAGTCTTAGAATGCACTGTGGCGTAGTTTGAGAATATTTAGAATGCACTGTGCCGTAGTTTGAACAGTTTTAGAATGCACAGTGCCGTAGTTTGAACAGATTTAGAATGCACTGTGCCATAGTAGCACTCACGTCTGTAGCCATGAAGTGCTTTGAAAGGCTGGTCATGGCTCACCTCAACACCATCATACCAGAAACCCTAGACCCACTCCAATTTGCATACCACCCCAACAGATCCACAGATGATGCAATCTCTATTGCACTCCACACTGCCCTTTCCCACCTGGACAAAAGGAACACCTATGTGAGAATGCTATTCATTGACTACAGCTTGAGCTTGACTACAGTTAAACACCATAGTGCCCTCAAAGCTCATCACTAAGCTAAGGACCCTGGGACTAAACACCTCCCTCTGCAATTGGATCTTGGACTTCCTGATGGGGAAACTCCCCCAGGTGGTAAGGGTAGGTAACAACATCCGCCACACTGATGCTCAACACGGGGGACCCTCAGGGGTGCGTGCTCAGCCCTTCCTGTACTCCCTGTTCACTCATGACTGCATGTCCAGGCACGACTCCAACACCATCATCAATTTGCCGATGACACAACAGTGGTAGGCCTGATCATCGACGAGACAGCCTATAGGGAGGAGGTCAGAGACCAGGCCGTGTGGTGCTAGGATAACAATCTCTCCCTCAACGTGATCAAGACAAAGGAGATGATTGTGGACTACAGGAAAAGTAGGACCGAGCACGCCACCATTCTCATCGACGGGTCTGTAGTGGAGTAGGTTAAGAACTTCAAGTTCCTTGGTGTCTACATCACCAACAAACTATCATGGTCCAAACATACCAAGACAGTCATAAAGAAGGCACAACAAAGCATTTACCCCCTCAGGAGACTGAAAAGATTTGGCACGGGTCCTCAGATCCTCAGAAAGTTCTACAGCTGCACCATCGAGAGCATGGTTGCATCACTGGTTGCATCACTGCCTGGTATGGCAACTGCCCGGCCTCCGACCGCAAGGCACTACAGAGGGTAGTGCGTACGGGCCAAACTTCCTGTCATCCAGGACCTCTATACCAGGCGGTGTCAGAGGAAGGCCATTTAAAAAAAGACTCCCGCCACCCTACTCATAAACTGTTCTCTCTGCTACTGCACGGCAAGCGGTACCGGCGCACCAAGTCTAGGTCCAAAAGGCTTCTTAACAGCTTCTACCCGCAAGCCATAAGACTCCTGAACAGCTAATCAAATGGCTATCTAGACTATTTGCATTGCCCCCCCCTCTTTTACGCTGCTGCTACTCTCTGTTTATTATCTATGCATAGTCACTTTAACTCTACCTACATGATCATATTACCTCAATTACCTCGACTAACCGGTGCTCCCACACATTGACTGTATTGCTGGTTAATGGCTTGTAAGTAAGCGTTTCACTGGAAGGTATTCGGCTCTGGTGACATATAACATTTGATGGATTTGATAACAGTTTAGGAATGCACTGTGCCGTAGTTTGAACAGTTTTAATCAATAAATACAGTAGTTTGGTTATGAGAATTTCTACAGAAAGGGAAAAGATCAGGACAACTATGGACAGTCTCTTTATCCCCGCCATAAATACACATTCGTAAAAGTAATGCTTTTTTAAAGACACGGCATGAATGATCAATTGTTCCTAACCATGAAGTCAGAAAATATATGCTACTATATAATGTTTAGTGTGGGCGTGTGTATGACACGCATGTGTGTGTTTGCTCATGCACGAGTGCATGTGTGTATTTGCAAATGCATGTATGTGCCCATCTGTGTGTATACGGTACATGCACACCTATGTACTGTACACATCCACTTACATACAGTATCTGCATTGGGTGTGTGTGTCCAACTCATGAGTTGAAATTCCAATTGAATTTGAGTTTGAGCGGGAGGAAGTAGAATTTAATTGAGTGCAATTTAAAGAAAATTCCACTCAGTCATAGAACATGAGGTTTCATTGATTCTGATAGGTCACACTTCCAGATACCAAAGAATATATCACTTTCTCTGGAAACAATGTTCATATACTCTTTTAACCTTAGTGCTTAGAATAGCCAAATATATTCATAGATCTATATATTCATTTGTTTGGCTTCTTTTTGAAGGCCTCAGGGTAAACTTCAGGGTTAAACTAAGGCATTCTGGGAAATGTTGTATTTTCCCCATTTTGAATTTGGAAAAAGTGATGAAATATAATAACTTAGAATATTCACATACATGTTTTGTTTTCCTTGATCATTCATTTTAAGAGTTTGTCCTGAAAATCAATTGTTTCAACAATGTTTTATATATAGGTCTATGATGGGCAAAGGGCATGTTCCCCAGCCCCCTGCTCCCTTACCCCTCTGAGGGCCTCTGTTGTCAATGTCCACTCTGTTATGGTGCCTGTGGTCTCCAGAGACCCAGGCGGGTTTAAGGGCCTCCTCAGGAATACAGCCCCCACAGACCTGTGTTTATCTTGGCTTCCAACACCCTCCCAGGGCCCTGCATTCATCCAAACTCACAGGGCTCCACCACGGCAGGAACAGACCAGGGCCTTATTGGTCTCCACCTCAATGGGGAACGGAACATACCACACTGGCTGAATGGACATACTGTAGAAGGGGTAGAAGACCTATACGGCTGCGGCTCCAGACTTGGCTGGCTTACAATGGGAGTGTAGATCGTGAAGGTTGGAGGATGGCAAGGTTTTAATTCATGCCTTGAAAGAGCATGTGGATTTATTGGCTACCTGTAGAGATATATAGTAGTATGCTACAGTAAACCCAGGGATACGGTTTTGGTTGGCCATGCTGTGTGTTTATATATGGCAACTGTGTTAGGGAGCAGCTAGTTCTTCAGGGAGGGATTGTCATCAAATCCATTCTTGAAAGACCTCCCTTTTGTGAACTTAGCGTTATGGTCAACGTTGCCTTAGCTACTAGTTGTGTGGTACTTGCATTCAAATCAACGTTTAGAACTACATCTAGGTCAGTTGGAATGCTGGGATCAAATCATTGGATTATTCGAACACTTCATAAAGTCCGTCTTTATCAGGCAGACAAAGCCCTTCTCCTTCTAGATTTTCAAAGAAGGTTCTAAATAGATTGAAGATTTTGAGAGTTCCAGAAAGAGTCACTGTACTAACTAAGAGCTGGATTCAAAGTAATATCACGGAAGATCCACGTTAGATCCACGTGTAACGGTGATTTCCGATTGAGCCGACGAATGCAGTCTCCGTAAACGTGGGAACATTGCCTTTAACTGTCCATCGAGCTATAACGCGTGTCTTCCACAAGGGTAAATTCATTTGAATTCCATTATTTTTTTTCACGGCACCCCTTTTGACTTGAATGAAACGTTTCATGCATATTTTTCCATTGTAGAAGTGCTCAGAGAGTGACTTTTTAGACCTGAATGCCAAAACATTCAAGAGATGAAGGTGCTCAAATTTGAACTGTTTTGCATACCGCACCATACGATGAAACATCGATGTCATCATCACTGGAAAAGACAAATGGATGAGATTGATCTAATTTATAAACTTACCAACAGGGTTGCCAAACTGTTTTACAATTTCCTGATTTTTTTTGTTGCTGTTTGAAAAGTCCTTTTTTTCTTCTTTAATGTCAATGATCTAAAACACGTGTCTTCACATATTTTGTAGCTTAGACCCTATTTTACATCATCTAAGGTTTTTGTGTTTTTCCCACCATCTGTTGAGACACAATATGCTCTTGAATACAGAGTGGGGTGTCATGTTTTGGCTGATAAATGGGAATAGAATTAAAACGTCAACTTTCGAATGGTACCACAAAGATGGTTGGGGATCCACACATCAGAGAATGTTAACATGAATGGTAATATCAGTTGTTTTAAATTATACTGTCAATCTTCCACCGGAAAGCTTTTGAAATCATAGAAACATAGATCATAGAATACACGCGGCAATTTGAGTTGACATTCGACGGTGGGTGGACCGGCCGCCATCTTTGTGGTAGTAATTAGAAGTTCAAATGTAAGTTCAATTTGAATTTTAATGGAGTACCAGCTAAATTGCAGTGGTCTGAAGGGATAGGTCCATTCTATTAGTTATATTTATATCATTGAAAGGACACCAACCCTGCATTCAAGAGAATGTTGCATCTCAACCGATGGCGGAAACAACACAACCTCAGCTGATGTAAAGTAGGGTCTAAGCTACAACATACAGTATGCAAATATGACAAACAAATTAGAGTTTACAGGTTTTTAGATCATTTACATTAAAGTTGTTTTTTTAAAGAAATTCTGAAATAGTTTGACAGCTCTGTATGCTTTTTAATGATATCAAACTCAACCGTTTATCTTTTCCAGTAATGAAGGCACGGATGTCTCATGGTATGGTGGGGTGTGCAAAATTTGGTCAACTTTGAGCACCTCTGTCTCCTAAATGTTTTGGCATTCAGTTCCAAGTCCCTTTCTGAATACTTCTTCAATGGGAAAACATGTACTGTATGGAATGTTTTGTTTAAATGAAAAGTGATGCTATCAAAAAGTGATTGAATTCAAATGGATTTACCTGCCATACTTATGCAATACAGATTGAATCCAGCCCTAAGAGGAGTTATGAAGAATATAGCTAATTTTATGATTTAGCTGGAGGTTCTACAGTTGTGAGGTGATCTGCAATTTCATGTGCATGTGCCATTTAGTGTTTCCTCCCAAATATAACTGAGCTGATCCACCCAGTTAGATCTCTGACAGCAAATTTTGGAGCTGTATTTCCTGAGTGTGTGGAACTTAGAGAATGTTGGAGCTGTATTTCCTGAGTGTGTGGAACTTAGAGAATGTTGGAGCTGTATTTCCTGAGTGTGTGGAACTTAGAGAATGTTGGAGCTGTATTTCCTGAGTGTGTGGAACTTACAGAATGTTGGAGCTCTATTTCCTGAGTGTGTGGAACTTACAGAATGTTGGAGCTGTATTTCCTGAGATTGTGAAACTTAGAGAATGCAGGCCTGCGTGAACTTTTCTAGGATGTGACCCCAGTGTGGATTTATGTTTGTGTGTACATGACTGTGTGTGAGGAGAGTCAATCCTACTTGTGATACACTTGGGTGGAATGACTTTTGAACTTTGAAACTGACTTCACTAGCCTCTGAATTCCTCTGGCCTCCCTCTGTAGTCTTCCATTTACCTCAGGGTAGTGTTCATTAGGGCAGGTAATATATTTTTTAAACATGGCAAAGAAATATTAAAATGATTGATGATTGGACAAGTCCTGGTAGTCCCTCCATATTTCAGTCCGTGTTCTTTCGTTTGGTGCCTAATGAACTCAACCCAGGACGGAGATGAAGAAGGACAGATATGATGTAATCTCCTTGTAGGGTAGAGTCCATCTGTGTCTGGATGTTGGAATGAGTCTAGTTTGTAATCTATCAAAGGGTTCCTGGGCTGCATGGGCCCCCTCAAAATGTAACCCGATGAAGGTACTGTAAGGCTGTGGTGGAAAGCAGAGAAGAAATAAACCTGGGTCACAGTGGCTCACTCTCTCCAAGAGCTATTCAAGACTAGGAAACCATTGGTAACACTTGGCAACTATTAGTAACACTTCGCAACCATTGGTAACACTTTAGGTTTATACCGTTCTCGAATGCAGGTATGGATCTGGGCCTTGAGAGTTCTGGTCTTGACGCCATCTCTGCCTACTGTGAGCTACAGCACACAGTTGTTCCATAACCTCTAAATGCCTATCTGATATCTACAGCCTTTGACTTGCCCTTTCTGTCACCCAAACTGATCAAGATGATTGTTTTGTGTCGTGTGCTGAAGGAGATGAGAAAGTATAGGTACAATCCTAAGCTAAATGGCATAACAGACTCAGGAGCTCAGGAGTTAATATGTTTATAGTTTCCACTCTCATCCCTCACATTTTGGGGAAGGTTGTCCTTGACCACACACACACACACACACACACACACACACACACACACACACACACACACACACTAGCCAGAGAGGAAGTGACTGGAGGCAGATAGACTACTATACACTGAAAGGGCCAGTATCTGAGAGCTGCTGGAAAACTGCCCTGACTGAGTATTTCATTTCTTCCTGTAAAAAAACACATATTGAATCATGTTTTTCCCTTTTCCTATAAGCTACTGTATAAAGACTTCCCATGCTGTATAAATTAGAAAATTCTACTTTTTGCGCTGAGAACATATCCTGTGCCAGGGACAGAGGGGTTTTATTCATTGATGAACATGTGAGTGGTATTTGAGAATGGGGGAAGTGATTTTTGACATGATGTTTCCACTGGTAATGCACAGTACAACCAGCCCGTGCTGATATATAATAGCAGTTAACCTGTGTGAATACGGTGCCACTAAGGAGAAAAGTAGCTGTGTTGTACTGAAGAATACATCTAATAAACTATCTGGTAAAACCTTTCACACCAGACAAGTTGCAATCATTTAAACAGATGTTGCCTGGCGAAAGTCAAACCAGCACAGGACACAAAATACATGTGGGAATGTATAATCTGTTGAAGTTTAAATGTAAAATAGAATCAGGTAAGAGGGAAATCACTGCAAGGTCACCGTAAAGTAAAGTTCGGTCCCAATCACAATCATCTAGTGGATATAAACGAGTTCAGCCATGTGCTTCTCCCAACTGGCTAAACAGAGAACAGCAACCGTTTGTGGTCTAATGAGGCTTTTTACACACCATTGGAACCCATAAAAAAAATGTGAGGCCTTTGTGTCGTTTACAGTCAGCCTGGTCAACCAAAACGAGAGCTCAGTCTGGTTGACCAGGCTAAATGACAGTACCTCACCAAATCTGACAAGACAGCCATTTTTTTCACTGACAGTTTTTTTCTTCCATTACAGGTAAACCATGATCTCCTTGCTCCTACTGTGTGTGTCTCTGCCCTTCGTCACCTCAACAATATCATTTGAAGACCCTAGCGGTATGTGTTATATTGCATCACTATTGTTCACCGGCCCTATTCAAATACTATGGAAAAAGCATTGTTCCTTCCTAATTTCCTTGAAGTAATCACTGATCCAACATGAATAGGTGTATGCAAGCTTTCCACTCCTCTGCTTTCATGCAATCAAATCCAATCAACATTAAGGAAGGACATAGGGAAGGATGCATTGCGTTCAAATAGGGAAGAACGCAGTTCTAGCTATTCAAACAGGGCCTCTGTTATGTACTGTATGTGTATCCCCC
The DNA here is from genome assembly GCF_034236695.1 of Oncorhynchus nerka. Classification (NCBI taxonomy): domain Eukaryota; kingdom Metazoa; phylum Chordata; class Actinopteri; order Salmoniformes; family Salmonidae; genus Oncorhynchus; species Oncorhynchus nerka. Next base: position 53,875,510 of record NC_088404.1, on the reverse strand, counting down.
TGCTGAAACCAAATACAAAAGCAAAAGTGTTTTATAGTCTCTTAGGATAGGGTTTGGAATAATGCAGGCAGGTGACATGAATTTAATGCACTTTACTGTAGGGCAACATCTTCCCTACATGATCTACTAATATAACGTAAAAATAAATCTTATACTATCCTCCCAAGATCTCAACAGTACCTTGAGTGTCAGCATCCCCATGGACGTGCCACTGCGCCCTCTGATGGGCACCAAGGTGGTGGTGCCCTGCTACTTCCACGACAACCCAATCAACCACCCGGGCACACCCACTGTCGACCCCCTGTCCCACCGCATCAAGTGGACATACATCACCAAGGGCAAGGCCACCCTCATCCTGGTGGCATCGGAGGGCAAAGTTCACGTGGAGACGGAGTACCTAGACCGGGTCACCATGGCCAACTACCCGCTGGTGCCCACCGACATCACCATGGAGATTACGGAGCTGCGCTCCAAGGACTCAGGCACCTATCGCTGTGAGGTCATGCACGGCATCGAGGAAAACCATGACTCGGTGGACATCCAGGTTCAAGGTATGACTTGGAGTGTAACTACAGGCTCTCAATGCATTTTGTTGGTATGATCTCAAGCTATTAGGGGCAGGCGTCCCGCTAGCGGGACACCAGCCGACAACATCCGGTGAAATTTTAGGGCACGCAATTCAAATAAATAATCGTAATATTAAACATTCATGAACAAAGAAGTATCTTATATAAGCTTAAATTCTTGTTAATCTAACTGCGTTGTCTGATTTACAATAGCCTTTACGGCGAAAGCATACCATGCGATTGTCTGAGGATGGCGCCCCACATCAACATATTCTTCAACCAGCACAGGCTTCATAAAATCACAAATAGCAATTAAATAAGTCACTTACTTTTGAAGATCTTCCTCTGTTTGCAATCCCAAGGGTCCCAGCTACAACATGAATGGTCATTTTCTTAGATAAAATCCTTCTTTATATCCCAAAAAGTCTGTTAAGTTGGCTTCATTGATTTCAGTAATCCACTCGTTCAACATGCAGACAAAGGAGTCCAAAAAGCTACCACTAAACTTCTTCAAAACAAGTCAAACAATGTTTCTAATCAATCCTCAGGTACTCTACAATGTAAATAAACTATAATATTTCATACGGAAAGTAGTATGTTCAATAGGAAAGCAAAATTAGTAAGCGCACGCCCTCTCCCTCGCACGCCGAAAGAGTGATATTGTTCCGCTGCTCACCTCACCAAAACTCAAAATTCTTGCTTGTTTTTCAAACAACAAGCCTGAAACCTTGAGTAAAGACTGTTGACATCTAGTGGAAGCTATAGGATTTGCAATCTGGGAGACGGAATTACATAGGAACAATAGCTTTCCATTATAAGAGCCTGGGACCTAAAAGATTTCTGGTTGGTTTTTCTTCGGATTGTCGCCTGCCATATCAATTCTGTTATAGTCTCAGACATCATTTTAACAGTTTTAGAAACTCCAAAGTGTTTTCTATCTAATGCTACCAATTATATGCATATCCTGGCTTCTGGGCCTGAGTAACAGGCAGTTTACTTTGGGCACGTCAGTCAGGCAGAAATTCAGGAAACCAGACCCTATCCAGAACAAAATTTATTTGACATAAAATATCGTTAGATTGTCTTTTATTCTAGTTCAGATGTACTCTACATTGTGTTGGGGGTTCTCACACACATTAAGATTAACATGGACATCTCACTCCAAAATCAAAGTTTGACAAAGGAAAGTGCCAAATAAAATCAGTCAATTATTTGGTTATTATTCGAGATTGAGGAATATAGCTGAATCCAGTGGCATGGGACATGGTTTCATCTGATATGAACCTTTCTAGCGCAGCTGAACCCCTCGACAACATTCAGCTGAAAAGGCAGCGCGCGAAATTAAAAAATATATTTTAGAAATATGTAACTTTCACACATTAACAAGTCCAATACTGCAAATGAAAGATAAACATCTTGTTAATCTACCCATCGTGTCCGATTTAAAAAATGCTTTACAGCTAAAGCACAACATATGATTATGTTAGGTCACAGCCAAGTCGAAAAAACATAGACATTTTTCCAGACAAAGACAGGAGTCACAAAAAGCAGAAATATAGATACAATTAATCACTAACCTTTGATGATCTTCATCAGATGACACTCATAGGACATCATGTTACACAATACATGTATGTTTTGTTTGATATTGTGCATATTTATATCCAAAAATCTCAGTTTACATTGGCGCCTAACGTGCAGTAATGTTTTGATTCCAAAACATCCGATGATTTTGCAGAAATACTCATAATAAACATTGCTAAAAGATACAAGTGTTATTCACAGAATTAAAGATGGACTTCTCCTTAATGCAACCGCTGTGTCAGATTTTTAAAAACTTAACGGAAAAAGCAGAATCTGAGAACGGAGCTCAGAACCCATAACAGCCAGAGGAATATCCGCCATTTTGGAATCAACAAAGTTAGAAACAACACCATAAATATTCACTTACCTTTGATGATCTTCTTCAGAAGGCACTCCCAGGAATCCCAGTTCGACAATAAATGACTGATTTGTTCCATAAAGTTCCATAATTTATGTCCAAATAGCCACTTGTTGTTAGCGTGTTCAGCCCAGTAATCCATCTTCATGAGGCGCAGGCACTTCATCCAGACAAAAACTCAAAAAGTTCCATTACAGTCCTTTAGAAACATATCAAACGATGCATGGAATCAATCATTAGGATGTTTTTAACATAAAACATCACTAATGTTCCAACCGGAGTATTCCTTTGTCTTCAGAAAAGCACTGGAATGAGAGGTAACTGTCGGGAGTGTGCGTCATGAGACCAAGGCTCCCTGCCAGACCACTGACTCAAAGAGGTCTCATGAGTCCCTCCTTTATAGTAGAATCCTCAAACCAGTTTCTAAAGACGGTTAACATCTAGTGGAAGCCCTAGGAAGTGCAGCTTTATCCATATCTCACTGTGTATTCGGTAGGCCAAGCTTTGAAAAACTACAAACCTTAGATGTCCCAATTCCTGGTTGGATTTTTCTCAGGTTTTCGCCTGCCATATGAGTTCTGTTATACTCACAGACATTATTCAAACAGTTTTAGAAACTTCAGAGTGCATATATTAGCATCTGGGACAGAGTAGGAGGCAGTTCACTCTGGGCACGCTATTCATCCAAAAGTGAAAATGCTGCCCCCTATCCCAAAAAGGTTAAGAACTTTTGAGTTTTGAACATTATATTATATTTTTGGAGTGAAATTTCCCTTCAATAGCACCTCTTCCTCATATATACACTAGCCTACCCTCTGAAATTGTATAGTAATCAATAATAATACAGTGGGGGTCATTTGTTCTCTCCTCTCCAGGTGTTGTGTTCCACTACCGAGCCATCTCTACACGCTACACTCTGAACTTTGAGAGAGCCAAGGCTGCCTGTATCCAGAACAGTGCCACCATCGCCACCCCGGCCCAACTACAGGCTGCCTTTGACGATGGCTTCCACCAATGTGACGCCGGTTGGCTATCTGACCAAACAGTCAGGTAATTCTGACATACTAAACTGTGAACCGTTATCTGTCATGACTGTTTTAGGTAAGCCAGTGTGCACTATTGTCAGTCATACTTCTTTTAGGTTAGCCATCTTTGATGTTTTCATGTGGATATACTGTAGAAATGAACTAACCTGAAGGGTTTTGTGGGGATGTGAAATGTTGTTCTAGACGAGGGATACTCAAGTACTATTTGAGAAGGTCCGGTCACACAAATTTCCTAGGTGGCAAAAGTCCGGATGGATATTGTCATTTTTTGGCGTAGTAACAAACTCCCACCTCGCAACCCATGCGACCCCAAACTGTTCACACCCTTTTTGTTGGCGGAGACAACATTTGGCAGTTTTAAAGCTAATTTCCTGCAATTCTACACATTTTGCATGGAGCATTTTCTTCTGTTTTGAAGCTCATTTACTGCAATTGTACTATCCCCGTGTTGATCCGGTTGCGGTTAGTCCGGTTCCGGACCGCAGTCTGCCAGTTGAGTATGGGGGTTCTAAACCATGGTTTGAAATGAAGCAACATTATAACCGTTTGGGATTTTTAAAATATATATAATTTCAAACTAATTGATGTGTCATGTGTATACACATTTTTTTTCTTTGCCATGTCACGTGATCTACTCAAGGTACCCCATCCATGAGCCTCGTGAGGGTTGCTTTGGAGACAAGGATGAGTTCCCGGGCGTGCGAACCTACGGCGTGAGAGAGGTCAACGAGACCTATGACGTGTACTGCTTCGCACAGAAGATGTCAGGTACTCAACAACAAATGTTATAGTTTGTCATAGTTATCATGGTCATTATGCAAGCTGTTTTGTGTTGCACGTAGATAGGCATCTAAGTTAAATGATTTATAGCATATAAATAAATATTTTTGGGGTGTCTAGAACGTGTCTAGAACATTAATATCGTATATTCTGAGACCTGGCAACCATGTTCTGTGCACGTTTGGAGGGGCGTTAATGTAATATTCCATTAACCCTCGGAAAACTGGAAACTGAATGTTCTCGCAACGTCCCATAAAACTTGTCTAGAAGATGAATATTGTATGTTCTGAGAACATGGTAACCACACTCTGGGTATATTCTGTTTGACATTATATACCCAGACACCAAAACACGCTAAAAAGGTTCTCAGAAGGTTTTTGCTAGAATAGATATAATGTTTCCATGACTAACGGAAAACTGGACACACAAACATTAGGGGAACATTACAGGTAACATTGCAAAAATGTTCTCTCTCCCTGGAATCGTTAGCTGGGCATCAACTTGATGTTGATTGCTGATATACTTGCCATACAAAGCTACCCAACTAGCTAGCTAGCCTAATATATTATATTAGCTTGAGAAGTAAGAAGCTGAAATCATGACAGATAACTTCCTGTTTGTCAGTTTGCCTGCCTGCCTCTGTTTCTCACTCTTTACTTTCCCCTCTACATCATCCCCAGGCAGAGTGTTCTACTCCATGTCCGTGGAGAAGTTCACCTTTTATCAGGCAATGGACCAGTGTGCCAAACTAGGGGCCAAGCTGGCCACCACAGGGCAGCTGCACCTGGCCTGGAAGGCTGGCATGGACGTGTGCAACGCGGGCTGGCTGGCAGATAGAAGCGTCCGCTACCCTATCAACATTGCCAGGCCGCAGTGCGGTGGAGGACTACTTGGAGTGAGGACCGTGTACCTGTTCCCTAACCAGACAGGCTACCCCTACCCAGACTCCCGCTACGACGCTATCTGCTACCAAGGTAAGTGTAAAAAAAAGTGTAATTGTGAATTTCATTTGGGTGTCTTATAGCCAGAGTGATTTCCAGTCACACAGAGTGTGACTTTAACTTTTTGTGCTGCCAATGGTCTATTTCACAGAAGAAGACGGCGAAGTCAAGACGACCCTGTTCCCAGAGGTGGCCACCATCACAGCTGGCCCCATGGTTTACCTGGGGCGTACCACCGCTCTTGAGGCTGAGGCACAAGGGGAGGTTCTGACCCAAGCCCCCCTGGACACCACCAGCATGGAACTGCCCTTACCCATCCTCCCCAGTGTGAATGACACGTATGCCAAGGTCACCCCGGTCGTGGGAGAAGAGATCATCAGCAGGGTGACAGCTAAACCTAATGTGGCCTCCGAGTTCCCTCGTGACAATGACACTGCCATGTCTCCTACAGGTTAGCAGATTGTGCTTGTCAACGTCAGGGTGGAAATTGTTTAGATTTTGCCATTTACATTTTCAAGCGTAATAACACAAATTCTGTGTTTGGTTCTGTTTGTCTCTTCCCTCCCCTATCTCACTTCTTTCTCTCTACCTCCCTCTCTTCCTACTCCTCCCTCCCTCCTTCCATCCCTCAATATAGGTGTAGTGTTCCACTACCGTGCTGGCTCCAGTCGCTATGCCCTGTCCTTCGTGGAGGCCCAGTTGGCCTGTCAGAGTGTGGGTGCGGTCATCGCCAGCTCTCAGCAGCTCCAGGCAGCCTATGAGGCAGGGCTCCACCACTGTGATGCAGGCTGGCTCAGGGACCAGAGCGTCAGGTGAGATAGATAGGTTACATTTCAGTAGTCCAGTAGCCTTCTCAGTAGGTTTGCACAATTCTGGTTTTACAGAAATCCCTTCCCTGCATATTTCCTCATGATTGCAGAAATTCTCTGATTGAAATAACGGAAAAACTAAAATGTGACTTTCTAGTCTCTTTTCCTAAAGAGGACCCTAGTAGAACTGCTTCGTTAACCGTCAACCGTGACCTTAACCCTTACCTGCATAGTGACCGTTTGCTCTCTCCTGTGGTCAGGTACCCCATCCTGTCTCCCAGAGATAAGTGCTCAGGGAATCTGGAGCATCTCCCAGGGGTGAGGTCCTACGGCCTGAGACCCGCTACCGAGCGATACGATGTCTACTGCTATGTGGACCGCCTCAAGGGTCAGTGACATGGTGCATGGACCCTATTCTTCTTCTTCTCCTTCGTCTTCTTCTTCAGAGCTTAGCTTCAGATGTTGAGAGATTTCTTCTTCTTCTTCTACATTTAAAATACCCAAATGCGGTGACCCAAACTTGATGATTTTGCATGACATTCACAGGACAGCATAGGCTGCATTGATATTTTGGGGACAGCATGCGGCACAAAATGCGGGACTGTCCCACACGGGACTGTCCCGACATGTGGTCACCCTAGTAAAACCACCTGCTCTCTCTTCTCCCTCATCTCTCAGGGGAGCTGTTCTACACCAGCGACTATGACAGCTTCTCCTACGAGGAGGCCGTGGCCCACTGTCAGAAGCTCAACACCACGCTAGCCACCACAGGGCAGCTCTATGCCGCCTGGAGACAGGGCTTTGACAAGTGCCGTCCAGGCTGGCTGCAGGACCGGAGCATCCGCTACCCCATCCACAACCCCAGGCCCCACTGTGGAGGAGGCAAGGCTGGGGTACACACCATCTACGCCTTCCCCAACCAGACGGGACACCCTGACCAGCACTCCAGATACGACGCATACTGCTTCAGAGGTATGTATGAGTTTGGATATGTTCAGAGTCATCAATAGGGTGGCTGTTAAATCTCAAACTGTTTAAGCCCAAATACAGCCACTGTTAAAAGCATGAAAATGATATTGTGTTGGTTTTCTTTATTTTGTAGCTGAACCTACGATTATTCACACTGAAACCAGACTCAACGTTACTGTAGTTGTCGAGGAGGAAATGATCAACATGACAACCAGAACGGACCAATTTACTCCGGGTACATATCTCTATATTAAGTGGTCAACAAGTATTTCTGTATCACTGCTAGTATTTCCTGTACATTTATCCTGCCGACCATGCCAAACGTAACAGTAGAGTGAAAGAGAATTACATACTAGCATGTTTACCTCTGTTAAAATCTAAATGCACAAGCTGTTTTCTAGTCAAAGTGAATTAATACTACATGTTCTTTTACCTTTGTTCTCGCTCTGTGGTTTTTCAGTGAGCCCCATCGTACCACCTGTATCTGTGGATGTGTCCGGTTCAGGCTTAGCTGAGCATTCTACCAGTGGTAGTGGCAGTGGAACCCCTGGTAGCGGAGATACATCTGGTGGGGCCAGTGGCGAGGGCTCCGGGTCTGGCTTCCAAGTCACATTCGAGGGCAGTGGGCACATCTTGTCAGGACAGGGCTCTAGCTCTGGAGGTCTACAGGAGGCAGTAGAGGGGAGCACCACTGTCACTTACACCGGGTCTGGGAATAGTGGCTCCGGGGTGGGGGTGGGAGAGTTCAGCGGTGGGCTACCGTCTGGTGTCCTTCCCCACTCCGGTAGTGGCAGTGGGGTATCTGGGGACCTGAGCGGTAGCGGGGACTCTGTCATAATCATGTTGGATGGAGAGATGGTGGACATCTCCAAGCAGCAGCCCACCGGACAGGAGTTTGGACAAGGAGGTTTGGATGTCAGTGGCTCCAGTGGAGTGTCCGGATCGGGTGGCTTCTTCAGCGGGGATGTGACCAGCACTTCTGGCTCCGGACTTCCCGACATATCTTTCGAACATTCAGGTCTCATTGACCTGACCGAGAATCCCTCGGGAGAGCAGGAGGTCTCTGGCTACCAGCCTTTCGCCTCCAGTTTTCCAAGCGGTTTCCCCTCCGGTTATCCTTTGGATGTCAGTGGCTCCAGTGGAGTGTCCGGATCGGGTGGCTTCTTCAGCGGGGATGTGACCAGCACTTCTGGCTCCGGACTTCCCGACATATCTTTCGAGCATTCAGGTCTCATTGACCTGACCGAGAATCCCTCGGGAGAGCAGGAGGTCTCTGGCTACCAGCCTTTCGCCACCGGTTTTCCAAGCGGTTTCCCCTCCGGTTATCCTTCCGGTTTTCACAGCGGCTCTGGATTCCCATCCAGTGGTGACGGATCCCACTCAGGCCATGAGGTCATCTTTCTGACAGAAGACGGGATGATGGAGGTGACAACACGGCGGCGTCCGGAGCAGGGTCGGGGATACGTAGAGGTCAGTGGAGATGGCAGTAGCCAGCATGAGGGGAGCACCTCAGCCAGTGGGCTCTCCCTGGGGGAGTCAACGGTCGCAGAAGGCGTGGTGCTGCCCCCTGGGTCTACCATGACTTACCCAGAGCATATCACCTATCTGGGAAACACGGGAAGAGGGGATGACCTGGACCTGGTGGAGGAAGACCAGGAGCTGGAGGGCCATGAGCAGAAAGGGCAGGAGCAAGAAGGACTGGAAGGGCCCATGGAGACAATCAATGTCACGGCACCAGCTGCATTCTTCTCTAGCCCAACAACAGCAACCGCCGTCTCAATGGTGACCCCTGTTGTGGTGGAGGAGCCTGCTGTAGTTGACGGTAAAAAGCTTATTTGATCATTTGGTCGTAGAAGTGTTCAACAGGCCATTGGTTATAGTATCTACGATCAGCCATTGTTTTCTTTGGTTCATCCACCACATGCAGCAACAGCTAATGAACAATGCCCCCTAGTAAGCATATTGCCTAATCAAACCATTATATTCTGACCCTGCCTCTTTCTAGCTACTCGTGACCTTTGTGAGCCTAATCAGTGTGGCACAGGCACCTGTTCTGTGCAGGATGGCATTGCTTTGTGCCAATGCCCACATGGATTCACTGGAGAGGACTGCAACACATATGAGTGTTGACAAGATACAAGATGTATTCACGTGATTACAACATTCCCGGTGTCTCTGTTATCAATCTGTTGTTATTTTTGTGTTTACATGCAAATGAAAGTTTCCCTGTCCTGCAATGTATACCGTTACAGGCATAGGCGGTGCGTGAGTCTCAAACTATAACCTGATTATATTTTGAAAAATTGTGATATGGCTGTCTGGACCTTTCACTGACATTCGCAACTCAACGATCATCTACACTTTTAAAAACAAAGGCAATGTTATTTTATTTAACTAGGCAAGTCAGTTAAGAACAAATGCTTATATTCAATGACGGCCTAGGAACACTGGGTTACCTGTCTGTTCAGGGGCAGAACGACAGATTTGTACCTTGTCAGCTCGGGGGTTTGAACTTGCAACCTTCCGGTTACTAGACCAACGCTCTAACCACTAGGCTACCCTGTTATTGAGAGTGATGCCATAGGGGAACCATTTTAGGGTCTCTGAAGAACCATACATGGTGTGGTTCTTTGAAAAACCATACAAAAATACAAAACCAGAAATGTTTTGGTCCCTCCAGGAATGGAATTGAATAGCCCTGCTGTAGGGTTTTAAGCCTTATTTGCACATTTCCCAGGGTACCTTTCATTTAAGTTACCAGTACCACCCGTGACTGTGTTTGCTAGTGACGAGAGATATGATTGTTGCATTCATTTTGTTACAGTCTTCCCCAACTGAGAAACTAAGTGAATTTGTTGCCATTCAAATGTTATTATTCAAGACAATACATATTTCATAAGACCTTATTTTGAGGGCCAAGTTTTAACTAAATACAGTGGCCTGAAACTCATAGTTTACAGTCCACATGAGTCCTGCAAAAAATCATGTTATGCTGGCTTGCAAAGTGATGCATAATTCGTATTGGCATCCAGCCAGAGTGACGAAATCTGACATTTAGACTAAAAAAAAAATCACCTGCAACCTGCATTCAGAATGACTGCTAGGGTTTGGAAAACTAAGATTACCCTAAACATCTAAACTGGAACAACCATTTCAGTAACAACCAAGTGCAAGTAACAGATTGGAATAGTTTAGAAAAATGTATGTTATTTCTGTATATTTGAGTAGCATAACATTAACGAATCAGTCAAAGCAACATGCAAACATTTCAACGATTTTACTGAGTTACAGTTCATATAAGGCAATCGGTCAATTGCAATAAATTAATTAGGCCCTAATCTATGGATTTCAAATGACTTGGCAGGGGCACAGCCATGGGTAGTCCAACGGGTATAGGCCCACCCACTTGGGAGCCAGGCCCAGCCAATCAGACGTAGTTTTTCCACACAAAGGGACTTTATTACAAACAGAAATACTCCTCAGTTGCATCAGCTGTCCAGGTGACTGGTCTCAGGTGATCCCGCAGGTGAAGAAGCCGGATGTGGAGGTCCTGAGCCTGCGTGGTTACACGTGGTCTGCGGTTGTGAGGCAGGTTGGATATACTGACAAATTCTCTAAAACGAGAGAGAAATTAACATTCAACTATTTGGTAACAGCTCTGGTGGACATTCGTGCAGTCAGCATGCAAATTGCACACTCCCTCAAAACTTCAGACATCTGTGGCATTGTGTTGTGTGACAAAACACAATGGTAGCGCCACCTATGGTTACAGCTAGCCTTATGGTAGAGCCGCCTATAGTTACAGCTAGCCTTATGGTAGCGCCGCCTATGGTTACAGGGGAGGGGAGGGTTGCATAAATGAAATAAATAGCCAACATTCTACAGTAATGTGTTAATGTGTCTATCTATCGGTTTGTGTGCAGCACTGCAGGGCTGTGCCGAAGGCTGGGTGGAGTTCATGGGGAGCTGCTACATGCACTTTCTAGAGAGAGACACCTGGCCCGACGCCGAGCAGCGCTGCCAAGAGCTCAACTCCCACCTGGTCAGCATCACCTCCCAACAGGAGCAGGAGTTTGTCAACTGTGAGTATAGATATAGGATGTGTGCAAATGTGTGTGTGTGTGTGTGTTTGCAAGCTTGTGTTTGTAAGTACTCTTTATTGTCTTAGTTGTGAAGTGTGTGTGTGTATGTGTGTGCATGCACACGTGTGTGTAATACATTTTTTGCACAAACATAGATCATATCTGATACACACTGTACATGACAGCTCAATGTTCTATTTTCCATATAGCTAACGCTCAGGACTATCAGTGGATTGGACTTAATGACAAGGACGTGCAGAATAAGTTCCGCTGGACAGATGGGAGTCCATTGGTGAGTTTTTTCCCCTCTCGGCCAGTTCAGATATCCCCTACTCTGGTCCCCTACTTTATTTTACTGTACTTTGCTTTTTTAAAAATTAGATCCGACTTTACTTTTAGTTGCGTACCCAATATGAATAACACTATTATTATTGATATTAATATTAAATTACCATTTGACTTCTTCACTCCATTTTATCCTCCTTTCTAATCAAATGGTCCTGTGTTGACGTCTTCGCATGCAGGGATTTGAGAACTGGAGGCCCAACCAGCCGGATAACTACTTTAACTCTGGAGAGGACTGTGTAGTGATGATCTGGCATGAGAACGGCCAGTGGAACGATGTTCCCTGCAACTACCACCTGCCCTTCACCTGCAAGAGTGAACCTGGTAGGCAGCAGGGGTTAAGTGGTTGAGGGTCAGGGGGGACAGAACATTAATTGGGTCAGCTGTCAGTGACTGAGCCAACAAGACAGAAAAATAAACCCTGGCTTTTTTTTAAATAGGGATGTCCGGGGGTGACTATGCACAAATAAGGGTTAATCAGGTGTTAATTGTAGTGAAACTGTGAGTCTTAAAACAAATTGGTACCCCCAAAAAACATTATTGTTGTTGGTCCAGCTCGCTATTTGTAGGGCACAACGAAGAGTCAATGTGTCATTCAAACTCTGACTTTATCGACATCGCTGGAAACAAACAGACAGATCTCATGAGATCATTTCCTTCGCCAATTCCTCTGGTTTCCCCTTCCTTCCCAGTCGTGTGCCACTCCCCTCCTGAGGTGGACAACGCCAGGCCGATGGGCAGCAGAAGAGACCGCTACCCCGTCAACTCTATCATCCTCTACCAGTGTGATGCAGGCTTCACACGGCGCCACCCGCCTGTTGCACGCTGCCTTCCCGACGGGCGGTGGGAGGAGCCACAAGTGGAGTGTATAGGACGTGAGTCTAACCTTCCTTGTTTAATCCATCGTGTCTCGTCCACTCCCATCAACTCAGATTCAAAAGCTCATTAAAGTAAGTTAGGCGAGATATGAGTGTCTCGCAGCAAGTTCCACTGCTGATTTTCATTCTTTCCCTTCTAATCAAGGGCTGATTTAGAGGTGGGTGCAATTAATTATCAGGTAGAAGAGAAACCCAGCAGTTCTCCGGACCGCCAGGCTCAATTTTGAATACCCCTGCATCTTTGATGGTTATTCAGACATGTTTTAAGGATGTCATCAACATGCGCCTCTCTCTCCCTCAGCTGATGCCACCCCCAGCAACCGACTACATAAGAGGTCCATCAGGAGACGGTCTAAAGCAACCAACAGTCGGTCATGGCGGGAGCTTCTCTAAGCAGGACTGAAGGGACACACTAAAAGAGAACCAAATGGACCGCTCTTGTAAAGAAACATTGATATTCAATGCCATTTTGCCTGACCTAAAGAGATAAAGTTCCCACCAAGGGTGGAAATGGGGAAAAGTTACTTTGGGAACCCACCAATGAAATAATCATTGAATTCACCTGTAGCTAATTTTTACATGTCAAAATGATTGAATTCCCTCATTTCCACCCCTGATTCCCATCATGTGTATATATATACACACATATAAACACCAAAGCACATTAGACATGATTTTGATAGTCCGACTGACAATGCTGATCTCTGAGTGTCACTCTGTGCCTTTGTGGGGGATATTTGGGCAGTGGTTCTCAACCTGGGGTACCAGCAACCCTGGGGGTACCTGGCCTATCCACAGGGGGTACTTGGGAAGACTCGAATATGTATAATTGAGAGGATACTTTGTGCAGAGCATTATGGACCTGATTTCGCCGTAATAAACGATGCCTTTCTTGTGCACGTCTTTCCTATGCACTTCTCAGTAGTTGGTACTCAGACTTACCTTATGAAGGTGCGTAATGGGATTTGCAGACGTGGTTTCCTTACGCGCAAAGAAATATATTGGTTTGTTTCATCCGGAAAGTTGTCATATTCAAGTTCAATCCATGATAAATTGGAAGGTGGGAAAAAAAGTGTAAAATAGGGGTTGAACAATACTACTATAAATCTACCATAAGCCGTACTAATCATCGAACTGTATGACAACGGTCCAGTCGTTATGAACCGTTCGCGGAGCTCCAGGTTTAACCTGCTAAGTGTTGTCTGAGTTCCATAATGATTCAAATAGGCTACATGTCCGAAATGATTGCACAATGTTAGACTAATGCTAGCGACGCTCAGGCAGTGAAAGGTTCTAGCTTGTATGGCTCCCTGGGCGAACCCACCGTGACATGATATCAATGACGTGACGTGCAAATAAGCGATAGAAAACCGATCGCGCAAATGTCACCATTCTGAATTTTTTATGCAGGCGCCCCGGGCTACCCATGTCGCCTATACCTAAATCCGCCACTACCCTCGGGAACAGTTTACACGGACGTGAAAGAGAACTAACACTAAGGTGACAGTTGTAAACGTGGGTGTTGTATGTGGGTATTACTGACCGTGGCCCCCGAGAGCGGCTAATATTTAATTAACATGATACATATTTTTGTATGAAACAGAAAAGCCTGGGCATATAATTAAACAATTCTAAAGTGCATACATCAACATCTGCAGGTTCAGCCATACAGAAGCCTATAACTTGGGTGTCCAAGGGTTCTACCTGGAACCAAAAATGTTCTCGTATGGGGACAGCCGAAGAACCCTTTTAGGTTCTAGATAGCACCTTTTTGGGGGTGATTTTCAGAGATCATAAGGAAAAACCATCTAAAACAATTGCAGTGTATTTACAATTCCCTTCTCCAAATGGATTGCTCATTTACCTAGCTCTTACCAATAGCTCTTATCCATTTATAAATGACCATGCATGGAGAACGCTGTTATTTCTATCGAGAAAAAAATGAAGTACATGCTTGGAACCAGCACTCTACCTTATTCATGCTTTCCTCGCGCTTAAAGCTGAGGGAATTAAGTCAACATCAGAATAGGGCTTTTCTGTATCTCTACCCAGAAGGGGTCTCATGCTTAAATTCAAGGTCAGAATACGCATAGAGAGAAAAGTGCATCAAAAAAGGGAATCGGAGTCTAATGGGTACAGTTGACAACAACAAAAAGGTTGAGAACCACTGATACAGGGGAATATGGGGGAGGTTCATCTTGTGTCAGAATCGTTTGAAAGGTTCATTAGTTTATGGTGTTCAGCCATTGGAGTCTTTTGATTGGGTGGTAGAGAGAATATTTGGTCCCTCATGTATTATACTCTGACTAGGGTGTGACTCAAAGAGATGTTGGACGGGTCAATAAAAATGGATAGTATTATTTATTTGGGGTCCCATCTGAATGGAGTGGGAACGAAACATCCCTCCCCAAGGCACTAGAGTGACACTGAAAGTCAAGAACAAAGTTTTAAAAAGTGTTTAGGATTGCAGCTGGATACTCTGAAGTCAAGCACATTTTTTCCCCCTTTTAGTTTATGTTTGATAATTCGCTTTTTTTTCTAGTGTTGGACCTTAGGACCAAATAGGGAACAACTCCTATATGTGAAGAAAAGAGACAGAGCAATGTTTGTCTGTTTCGGAATGTCGAACAGAGTACCTCCAACTCTGGCATAGTATTGTGCTCTCATCCTGGACCTTTGGGCTATTTTCGGGCACCAAATAATTCAGAACACAGAGACGAGTAGAGGGCGCACTTGCCACAAAGCCTGTTTTAGCATGAAGAAGAGAAAATGGACAACTTCAGAAATGGGGATAGTCCTCAATGGCGATGCCCACGCTGTCACAGAAGTGATCAATGGCAAAGATAGGACGTGTGCTCTCTTTTTTTATCTCTACGCTTCAGAACCATCTGGTGAAAATGCCATCGATGCAACTGTAGCACTATGGGAGCAGGCTAGCGTCCAACAATCCATGTGACCCTACAATCCATACGCTCATACACATGTTTGTCTGTTTATTTCTCACTGTGAATTCTCTCAAACAACGCTTTTGATATCAGATATCAAGCATTCTGATTAATGAATAAACAGGGCCTTTGTTTTCCATTCATCTTATTCACGACCCCAAGTCTCCCTGTGTGCAGGAAGGGAATTATGAGGGGTTGAATTGGTACTGAAGCACTTAAAAATGAATTGACACCAGTAGCATAACAAGCTGTGATGGCACAATGATAGAGGAGGAGGAGTTAGAGGACATGTTAAGTTGACGAGGATCCTTTTGGGTCGAATCATGTTTAACGTTTGGGAAGCAGGGGTTCATACTCAAGCTTCCCTCCCACCCGACTCACGCACGTTCAACAAACTCACTCAACACAACACAATACTCTCACACGTCGGAAGTGATGTCAACATTTGATGAATGGTTGAATGGTTTATGGGTGTCTCAGTGCAGAGGGAGGTCACACACACAGACACAGACCCCCCCCCCCCACACACACACACACACAGACACAAACAAACACACAAGAGAGAACGTATGGGTGTGTGCCCATGCACGTGAGTATAAAGTGTGTGTGTGTGTTGAATGAGTGTTTCAGCACAAAGAACATAGATACATGTGATAATGTTTATTCAGTGTGTGACATTCTAATAAGGGATTTGGATGTGACTATCAAATAAAATCTGAAATCGTCTGTTTCTGTTCAGTAATGTGTCCAAGTTATCTTTGATTTAGGTATTGTGTATATATATATGTATCATATTATACATTGTATACTATGAATATCATATGGCAATATTGTAAAAACCTTAATCCAACACCTAGCAACCTGGTCAAGAGATTTTGCCATAACAGGTAAGGTATTGAATTGGTGGACCCAGTCGATGGACCCAGCTTCCAGTCCAGATCAGGGCTATCCTCCCAAATTCGTTGCAATATGTAGCTACTGTATTAAGAAATTATAAAAAGTGAAGTACTGTGAGGGTCTGTGCATGCAGTATACTAGAGCAGGTGTTCTCAATCTGGGGGCCAGTACCCCTTTTGTGACAGCAAATTCATCATTCATAGTCAGAAGACAACTCCAGTGAAATAAGAAATAGCATACAAGGAGTTTAACTATGACTTCGGCAGTGCATGGCCGGACGAACCAAGTCTCAGAACCTGGGAAGGAACATTTCAAAGGCCTGAGTCTTTTGCATCGGAGAGAAACCCGTATCTACAGATATTGTCAACGGGCAGAGAAAAACATTTGCAGCTTTAAAACTAAAACAGTGCATTTATGTAAAAACTAATTGGGGTAATGCAAGACATTTGAGTTGAAAAATGTATAATTGGTGGAGTACTGTGGATGCCAATATTCCTGTGATATCCATGTTGCCCAGAGTTAAGAACATAAGGTGTATATTAACAATATTACATGTTATTGTATAACACACTCTAAACTTTTTACACAGATCCCTAAGCCAAAATTAGTTTAACCTGTTGTTGTTAGTAAGATTCATGAAAAAATGAAAAAAACATTTTATTTAATATATATATATATATATATATATTTAAAAAATAAACTCAGCAAAAAAATTAACGGTCCTTTTTCGGGACCCTGTCTTTCAAAGATAATTTGTAAAAATCCAAATAACTTCACAGATCTTCATTGTTTAAACACTGTTTCCCATGCTTGTTCAATGAACCTTAAACAATTAATGAACATGCACCTGTGGAACGATCGTTAAGACACTAACAGCTTACAGATGGTAGGCAATTATGGTCACAGTTATGAAAACTCAGGACACTAAAGAGGCCTTTCTACTGACTGAAAAACACCAAAAGATAGATGCCCAGGGTCCCTGCTCATCTGCGTGAACGTGCCTTAGGCATACTGCAAGGATGTATGAGGACTGCAGATGTGGCCAGGGCAATAAATTACAATGTCCGTACTGTGAGACGCCTAAGAGGGCGCTACAGGGAGACAGGACAGACAGCGGTTTGTCCTTGCAGTGGCAGACCACGTGTAAAAACAACTGCACAGGATCGATACATCCGAACATCACGCCTGCGGGACAGGTACAGGATGGCAACAACAACTGCCCAAGTTACACCAGGAACGCACTATACCTCCATCAGTGCTCAGACTGTCTGCAATAGGCTGAGAGAGGCTGGACTGAGGGCTTTTAGGCCTGTTGTAAGGCAGGTCCTCACCAGACATCACAGGTAACAACTTCACCTATGGGCACAAACCCACCATCAATGGACCAGACAGGACTGGAAAAAGTGCTCTTCACTGACGAGTCGCAGTTTTGTCTCACCAGAGGTGATGGTCAGATTCGCGTTTATTGGTCTAAGGAATGAGCGTTACACTCCTCTTTAAACCTGCGTATTCCTCCAAACCTCAGTTGTCCTGAGTCTGCACAACTCTGCCAGGACCTAGGATCAAGAGAGACGCTCAAGTCTTTTAGTACTATATCTCTTGACACAATGATGAAAATAATCATGGCCTCTAAACCTTCAAGCTGCATACTGGACCCTATTCCAACTAAACTACTGAAAGAGCTGCTTCCTGTGCTTGGCCCTCCTATGTTGAACATAATAAACGGCTCTCTATCCACTGGATGTGTACCAAACTCACTAAAAGTGGCAGTAATAAAGCCTCTCTTGAAAAAGCCAAACCTTGACCCAGAAAATATAAAAAACTATCGGCCTATATCGAATCTTCCATTCCTCTCAAAAATTTTAGAGAAGGCTGTTGCGCAGCAACTCACTGCCTTCCTGAAGACAAACAATGTATACGAAATGCTTCAGTCTGGTTTTAGACCCCATCATAGCACTGAGACGGCACTTGTGAAGGTGGTAAATGACATTTTAATGGCATCGGACCGAGGCTCTGCATCTGTCCTCGTGCCCCTAGACCTTAGTGCTGCTTTTGATACCATCGATCACCACATTCTTTTGGAGAGATTGGAAACCCAAATTGGTCTACACGGACATGTTCTGGCCTGGTTTAGATCTTATCTGTCGGAAAGATATCAGTTTGTCTCTGTGAATGGTTTGTCCTCTGACAAATCAACTGTAAATTTCGGTGTTCCTCAAGGTTCTGTTTTAGGACCACTATTGTTTTCACTATATATTTTACCTCTTGGGGATGTTATTCGAAAACATAATGTAAATTTTCACTGCTATGCGGATGACACACAGCTGTACATTTCAATGAAACATGGTGAAGCCCCAAAATTGCCCTCGCTAGAAGCATGTGTTTCAGACATAAGGAAGTGGATGGCTGCAAACTTTCTACTATTAAACTCGGACAAAACAGAGATGCTTGTTCTAGGTCCCAAGAAACAAAGAGATCTTCTGTTGAATCTGACAATTAATCTTAATGGTTGTACAGTCGTCTCAAATAAAACTGTGAAGGACCTCGGCGTTACTCTGGACCCTGATCTCTCTTTTGAAGAACATATCAAGACCATTTCGAGGACAGCTTTTTTCCATCTACGTAACATTGCAAAAATCAGAAACTTTCTGTCCAAAAATGATGCAGAAAAATTAATCCATGCTTTTGTCACTTCTAGGTTAGACTACTGCAATGCTCTATTTTCCGGCTACCCGGATAAAGCACTAAATAAACTTCAGTTAGTGCTAAATACGGCTGCTAGAATCCTGACTAGAACCAAAAAATGTGTTCATATTACTCCAGTGCTAGCCTCTCTACACTGGCTTCCTTTCAAAGCAAGGGCTGATTTCAAGGTTTTACTGCTAACCTACAAAACATTACATGGGCTTGCTCCTACCTATCTCTCTGATTTGGTCCTGCCGTACATACCTACACGTACGCTACGGTCACAAGACGCAGGCCTCCTAATTGTCCCTAGAATTTCTAAGCAAACAGCTGGAGGCAGGGCTTTCTCCTATGGAGCTCCATGCCTACCCATGTCAGAGACGCAAACTCGGTCTCAACCTTTAAGTCTTTACTGAAGACTCATCTCTTCAGTGGGTCATATGATTGAGTGTAGTCTGGCCCAGGAGTGGGAAGGTGAACGGAAAGGCTCTGGAGCAACGAACCGCCCTTGCTGTCTCTGCCTGGCCGGTTCCCCTCTTTCCACTGGGATTCTCTGCCTCTACCCTGTTACGGGGGCTGAGTCACTGGCTTACTGGGGCTCTCTCATGCCGTCCCTGGGGGGGGGTGCGTCACCTGGGTGGGTTGATTCACTGTTGTGGTCAGCCTGTCTGGGTTGGCGCCCCCCCTGGGTTGTGCCGTGGCGGAGATCTTTGTGGGCTATACTCGGCCTTGTCTCAGGATGGTAAGTTGGTGGTTGAAGATATCCCTCTAGTGGTGTGGGGGCTGTGGTTTGGCAAAGTGGGTGGGGTTATATCCTTCCTGTTTGGCCCTGTCCGGGGTGTCCTCGGATGGGGCCACAGTGTCTCCTGACCCCTCCTGTCTCAGCCTCCAGTATTTATGCTGCAGTAGTTTATGTGTCGGGGGGCTAGGGTCAGTTTGTTATATCTGGAGTACTTCTCCTGTCCTATTCGGTGTCCTGTGTGAATCTAAGTGTGCGTTCTCTAATTCTCTCCTTCTCTCTTTCTTTCTCTCTCTCGGAGGACCTGAGCCCTAGGACCATGCCCCAGGACTACCTGACATGATGACTCCTTGCTGTCCCCAGTCCACCTGGCCATGCTGCTGCTCCAGTTTCAACTGGCCTGGGCCCTAGGACCATGTCCCAGGACTACCTGACATGATGACTCCTTGCTGTCCCCAGTCCACCTGGCCATGCTGCTGCTCCAGTTTCAACTGTTCTGCCTTACTATTATTCAACCATGCTGGTCATTTATGAACATTTGAACATCTTGGCCACGTTCTGTTATAATCTCCACCCGGCACAGCCAGAAGAGGACTGGCCACCCCACATATGCTCTCTCTAATTCTCTCTTTCTTTCTCTCTCTCGGAGGACCTGAGCCCTAGGACCGTGCCCCAGGACTACCTGACATGATGACTCCTTGCTGTCCCCAGTCCACCTGACTGTGCTGCTGCTCCAGTTTCAACTGTTCTGCCTTATTATTATTCGACCATGCTGGTCATTTATGAACATTTGAACATCTAGGTCATGTTCTGTTATAATCTCTACCCGGCACAGCCAGAAGAGGACTGGCCACCCCACATAGCCTGGTTCCTCTCTAGGTTTCTTCCTAGGTTTTGGCCTTTCTAGGGAGTTTTTCCTAGCCACCGTGCTTTTACACCTGCATTGTTTGCCGTTTGGGGTTTTAGGCTGGGTTTCTGTACAGCACTTTGAGATATCAGCTGATGTACGAAGGGCTATATGAATAAATTTGATTTGATTTGATTTTGATTTGATTTACACCAAGGCCTGTACTCTGGAGTGGGATCGATTTGAAGGTGGAGGATCCGTCATGGTCTGGGGCGGGGTGTCACAGCATCATCGGACTGAACTTGTTGTTATTGAAGGCAATCTCAACGTTGTGCGTTACAGGGAAGACATCCTCTTCCCTCATGTGGTACCCTTCCTGCAGGCTCATCCTGACATGACCCTCCAGCATGACAATGCCACCAGCCATACTGTTCGTTCTGTGTGTGATTTCCTGCAAGACAGAAATGTATATATATATATATATATAAATACAGTGGGGAGAACAAGTATTTGATTCACTGCCGATTTTGCAGGTTTTCCTACTTACAAAGCATGTAGAGGCCTGTAATGTTTTATCATAGGTACACTTCAACTGTGAATGTCAGTTGGCTTTTTATAGCCGATCATTAAGAGTATCTCTACCGCTCCTGCTGTCTCTAGAGAGTTGAAAACAGCAGGTCTGGGACAGGTAGCACGTCCGGTGAACAGGTCAGGGTTCCAAGGCCGCAGGCAGAACAGTTGAAACTGGAGCAGCAGCACGGCCCCGTGGACTGGGGACAGCAAGGAGTCATCATGCCAGGTAGTACTGAGGCATGGTCTTAGAGCTCAGGTCCTCCGAGAGAGAAAGAAAGAAAGAGAAAGAGAGAATTAGAGAGAGCATACTTAAATTCACAGATGTTGCTTCAATATATCCTCATAATTTGCCCCCCTCATGATGCCATCTATTTTGTGAAGTGCACCAGACCCTCCTGCAGCAAAGCACCCGCACAACATGATGCTGCTACCCCCGAGCTTCAAGGTTGGGATGGTGTTCATCGGCTTGCAAGCCTCCCCCTTTTTCCTCCAAACATAACAATGGTCATTATGGCCAAACAGTTATATTTTTGTTTCATCAGACCAAAGGACATTTCTCCAAAAAGTACGATCTTTGTCCCCATGTAAAGTTGCAAACTGTAGTCTGGATTTTTATGGAGGTTTTGAAGCAGTGGCTTCTTCCTTGCTGAGCGGCCTTTCAGGTTATGTCGATATAGGACTCGTTTGTACTGTGGATATAGATACTTTTGTACCTGTTACCTCCAGCATCTTCACAAGGTCTTTTGCTGTTGTTCTGGGATTGATTTGCACTTTTCGCACCAAAGTACGTTAATGTCTAGCAGACAGAACGCGTCTCCTTCCTGAGCGGTATGATGGCTGCGTGGTCCCATGGTGTTTATACTTGCGTACTATTGTTTGTACAGGTGAACGTGGTACCTTCAGGCATTTGGAAGTTGCTCCCAAGGATGAACCAGACTTGTGCAGGGCAAAAAAAATAAATCTGAGATCTTGGCTGATTTCTTTTGATTTTCCCATGATGTCAAGCAAAGAGGCACTGAGTTTGAAGGTAGGCCTTGAAATACATCCACAGGTACACTTCCAATTGACTCAAATTATGTCAATTAGCCTATCAGAAGCTTCTAAAACCATTACATAATTTTCTGGAATTTTCCAAGCTGTTTAAAGGCACTGTCAATTAGTGTATGTAAACTTCTGACCCACTGGAATTGTGATACAGTGAATTATAAGTGAAATAATCTGTCTGTAAACAATTGTTGGAAAAATAACTTGTGTCATGCACAAAGTCATGCACAAGTCCTAACCGACATGCCAAAACTATAGTTTGTTAACAAGAAATTTGTGGAGTGGTTGAAAAACGAGTTTTAATGACTCCAACCTAAGTGTATGTAAACTTACGACTTCAACTGTATATATCTGGTCACGGACCCCCTGCAGTCCCTCGGACCCCACTTTGAGAACCCCCGTACTAGAGCATTCAGCAAGTAAACCTGTCTATCAAAGAGATCAAAAAGCCTATCAAGCTTGTCTTGCCAAGTACTGTATCCATCAAGATATTCTCTGATTCCGAATAAGGGTGCCATTCATATAAATCCACACCTTTATATAAACCAGTGGCACATCCCTTACCGTCGCTGTGAGCACAGACTCCCTTTTTTACTATATTTTGACCCCCTCCTGGAATCGCAAAAGTGAAAAAAAGAAGCAAATAATTATCTCTCTTAGGTCTCTAAAGTGAATACCTTAATTGCCGGCAGGCTGACCCAAACAAGCCTGCCCTGTGTGTGTACATGAGGGCAAGCATGCGTATGTGTTTGCATTCACGTGTGTGTGGGGAGGGGGAGGTCTGGGTGTGTGTTTGCCCTCCGCCCGTGTTAAGGCAGCAGGACGTGCTTTTTTGGAGGCCCCGGGAATCATAAAATTACAGGGACCTCTGTTTGCTCCTCAAGAGAGGGAGGGAGTGTGCTGGTGTAGTACTACCTACTGCCTTTGACTCCCTCTCCAACTCGGGCCCCCTCCATCTAAAGTGCTATTCCCAGACTGAGTGGCGCGTGCTGAGGAGGTTCTGTAGAGTGTGGAGTGCAAGTACACACACACATACAAGCACACGCATGCAAACACACACATACCCACACACAGTGCCCCGTTTGTATGGGTGCTCCCTGGTGGTAATGTAATGAATTACACTGCAGGAGGATTTCTTTCGCAATCAGCAGGGTCATGTTCATTAGGCACAAAACGAAAGAACACCAACTGAAACAGGGAAAGACCACCTTTTCCATTTCCATTGAACAAGACCCAGGCACCATTGGCAGGCACACATGATATAAATGCTATTATATTTTAATTCCTGTAGTCAAATGACCAAATCACCCTCCAGTGGCCTCATGGGTGAAATGTTATTCATAATTTCATAATTAATAAACTGTCACACACTGATCGGTTTCACCTCTCTTTGTGATTGTCTCCACCCCCTTCCAGGTGTCGCCCATCGTCCCCATTATCCCCAGGGTACTTATACCTGTGTTCTCTGTTTGCCTGTTGCCAGTTCGTCTTGCTTGCCAAGTCAACCAGCGTTTTTTCTCAGCCCCTGCTTTTCCCAGTCGCTCTTTTTCTTGCCCTCCTGGTTTTGACCGTTGCATGTCCTGACTCTGAGGCCGCCTGCCTGACCAGTCTGCCTGCCCCTGACCCTGACCCTGCCGACCTGTATCTTTGCCCCACCTCTGGATTATTGACCTCTGCCTACCCTGACCCTGAGCCTGCCTGCACCGTTGCCCCACCTCTGGTTTACTGACCCCTGCCTGCCTTGACCTGTCTATTGCCTGCCCTTGTTGGATTATTAAACCATTGTTAATTCAACGTTGTCTGCATCTAGGTCTTACCTTCATACCCGATATAAGCATTTTTTTTTTGGAAACCTTGCAGAAAATCTGGTGTTTGTTATATTTCAGTCTTCTGTTATGTATATAAAGTGCAATATTGGGGTGTAAACTCAAACATGATTTTATTCCATTTAATATATATGCCATTTAGTCGACGCTTTTATCTCAAGAGCCTTACAGTCATGCGTGAATACATTTTGCGTATGGGTGGCCCCAGGTACTGAACCCACAATCCTGCCGACGCAAGTGATAACGTCAAAGGAGGGAGGACATCATTCATTCGTTAGAAAAGTTATTCATGTCACATAACTTGATTAAAGTCGCATAATATGGATGGAACAGGGGGTGGTCATAAGATACTGTCAAAACACCTTCTATCATGACATAGTCTATATACCATCCCCCATCGTCATCAAATGCATCATTCCATTTCAATCCTTATACAAAACAAGACATGGTAAAACATTTTAACATATAAGGATAATCCAGAAATGTGGCTAAAACTATGAATTACATACATTGAACTGAAAGTGCTGCAGGAACAATGAGATAGCTACATACAGTTCAACAAAACACCAAGGGAAAGAGCTTGGTTGGACAACAAAATCACTGGCAAAGCATTATGAGGGCGGCGGGCCTTGCAGTGGTTGAACACCTTCCCTGAGTCTGAAATGTAACGACCCTTTACTGTGACACAAACCTGGCAATACAACACTAAATAGTCAGTTTGTGTATCCGTTCTGGTTGGCGTCTCAGTGGGGAGTGGCGGTATGACTGATATTATGTACAGTATGAGGAGATGTCGACAGTTCACTAGAACTGTAAAGTGGACACTGTGAGGGCAGAACTGGCTAATGCTAACTAGCATCCAGGCAAGGGTTGTGTAACAGTGCACCGTTTGTGATGAATGGGGAAGTTCTATGTGCTTTCTGTTGTACTGTAGTTGTGCTCTTTACTATTATTGTCCTCTGGTTTTTGTTGAGTGGAAGTTGAGGGGAGGTTTACCGATTGCAGTAGACACTGTATTTCTGATGCAGAGGGGGGAATCCCAAATTCCGCACCCCCGGTTCTGAAGGGCCGCAGTTAGGGCGGGCCTTTGCAATGGGGTAACGGATGCTCCCATCAGCCAACCAGCCTGCGTCGCAGCGGTCCAATCCCATGAACCGCCAGGCGGCATAGAGCTGGCCCACCTTTGCGATGAGACCGCCGTCTGTGGTGCACGCCCCAACCGCTTCGGTGAAGTTGAGCTTACGGGGACCATTCAGAAAGTAAACTGTCCCTATGACGGAAAAGAGAGACAGGAGATTCTAGTAAGTTCTGAGCACGTCGAAGGAGAAGACAGATTAAAAGCAAGTTTGACAATTCCAATCATTCACATTTCTCCTGTTACACTTATTGTTTGCGGAAGTGTTTTGCATGCGTTTTGTTTCCCGAGGCGAGATGTTTTATGGAGAGCGACACGCACACTGACCCTTGGGGGCGGCTGAGAAACAGAAGGCGTCAAAGCGGTGGAGGTGTCGGTGGCGTTGTCCATAACTACGGAGACCGGAGGCTAAGTCCACGCCCCCACAGGCCTCCCGCGGCATGGTGATTGGGTACTGAGCCGTCCCGTCAGCTAACCAGCCGGCGTTGCACCAGTCCAGCCCCTCATCCCAGGCGGCGAAGAGCTGCTCAAAGGTGGCCAGGGTTGAGTCCTGCTCCTCACACGCACGCTGGGCCCCCAGGAAGTTGAAATGGTAGCGTCCCATCTTGGATTGGTAGGGAAATACCACTCCTATAACAGGGATAAAGTGAGACATTTGCTGGAGGGGTTAAAGTGCTATAGGATCCAGCAACTGTCCTTTTCAGTTAAAAATGCCATTCATGACACTCGTAAGGATAATAGGTTGAAGGTCATTTAATAAATAGACCATAGCTGGAACTAGGGATGTGAACGTTTAAACGTTTCAACAAAATTGGGATCGTTACAGTTTAGAGAAACTAACTAACCTTTTATTAAAAATTTTTAAACACAGTGCAGTTATCACAAAACTACCACTAAAAAGGTTCCGATCATCATCTTAAAGGGAAACATTTCAATTCAACGAATACCTAATGCAGCAATGCCGTAAGGTTAGTAAGAGATATGCATATTTCAAATGATTTCGCCACGGATATAAAGCGCTCCACACTCCCATCAATGTTAACAGTTGGGAAAATGGCAGAGAGTGAGACAGGGACGCGACAGCAGCGAAGTCCTGCGTGGCAATACTTTGATAAGTCCAATGAGAAGCTGGCGAAACGCAAACGTTGTGAGGTGGATTTGAGCTACAGTGGAAGTTCAGGTGCAATGCTGAACCATCTGAAAAGGGAGGCACCGTGAGACCCAAGTCATTGCTGCCCCCAACAACAGACCTTAGAAATGCTCTTCACACGAAAGAAGTGCAATGAAGGATGGAGTGAAAAAGTCACAGCGCTGATTACAGAAATGATTGCAGTTGATATGCAGCCATTGTCAATGGTAGAGGATGTCCACTTCAATGCCCCGATGGCATATAGATGCCATGTTGAAAAACATTGACGGTCCGGATGGAGAAATTGTACCATGATTGCTCTGCAAGTACACAGCTCAAGCTCTCAATGTCATACACCCTATACATGGCGTTAACAACAAATTGTTGGACGCCTATGAACACGCTGTCATACATCACTGCAATGAGCCATCACGTTGACGAGAAGTGGGATATGAAGTCCCATGTACTGACTACTGATACACAGCAGAGAGCCTAAAAACGTAATTAACTACCATCATTGCTGAGTGGGTGAGGGACAGCAGTAAGTGCCGTCTGGTAGCCATGACTGAGGTAGATTGAACTGCATTGCCCCCTAGTGGTCATATGCAGGACCATTATTGTGAATTCACATGTTTTAAAAGATATATACAGTACCAGTCAAAACCTACTCATTCAAGGGTTTTTCTTTATTTTACAATTTTCTACATTGTAGAATAATAGTGAAATAAAACTATGAAATAACACATGGAATCATGTAGTAACCAAAAAAGTGTTAAAAAAATAAAATTACATTTTATATTTCAGATTCTCGTACTGTATATAATAATTTAAATGTTTAAACTATTTAAAAAATGGCTGTTTAAATGTTAAGAACATTTTTACATTCGTCACATCCCTCGATTGAACGGAGTGAACCCTGTGTTCTGTTGTTTAGAGCTGAGGGAGCTGACAGACAGACAGAAACACACACCTCGCAGCTCCAGCTCCACCGTCACGCTCTCGTCTTCTAGCCCGTCGATGATCTCACAGCGGTAGCGGCCCGTGTCGTTCTGGTGCAGCTCGTTGATCACCAAAGACATGTCCCCTGGTGCCGCCCGATGCAGGCGCACTCGCCCCTGGAAGCTGCCGTAGCTACGGTGACGGTTGCCCATGGCGACTATCACGTCTGTTTCGTGGGCGGTCTTACCCGCGCCGTTGGAGGGTAGCCAAGACCATTTGACCCGGGTCCGGCGGGGGCCGTTGATCTCGGGCTCGTAGCGGTAGTGACAGGGCAGGGTGATGTTACTGCCCCTGGCTGCTGACACCGAGGGCTGGGGGGACTCCACGTGGAGACGCACCCTCTTAATGTAGACTGGAGAAGAAACAGACAAGGACAGGACACAGGATAGATAAGAGTTATGCAGTAGAGTAGATACTGGATAGGAGCCAGGAACTTTTCCTGACCATGTGATCAAACCAGAGCCTGTAGTAAGTAAGAACCTGGGTCTGCCGCCTTCAGTGTACAGTGCCTTGCAAAAGTATTCACCTCCCCTTGGCATTCACCTCCTGTAATTTAAATGGATTTTTATTTGGATTTCATGTAATGGACATACTCAAAATAGTTCAAAAAAAGTTCAAATTGGTGAAGTGAAGAAAAAAGTTTGAAAAATAAAAATAATAAAAATTAATAAAAGTGGTGTGTGCATATGTATCCACCCCCTTTGCTATGAAGCCCCTAAATAAGATCTGGTGCAACCAATTACCTTCAGAAGTCACATAATTAGTTAAATAAAGTCCACCTGTGTGCAATCTAAGTGTCACATGATCTGTCACATGATCTCAGTATATATATACACACACCTGTTCTGAAAAGCCCCAGAGTCTGCAACACCACCAAGCAAGCGGCACCACCAAGCAAGCGGCACCATGAAGACCAAGGAGCTCTCCAAACAGGTCAGGGACAAAGTTGTGGAGAAGTACAGATCAGGGTTGGGTTATAAAAACATATCCCAAACTTTGAACATCCCACTGAGCACCATTAAATCCATTCTTTTAAAAATTGAAAGAATATGGCACCACAACAAACCTGCCAAGAGAGGGCCGCCCACCAAGACTCACGGACCAGGCAAGGAGGGCCTTAATCAGTGAGGCAACAAAGAGACCAAAGATAACCTTGAAGGAGCTGCAAAGCTCCACAGCGGAGATTGGTGAATCTGTCCATAGGACCACTTTATGCTGTACACTCCACAGAGCTGGGCTTTACTGAAGAGTGGCAAGAAAAAAGGCATTGCTTAAGAAAAAAATATGCAAACACGTTTGGTGTTCGACAAAAGGCATGTGGGGGACTCCCCAAACATATGGAAGAAGGTACTCTGGATAGATGAGACTAAAATGTAGCTTTTTGGCCATCAAGGAAAACGCTATGTCTGGCGCAAACCCAACACCTCTCATCACCCCGAGAACATAATGCATTATGCTGTGGGGATGTTTTTCATCGGCAGGGACTGGGAAACTGGTCAGAATTGAATGAATGATGGATGGCTCTAAATACAGGGAAATTCTTGAGGGAAACCTGTTTCAGTCTTCCAGAGATTTGAGACTGGGATGGAGGTTCACCTTCCAGCAGGACAATGACCCTAAGCATACTGCTAAAGCAGCACTCGAGTGGTTTAAGGGGGAACATTTAAATGTCTTGAAATGGCCTAGTCAAAGCCCAGACCTCAATCCCAACTGAGAATATGTGGTATGACTTAAAATTTGCTGTACACCAGCAGAACCCATCCAACTTGAAGGAGCTGGAGCAGTTTTGCCTTGAAGAATGGGCAAAAATCACAGTGTCTCGATGTGCCAAGCTTATAAAGACATACCCCAAGAGACTTACTGCTGTAATTGCTGCAAAAGGTGGCTCTACAAAGTATTGACATTGGGGGGGTGAATAGTTATGCACGCTCAAGTTTTCCGTTTTTTTGTTGTCTTATTTCTTGTTTGTTTCACCCCACAAAATGTTTTTGCATCTTCAAAGTGGTAGACATGTTGTGTAAATCAAATCATACAAACCCCCCCAAAAAATCTATTTTAATTCCAGGTTGTAAGGCAATAAAATAGGAAAAATGCAAAGGGGTGGTGAATACTTTCGCAAGCTACTGTATTTGGGTCTTCCCAGGTGATCAGACCCTTTTGGGGACTCTTGGGAATGGTGCGTCTATAAAATCTAACCTGCACTCAGTTTTGCATGTGTACTGACAAAACATACTGTGTAGCACATATCGTATAAATGAATACCACTCTAGATGGTGTGTTGTCTGCTACAACTTAGGCATGGTCAGGCTTGTCACACGCAATGGAATGGTCTTTGATCCTATATATGAAGAGGCTCCACTTACGATCATTATACCCTTTTAACATTATCGTGCCAATCCAAACCAAACTGTGCTAAAACTGGTATTTTCTTTTCCAGCAGTTTCAGAAAACGTTGGTGGATATATCGTCAGGTCAGCCCAGTACAGCTTGGCTCAGATTAGTGTGAACAGGTTATTTGTGTATTTATGAAAATACTGTATTACATACTCTCTCCGTTGCCATCGCCGTCCATAACGTCATGGTAGAAGAAGCCGTTGTTGAATATGGGGAAGGCGTGGTTGGAGACCAGGACGTACATCCAGACGACCAATAGGGGGTGTAGGGGGCTCAACATCCTTACAGCGGAACACTGGGATCTGACTTGCTCTGCAAAGGATTCATGTCAGTACATGTTTTAATGGTGAAATGACTCAACCTGGACTAGATGGTCCAACATGGTACATTCCACTCAATTGTCCCCTATCTTATCAAATCCATAGCCGTGGGAAGTAGTTTGGGGGGGCTGCGGCATCAGTTCAGCTAAACATAGGGTGTGGCAAAGTGGGGTGTGTGGAGATACACCCACCAGATGAAGCTCATTTTACTGTACGTCTACACTATTTCAAAACGTTCAAATGCTATTTGGAGAACAGCAAAAACATACATGTCCCCCGGACTTTATCATCTCAATATTAGGTTTAAAGGTTTGTGGAATGGTGTGTGTATGATGTACTACTCAACCTCATCAGACATAGGTTACATTGACTAATTTAGCCTATTTGTGGGAACAGTGCAACATGAAATAGATGCATTAAACAAACTATCAAGGCCGACTCCAAATACCGACATCAATGTGAAATAGCGACATCAATGTGAAATAGCGACATCAATGTGAAATAGCGACATCAATGTGAAAGTAAGCGGATCATAAAACAGCTGACTGTGAATGCAAACGATGCCAGATAAATCCGACACATGCATTGAAATAAAAGCCATACACCAAAGGAATTATTTAAGCCTACAATCGACAAAATCAATTAGCCCGCTAGAATTAGGCTATTCTACAGAACACGTGTTCGGTTCAATCTTCCTTTCTTTCCTATCCACCCCCAATGACAATCCTATTTTCTCCATCAATATGAAAATAGCCTTTGCACATGTCTGTCTCACTCTGCACACCAGTGCTAGTCAGTGCTTATTATTGACCTCCAGGGGACCCACAACCAATGTTCCCTCCCCAAAAAATTGGGCACTGAGCAAATTTCAGGTCTGCTGAGCGTAAACTTGAACGTTGTGAAAATTCTGTGCAACTTCCAGCACGTGTTTACTGTGAACACTGAGGCTGTATCCGCTTTAAGTTACAGTTTTACTGTGAACACTGAGGCTGTATCCGCTTTAAGTTACAGTTTTACTGTGAACACTGAGGCTGTATCCGCTTTAAGTTACAGTTTTACTGTGAACACTGAGGCTGTATCCGCTTTAAGTTACAGTTTTACTGTGAACACTGAGGCTGTATCCGCTTTAAGTTACAGTTTTACTGTGAACACTGAGGCTGTATCCGCTTTAAGTTACAGCTTTAACAGTGGCCATGTAGGCTACTGTGGCTATTTGATCATAATGTAGGCCTACCGGAGTGGCCTACCGTAAAAAACAATGGAGAAAATGCATCCCATAACATTATAACATGGAAATAGCTGTTCTATCATCCAGCAAACAGTAGCAGCCAATGTGTGGTGTTAAATGTAGGCCTACATTCCATGAGACTTTTGGAGAAAAAAACATGCAGGGCTTGACATTATCTCAAAATACAACACTGCCCCTTTAAGACAAAAAAAAGCTCTTTATCTGACTCACTTTTCAAAGATGTCTACAAACGTATATGTTATGTCCTCTTGAAGCAATCACTTCTATTGCTGACTACAAATTATCTATAACTGGGCTACTAACTCACCAACTAGCAAAGGATATGAACAAAATGTGCACATGTGGCTACATGCAGCTCTCGCTTTGTTCTTAAAACAAGCGCATCTACTCACGACCGCTCATGCTGTAAACATGATCAACCGGTTGGTGACCACTGCGCTAGAAAGTTGAATGAAGTTCAATCTTGTGTTTCTCTCTGGGGGATGATATTTCTGCGCGGCAGTCTCGGGCTACTGTGGCGCAGCTTATTTTTTTATTTTTTTATTTATTTTTATTTCACCTTTATTTAACCAGGTAGGCTAGTTGAGAACAAGTTCTCATTTGCAACTGCGACCTGGCCAAGATAAAGCATAGCAGTGTGAACAGACAACACAGAGTTACACATGGAATAAACAATTAACAAGTCAATAACACAGTAGAAAAAAAATGGGCAGTCTATATACAATGTGTGCAAAAGGCATGAGGAGGTAGGCAAATAATACAATTTTGCAGATTAACACTGGGGTGATAAATGATCAGATGGTCATGTACAGGTAGAGATATTGGTGTGCAAAAGAGCAGAAAAGTAAATAAATAAATTAAAAAAACAGTATAAAAACAGTATGGGAATGAGGTAGGTGAAAATGGGTGGGCTATTTACCAATAGACTATGTACAGCTGCAGCGATCGGTTAGCTTAAAGGGAACATTGCCCACAACCCTATTATTATTATTATTATTATTTCTGGCGGCAAGTGGGGAGGCCCCCAACCAAAACCCAAAGGCATAAACCATGGCCAAATGTGGGGAGGCCCCCAACCAAAATCAAAGGCATAAACCATGGCCAAATGTGGGGAGGCCCCCCAACCAAAACCCAAAGGCATAAACCATGGCCAAATGTGGGGAGGCCCCCAACCAAAGGCATAAACCATGGCAAAGGCATAAACCATGGCCAAATGTGGGGAGGCCCCAACCAAAACCCAAAGGCATAAACCATGGCCAAATGTGGGAGGCCCCCAACCAAAACCCAAAGGCATAAACCATGGCCAAATGTGGGAGGCCCCCAACTAAAACCCAAAGGCAAAACCATGGCCAAATAAACCCCAAAGGCATAAACCATGGCCAAATGTGGGGAGGCCCCCAACCAAAACCCAAAGGCATAAACCATGGCCAAATGTGGGGAGGCCCCCAAAAACCAAAACCCAAAGGCATAAACCATGGCCAAATGTGGGAGGCCCCAACCAAAACCAAAAACCCAAAGGCATAAACCATGGCCAAATGTGGGGAGGCCCCCAAAGGCATAAACCAAAACCCAAAGGCATAAACCATGGCCAAATGTGGGGAGGCCCCCAACCAAAACCCAAAGGCATAAACCATGGCCAAATGTGGGGAGGCCCCCAACCAAAACCCAAAGGCATAAACCATGGCCAAATGTGGGGAGGCCCCCAACCAAAACCCAAAGGCATAAACCATGGCCAAATGTGGGGAGGCCCCCAACCAAAACCCAAAGGCCCATGGCCAAATGTGGGGAGGCCCCAACCAAAACCCAAAGGCATAAACCATGGCCAAATGTGGGAGGCCCCCAACCAAAACCCAAAGGCATAAACCATGGCCAAATGTGGGGAGGCCCCCAACCAAAACCCAAAGGCATAAACCACATGGCCAAATGTGGGAGGCCCCCAACCAAAACCCAAAGGCATAAACCATGGCCAAATGGCCAAAAACCCAAAGGCATAAACCATGGCCAAATGTGGGAGGCCCCCAACCAAAACCCAAAGGCATAAACCACATGGCCAAATGTGGGGAGGCCCCCAACCAAAACCCAAAGGCATAAACCATGGCCAAATGTGGGGAGGCCCCCAACCAAAACCCAAAGGCATAAACCACATGGCCAAATGTGGGGAGGCCCCCAACCAAAACCCAAAGGCATAAACCAAATGGCCAAATGCATAAACCATGGCCAAATGGGGGAGGCCCCCAACCAAAACCCAAAGGCATAAACCATGGCCAAATGTGGGGAGGCCCAAAACCAAAGGCATAAACCATGGCAAAACCCAAAGGCATAAACCACATGGCCAAATGTGGGAAACCAAAACCCAAAGGCATAAAACCATGGCCAAATGTGGGAGGCCCCAACCAAAACCCAAAGGCATAAACCATGGCCAAATGTGGGGGCCCCCAGGCCCCCAACCCCCAAAAAACCCAAAGGCATAAACCATGGCCAAATGTGGGAGGCCCCAACCAAAACCCAAAGGCATAAACCATGGCCAAATGTGGGGAGGCCCCCAACCAAAACCCAAAGGCATAAACCATGGCCAAATGTGGGGAGGCCCCAACCAAAACCCAAAGGCATAAACCATGGCCAAATGTGGGGAGGCCCCAACCAAAACCCAAAGGCATAAACCATGGCCAAATGTGGGAGGCCCCCAACCAAAACCCAAAGGCATAAACCATGGCCAAATGGCCAAATGGGGAGGCCCCCAACCAAAACCCAAAGGCATAAACCATGGCCAAATGTGGGAGGCCCCCAACCAAAACCCAAAGGCATAAAAACCACATGGCCAAATGGGGAGGCCCCAACCAAAACCCAAAGGCATAAACCATGGCCAAATGTGGGGAGGCCCCCAACCAAAACCCAAAGGCATAAACCATGGCCAAATGTGGGAGGCCCCCAACCAAAACCCAAAGGCATAAACCATGGCCAAATGGCCCCCAACCAAAACCCAAAGGCATAAACCATGGCCAAATGTGGGAGGCCCCCAACCAAAACCCAAAGGCATAAACCCATGGCCAAATGTGGGGAGGCCCCAACCAAAACCCAAAGGCAAAACCCAAAGGGGAGGCATAAAAAACCCAAAGGCATAAACCATGGCCAAATGTGGGGAGGCCCCAACCAAAACCCAAAGGCATAAAACCATGGCCAGGGGAGGCCCCCAACCAAAACCCAAAGGCATAAACCACATGGCCAAATGTGGGGAGGCCCCCAACCAAAACCCAAAGGCATAAACCACATGGCCAAATGTGGGGAGGCCCCCAACCAAAACCCAAAGGCATAAACCACATGGCCAAATGTGGGGAGGCCCCCAACCAAAACCCAAAGGCATAAACCATGGCCAAATGTGGGGAGGCCCCCAACCAAAACCCAAAGGCATAAACCATGGCCAAATGTGGGGAGGCCCCCAACCAAAACCCAAAGGCATAAACCACATGGCCAAATGTGGGGAGGCCCCCAACCAAAACCCAAAGGCATAAACCAAATGGCCAAATGTGGGGAGGCCCCCAACCAAAACCCAAAGGCATAAACCAAATGGCCAAATGTGGGGAGGCC
Organism: Oncorhynchus nerka; assembly: GCF_034236695.1. NCBI lineage: Eukaryota > Metazoa > Chordata > Actinopteri > Salmoniformes > Salmonidae > Oncorhynchus > Oncorhynchus nerka. The sequence goes on along the minus strand of NC_088404.1, from coordinate 53,840,785 downwards.
CCAACCAAAACCCAAAGGCATAAACCATGGCCAAATGTGGGGAGGCCCCCAACATAAACCATGGCCAAATGTGGCCAAAAACCCAAAGGCATAAACCAAATGGCCAAATGTGGGGAAAACCCAAAGGCATAAACCATGGCCAAATGTGGGGAGGCCCCAACCAAAACCCAAAGGCATAAACCATGGCCAAATGTGGGGAGGCCCCCAACCAAAACCCAAAGGCATAAACCACATGGCCAAATGTGGGAGGCCCCAACCAAAACCCAAAGGCATAAACCATGGCAAAAACCAAAACCCAAAGGCCCAAATGGCATAAAAAACCCAAAGGCATAAACCACATGGCCAAATGTGGGAGGCCCCAACCAAAACCCAAAGGCATAAACCAAATGGCCAAATGTGGGAGGCCCCAACCAAAACCCAAAGGCATAAACCAAATGGCCAAATGTGGGAGGCCCCCAACCAAAACCCAAAGGCATAAACCAAATGGCCAAATGGGGAGGCCCCCAACCAAAACCCAAAGGCATAAACCAAATGGCCAAATGTGGGGAGGCCCCCAACCAAAACCCAAAGGCATAAACCAAATAGCCAAATGTGGGGAGGCCCCCAACCAAAACCCAAAGGCATAAACCATGGCCAAATGTGGGGAGGCCCCCAACCAAAACCCAAAGGCATAAACCACATGGCCAAATGTGGGAGGCCCCAAAACCCAAAGGCATAAACCAACCAAAACCCAAAGGCATAAACCAAATGGCCAAATGTGGGGAGGCCCCCAACCAAAACCCAAAGGCATAAACCATGGCCAAATGTGGGGAGGCCCCCAACCAAAACCCAAAGGCATAAACCATGGCCAAATGTGGGGAGGCCCCCAACCAAAACCCAAAGGCATAAACCATGGCCAAATGTGGGGAGGCCCCCAACCAAAACCCAAAGGCATAAACCACATGGCCAAATGTGGGGAGGCCCCCAACCAAAACCCAAAGGCATAAACCACATGGCCAAATGTGGGGAGGCCCCCAACCAAAACCCAAAGGCATAAACCACATGGCCAAATGTGGGGAGGCCCCCAACCAAAACCCAAAGGCATAAACCACATGGCCAAATGTGGGGAGGCCCCCAACCAAAACCCAAAGGCATAAACCAAATGGCCAAATGTGGGGAGGCCCCCAACCAAAACCCAAAGGCATAAACCAAATGGCCAAATGTGGGGAGGCCCCCAACCAAAACCCAAAGGCATAAACCAAATAGCCAAATGTGGGGAGGCCCCCAACCAAAACCCAAAGGCATAAACCACATGGCCAAATGTGGGGAGGCCCCCAACCAAAACCCAAAGGCATAAACCACATGGCCAAATGTGGGGAGGCCCCCAACCAAAACCCAAAGGCATAAACCAAATGGCCAAATGTGGGGAGGCCCCCAATCAAAACCCAAAGGCATAAACCATGGCCAAATGTGGGGAGGCCCCCAACCAAAACCCAAAGGCATAAACCATGGCCAAATGTGTAGAATAGCAGAACATTTGCTTAAAAAATTACTTTATTACATTTCAGTTTTTTTTTCACAGTTGTACTAAGGACAAATAACGTGCAATGAATACAAATAAACCGAAATACAGGCTATAATTGTTCAGTCAGTGTTTCGTCCAGCAGCTAATGCTGTGTTCACGTGCTATCAGAGTTATCGGTAATTTCCTATGTCGGACCGGGAAGTTTCACTTGAATGACTCTCCAAATCGCAATTACAAAGGGTCACTGAGAAAATGTTGTTGTCCGAGTTGCCGAGTTTCACCACTGACCTTAAACCCTTTCAACCAACAGATGACAACAAGTCGGTTTTTGACAAATACAATATGGGTAATGTAGCTAGTTTTACCATATTGTCAATGTTAAGCAAGCTAGCTAACTTTACTATAAGCAACGTTAGTTAGCTTATCAAACTAGTTCAAATCTTATTGGTTGAATATTGTTCCGAACAAAAAGCACATGAATGAAACAAAGTTGTATTTCCAACATCCAAAATAAGAAGTAGGAAGCTCCGAGAAGCACGTGAACGCAGCATGTCAAATTTGAGGGGAATTGTGGACTTTGAGGTACCAAATTTTACACACAGCTAGAACAAGTCCTTAGAAGTGTTTTTAGCAACAGTGCCATTGCAGAGTTTTAAAACCCATGCAGTCTTTTTATTTGTAATATATCCTTGAACGTCTAATCAATCATTGTGTGTGTTTATTTATTGAATATAACCCCAAAATATATTTTTAATAATTGATATCCCTGGGCCTCCTTGCTCAGTCCGACAGTGTGGGCGTGGGGATACAAATTAGATTTTATATTTACATATACAGCACTGATTGGCTGATTGAAGTCTAAAACCCACCACTTTACTCCTTAGGAAAAAAACAAAGTCACATGGTTTTCAACCTGTCAGTTGGAGCTGGAGTTGAACCCTGAAAGCAGCGAACTTCCACAGGTGTGTAGACTACTCTGTTTTGTCATCAAAATACATCATGCATCCTAATTTGTTATATTATTGTTTTACTGTTTTCAATAGGTCAACAGAAGATGCAGACAGGTCCCAGAACAGCCTGTTTGCAGGGTGGATCATTCTGGCCTATACCCTGTCTACTGTCTATTCATTGCAGTAAACCATGATTATCTACAGGGCATACTATAGGCCTCTGCAATTTTAGCTAGTTAACATTAGCATTGCTAGCTATTTGGACGAACTTGGCTAGCTAATAGCAACATAGTCATCTTTCTAAAATAAATTTGACATAATGATGGCATAGTTGTTTTCTTAAATGATAATGCCCTCGAAGCCAATATATCCCCAAAACACTGGTTTCGAGGGCATTATCTATTTTATACAACGGGTTACCAACAGATTCAAATAATGATTGAACATTTCAGTAAAAACTTTATTTTGATGAATTTACTCATACTATTTCATCCTTCCACGAGATATAGTCCAAACACAAATCTAGGGTTGCTACCCAAGGTGGCTGGTCGTTCATTCTGTAGATTAGGTTGCCAGAGACGCGACCCAGTTGTGAAGTCTTTTTCTCCGAAATATATGGACACAGCCCAGTCGTTTGTTCTAAATATTCCGTTGCCATGATGGCTGGCAAAGTTCTCATCTCGAGCTTGCTAGCTAGTCAACTTTGGATAACACAGTCACATCAAACACTGCAGCCAGAATAACAGCAAAGTAGCCGCATTTGCGTTTGTTTAAGCTGTTTTCCATTGACATTTTATTTTTGGTATACATACATAAGAATCAGCTAATGATGTGACATTTCACCTAGCTTGTTTCCAAGCCACAGTTTGCATTGAGTAGAGTAGAACTTTTAGTCGGGCATCAGTCTTCAAAATAACATTCAAAATGAAACATGTGACCCATGAATTGCATGTTATTTACTTTTAATAATATATAGACGAATAACTGTCTCTAGACCAGGGTTTCCCTAACTCGGTCCTCGGAACCAACAGGGGGCCCGTTTTGGTCTTTGCCCTAGCACTGGACAGCTGATTCAAGTAATCAACTAATCATCAAGCTTTGATCATTTGAATCAGCTGTGTAGTGTTAGGGAAAAAACCAAAACGTGCAACACTTGGGGCCCCTAGGGCCGAGTTTGGGAAAACACTGCTCAAGACACTTACTTCTTGAATGGTTCCTGCCACTGCCGGGTGAAAGATGGGTGGATGGAGGATCAAGCTGCTGGTAAATCCACATGTGTATCTATACATAGCCTGATTTGCAATGCAGTCCAATGCGAAGTGTGCTCATATGCCCATGGATTGAATTTCTCTGACCAAATCAGACAACGTTATTGTTGGTTGGAAAACAGTGCAAAGAAACATTTGCTGCCTTGCAGCCAGCTACTGCACAATTGATCTTGCTTTTTCTCATTGCTTTAAAGTGAGAAATGTTTGGTCTTTGGTATCTTAACTCTGCATGCTGTAAACAATGAGGGGGCAGCAGCAATGTAGGAGGATATTTAAGCAATAAGGCCCGAGGAGGTATGGTACATGGCCAATATACCATGGCTAAGGGCTGTTCTTATGCACTACGCAACGCAAAGTGCCTGGACACAGCTCTTAGCCGTGGTATATTGGCCATATACCACAAACCTCTGAGTTTCCGTATTGCTATTATCAACTGATCACTAACAGAAATAGACATAAATAAATACAAACCGTCATACCCATTATATACGGTCTCTTCCAGCCAATCAGCATTCAGGGCTTGAACAACCCGGTTTATAAATGCAAATAACAGATCTATTGTCATTTAAGGCATTTCTTTCAAACAGCTCTTATATAAAAAGGGTATTATCATCATTTTCACAATTTCAGTGTTATTTCAACTTTATCGTGTGGAAATCTCATCAAAATGTAAATCACATTTTAACTGCACTGCCCTTCTGCATTGTCGGTTAAGGACTTGTAAGTAAGTATTTCACGTTGTATCCAGCGCATGTGACAAATTAAATTTGATTTGATTTGAATATTACCCCAAACTGGTTGCACACCATCTCCATGGGGCCATATTGGACAGGATTCACATGGCCATATCTCCATAAATAATTGGTACATAAGGCCCAATAATGACTTAAAGGGTTTAGAGAACACAAGAAAATGGCATTCTAGGTGACTACCTCATGAAACTGGTTGAGAGAATGCCAAGAGTGTGAAAAGATGTCATCATGGCAAAGGGTGGCTACTTTGAAGAATCTAAAATATATTTTGATTTGTTTAACACTTTTTTTGTTACTACAAGATTCCATATGTGTTATTTCATAGTTCTGATGTCTTCACTATTATTCTACAATATATAAAATAGTAAAAATAAAGAAAAACCCTTGAATGAGTAGGTGTGTCCAAACTTTTGACGGGTACTGTATATTTCCCACAATTATTTTTGCCTGTTTTGCATGTTATTTTGGCATTAAGTCCTTTTCTTCTATCTCTTGTGTTATTGACTGTATGTTTGTTTAGTCCATGTGTAACTCTGTGTTGTTTGTGTCGCACTGCTTTGCTTTATCTTGGCCAGGTCGCAGTTGTAAATGAGAACTTGTTCTCAACTAGCCTACCTGGTTAAATAAATTTTAAAATTCTGTTTAAAAACAATGTAAAACATTTAATTCATTGAGTTAATAAATCCGCATACAAACATGGAGGGTCTCATGGTCTTGCTTTGCGCCGTGAGTGGCTCAGTGTTCTGTCACTCATGGGGACACTACGTCACTGCAAAATCGACATGTAGAGGTTGAAAAAATCAAGCCCCTAGGGTGCTGCCATAGAGTTACATTAGAAGTGCCCATCCAAGAAGGCTCAAGGTCATTGGCAACAGATAAAGTTATGTCAAATCACGTTATATCTACCGTAGCTTTGATTGGACTGATCATGTCAACATCATACTTTCAAAATCTTAGCTAGCAGTCATCATCATGAATCAAGTCGACAACCTACTGGCAAATCCTTTTCAATCCTTTTATCCTTATAGATAAAACGTATCAGTGCTCATCGGCCTTTGGGCATAAACATTACACAACAAGTTGGAAACCGCAAATTCAAGAATGAGTGGTTTGAAATGAATCGGTGGCTAACTGCAAGCATTGCACAGCAATCACTAGCCTGCTATTCAGTGGAGTGGGTGTGTGGTCCAAATCTGGTTTAAGGGTCTCTTTTCCAAGCTTAAAAGGATAAACATTCAACACCATAAAATGTTGAATACATTGGCCATGCTGTGAATTCAGCATGACTTCTGCCACATTCAAAACAACTGGAAACTCGGAACTAGGAAATCTCAGACTTCAGTGAGTTCAAGACAACTGGGAACTCGGAATAAACCGAGCTCTGACTGGGAAAATATGTTTTGAACGGTCATCAAACTCGGAATAACAAGTCGGGGAACTTAGGCCTCTTTCTAGCTCTGATCTGAAGATCACTGATCATGATTCAACCTTGTTTT